>NW_024720568.1:12500-62500 GCF_018991925.1 Homarus americanus
CTTAGACACAATCTCCCTCATTTAATGGCCATCTTGGTGGAGCTGAAGACCTGGCTACCATAATCAACAGGTGAAAAAAACATCTTAAGGTATTGTCTGTTGAGTTGGTTTTTCCTTAGAATTTTCGACACGAGTCTGGGAGAACAGGCTGACAGGTAAACAATTCTTGATATATTATGATCGTTGATTTGTGTTCTGTGTTTATTTAGTTTTTCTTATATTATTATGAATGATTAAAATTAACACATTAGGAAACACCTCAGAAAAAATATAGGGATCATATGAAGATTAAACACCCTATCGCTTACCTAACCTAACCTAAACACTCTATCGCTTACCTAACCTAACCAAACCCCAGGTCTCTTATCACCACGAACAATACATAAACCGCTATGACATTACGATGTTTCCCCGGACTTGGTCTATTTTACAATAACAACTACGATATATGACTATAATAACCATTGTCAATATCATAGTAGACGAAGTGTGTAAACGTTTATATTATGTGTTAAACCTCTCATATCACAATCAGAACTGGGGGGGAAGTCTTTCTTGTTATTTCAGGTTTAAATTCCCGAAAACAACAAAAAACATATTGAAAGTCTTACCTGTAGTCAAAACAAGTATATTTGAAGCCTCACGTGTACAGTTGCTGCAGTACACTACCGTCTTCTTCACATACACATGGCGCAGTACTCGTAAACATTGGATTATTGTGTGTGAACGGCATAAACTTTAAACTGTGACCTATTACTTAAAAAATGAGTTCAATGAGACTATTCAAGGACATTGTTGACTGTAAGATTTCAACTTATATCTCGTCGCTACCAGTCAAACCCTCTGTAAGTAACTGAGACGCTTTTCAATACTACAATTATACCACAACATTTCTGGCCTATAACTCCAAACATAAAATAGTCATAAACACAGGACTAAAGTAGACAACTAATACTATCAACACAATGGCCGAGAACCCTTCCTACCAACCCCGTATGTAAACAATAAACATGTGTAAACAGTGACAACATTATTGTGATTATAGAAAGTTTCTCCCACGATAAGTGACAGACTACATTACCACAACTGAAGTATTAACAACAGTTTATCACTCTAATCCGTCTGTCTCTTTTTCTTGTGTCGGGTTTAATCAGGGAATATTTTATCACATTGGCAAAGTATTTATTGATAATGAATGTTAATTGTAGATTCTAGCAACTCCTGTTAAACGAGGTACACACACACACGCACACACACACACACACACACACACACACACACACACACACACACACACACACCTTTTTCATCACTGTACCGAATTGATCCCGGTTTATTACACTCCTGTATCGTACCTTCCTCAGGGTGTGTTAAACTTCTTCGTCAGTAATTAAGAGTTTCGTGGAGGTGTGCTCTCTCTCTCTCTCTCTCTCTCTCTCTCTCTCTCTCTCTCTCTCTTTCTCTCTCTCTCTCCACACATCCTTCCTCCACTTCCTCCTCCCTCTCACCACTCCTCCCTCTCCTCCTCTTCCTCTTTGCCTCACAACAACGCCGCCAATCTTGGTATAATGCCTTGTCCTCCCTACCAGCCAACTTTAACTACAGTTATGACACAATAACTATCAGACAACAGCTGGGAAGCAACTTATCTCATCCACGTGAAGATGATGCTCTTTGTGGACTGTTTACTGAACCCTGGCCCTGTTTACACTTGTTTACTGCGTGTTTGTCTCACGAATGAACCCTGGCCCTGTTTACACTTGTTTACACTTGTTTACTGGGTGTTTGTATCATGAACTGAGCCATGGCTATGTTTACAACTGTTTACTAGATGTTTTTACCTCATGAATTGAACACCAGCTTTGTTTACACATATTTACAATTGTTTACTACGTGTTTATCTCACGAACTGAACACTGACCCTGTTTACACCACACTAATAACTTCCCCCCTCAACAACAACAACAGGATAGTGGTGTTTACCTCGTCTGTATGAACCTGTTTGTGTTTACAGTTGTTTACGAAGCCAACTGAATATGGTATATACACTGGAATTAAACTATGACCTTTACA
This sequence comes from Homarus americanus, assembly GCF_018991925.1. NCBI lineage: Eukaryota > Metazoa > Arthropoda > Malacostraca > Decapoda > Nephropidae > Homarus > Homarus americanus. The sequence continues at coordinate 14,574 of NW_024720568.1, forward strand.
GCGAACCTATGTACTGTACTGTAGAGGAATCAGATCATCAAGCAAGGACTGGGGTAATGGAGGTTATCTAATCTCACTCAATTCGATGGTACTCCAGATTTTATTGGTGAGAGTAACGCAGGAGTCTGGTGATTGTATCTCTTTATACCGGGTAATGAACAGTGTAATGGATGGTCTTGCTGTAGGGGAATAAGTTCTACCAGCAGCTGGGTTAATGGAGCTTATCTGATGCCAGCGAACATGTTGGTGCTAAGATTTGTTAAGTGGAGACTCCGGTACTGGTGCACAACCGACCTGGTTCACCTCATTCTCGTTATCTTAACGCCCCTCGCTCCTGCCCCGCGCTGTGTTATTTCACCCGCTATAATTAACCCGGCCACTGTTAAACCTCTCCTCTAATTCTAACTTACTAAACTAGACCTGAATTACTTCCCCATTTCTAAGGTATTCTAAAACGATTAAATACTACGACAAAAATAATGATTGGAGTATATTCATCTTTTAAAATACTGTAAAAATCACTGTAACACCCATCGATGAGTGTTATTAAGATGTAATGTACGTTAAGAGAAGGTTTATATCTACTGTATAATCTTAATGAGTGACGTCATAATAATCCACACCAAACAACAAATGTCTTTTCCTGTTTACCAGACTTAGCCATCGTTGCTCTCTCTCTCTCTCTCTCTCTCTCTCTCTCTCTCTCTCTCTCTCTCTCTCTCTCTCTCTCTCCTGGCCCTAACCCACAGTAAATCTTCCTTATCCTCAGACTGACTCAGCTGGCCTCGACTCACCCTATTTGACCCCCCACCTTCTTGACCCCCCCCCACCCTCAACACGACGCCCAGCACAACCCACCCTCCTTTAACCCACCCTCAACACAACCCACCACCCTCAACACAACCCACCCCCAACACGACCCACCACCCTCAACACAATCAACCACAGTGGGTCAGAGGGGGAGTATAGTTGGGTAGAAGCTCAACTAAGTATAAGACAAGAGGTTAAATGACGTCGAAACCTGACTGAGACTCTACCCTGGTTCCCTAACCCTACACAGAGGACAACATGAACCCTCTGAAGCCTTATGAATTATGACCCGGATCTATAAGAGTGATTACCTTATGGTTTAATTACTAATGTTTTTATATGGTGATAATAACATGTCCATTAAATAGCTCATTACTTGTATTTTGAACCATCGACTCATAACACAAATAATATGTCAGATTGTCTTTCAAATTTGAATTAAATATAACTAGTTTAATTGACATCCTTATAGAAACTAGTCGATGATTAGCAGGATTCGAACCTATGAGTTTGAGTTTCAGGAGCCAAGAGCCTCAGGTCACTATGGTTCAGGCCAGTTTAAACCAAGACTGATGATCTAATTGGTCATTGGCTGCAGGGAACTGGTGCACGAACTGGGGTGGGAGGTGGGTGGGAGGCGGGCTGGGGTAAAGGGAGTGGGAGGGGAGTGGGAGGGGAGTGGGAGGGGGGACATTTGAGCAGAGTTGATAAGGTAACGCGGGAGGCTGGCTGGTGGTGTTGTGTGACATTAACCCGGGACCCTGTTTTACCCCGAGGGCAAGAATCCTTTTTTTCCCTTACTCCCAGTAGCACTACACGTTGGCAGGGAAAAAAATAGATCCCTAATAGTGTTATACGGAGGGAGGGAAAAAATACTGTAGATATCCCCAGAAGCTTTATACGAGGCCAGGGGAAAATATTGAATTCTTCCAGTACCTTTATTACGAAGACAAGAGAGGAAAAACAATCCTATTCTGAACTACATGAAGGCAGGGGAAATAATTATACCCTCATTAGTGTTACATAAAAGTAGGGATATTTTTTGGTTTACTCCCAACAGCACTGAAGAAAGGCAGGGTTAAAAAACAATATATAATCCCATCAGAACTACACGGTGCTTTACAGGCGTTATACAAAGACAAGGAAAAAAAACAAACAAAAAAACAAGAAAGAAAAAAACTAACATTATACATCAGTAAGTCAGTGAGGAGAGAAGAGGCCAAAGCACAACCCCGATAAACACAGACAGAATATATATTTACACGGAACCGCCTTTACCAAGTGTGTGCCCACATATCCCCCGGTCCCTCACCCCCTCCCTCACCCCCTCCCTCACCCCCTCCCTCACCTCCCTTTTGGTTCAGTTTCCCCACCTAAATCATATTTCCATTTTTCTATTTTCTCTTTCATTTTCTACTCCATTTTCTTTTTCATTTTCTGCTCTATTCCCCCATCCTCACTCTCTCTCAGTGTCACTTCTCTTTTCTAGGCTCTACTTTTATTCCTTCGTTCCTCGTGTTTTTTTTTATTTAACTTTTTTTTTTTTTTACTATTTTCATCTCTTCTGTTATCTTATTTATTGTTGTTGTCAATTTTCATTTTCGATATTTTTTTTTTTTGTAAATATACGAAAATTCTGTATTCAATTGTTTTAATGAGCATTATCTCTATTCTTTCTTTCTTTTCTTTCTTTCTTTCTTTTCTTTCTTTCTTTCTTTCTTTCTTTCAGTAAATATTAACACACTCCAACCACCCCGGGCACCAAACCCTCACACACACACACAACATAATACCTCCAACATCTTTGACAAGTTCCATCACTCCCTCCTAACCTAACCACCCCGAGCGACCTTCACACCAAACAGCTAGCCAACACGAACACCCTGGCTACCATCCCTACTGTAATTTCAGAGATTTTATTTTTATTTATTTATTTTTTTCATCATCATCATGGAGTCGATTATCCCTAAATAGTGATACCTTAAGCTTTCGGTGTTATTATCTTGTCTAGCTGATGAACTTCACTCACAGATGGCGCGCTGTTGACGTATTAATGATGCAGTGCTGGGAGGTGAGGTGGGGAAGGGGAGGAGGGGGTGAGGGGAGAGAGGGAGGAAGACGGGGTAGTGGTGGTAGGAATAATTGTCACGCTTTCTTTGTTTGCCTTTTGTCTTGCTCTTTAATCTCTTCTTTGTTCTTTTTGTGTTTTATTTTTATTATTATTTTTAGGTATTTCAATCTCTCTCTCTCTCCAATCATCACATGTATCTATCTATCTTGCATAAATTATAACAGCCGACCTTTAGTGACCTCAACCGATCTCTAGTGACCTCAGCCAACTTTTAGTGACCTCGAACGATCTCTAGTAACCTCTGCCGACCTCTAGTGACCTCAACCAACCTCTAGGTACCTCGGTCAACCTCTAGTGAGCTCGACCGTCCCTTAGTAACCTCGACCGACCTCTAGTTACCTCAGCCGACCTCTAGTGACCTCGACCGTCCCTTAGTGACCTCGGTAAACCTCTAGTGACCTTGACCGATCTATAGTACCATCGCTCGACCTCTACTGCACTCAGTGACCTCAACTGACCTCCAGGCATGAAGGGGAAGTTGGAGGGACTGAGAGGCCAGTTAACCTGAGCTTAACATTGTTACCAAATCCTGTCACGACCCCTCTCACTGTTGCCTCCCAGGAATACTAAGCGACTTCCGCACTATCGACCTGGCAACACTGTCAGCGGAGAGAGAGAGAGAGAGAGAGAGAGAGAGAGAGAGAGAGAGAGAGAGAGAGAGAGAGAGAGAGACTAAAGTATGCTCATCTTCAAACAAGTGTAACATTAAACAAATTTACATCCTAACAAGTATAATTTTAAGTAAGTGAAATATAACACAATACAATGTAATATACTGTTACATTCACTACAGTTAGCAAAACAGAACTATAAATAATATTAGATGAAGATTACGCACCCAAACTTTTTTCACTTCATGCTTAAACCTAACCTAACCTAACCTAACCTAACCTTTTTTTTTACAGGGATTTGCCCACCCGGGCACGGGTTAATGACCCACATCAGGGTCTAGGGGGCGAAAATATAATGATAATAATAATAATAATAATAATAATAATAATAATAATAATAATAATAATAATAATAATATTAATAATAATAATAATAATAATAATAATAATAATAATAATAATAATAATAATAATAATACAAGATCACAAGTAAGAAACATTATATGTATGTTGTGTTGTCAATAGTAAGAGAAACAATTGAGACCCTGCAATTGTGTGTAAATGAGGCAGAAAGTCAGGTCAGCAACCTGGGACTTGGTCACAATTTTCGTGATGCCATATGGCAGCAGGGTCCACCATTAGACAACACATTATGCTTCCAATAGCTTCCCAGGCGGTAGTATCTCCCTGTTTGGTAGCTACCTAATACCTACTAACCTAACCTAGCCTAACCTAACCCTTTCCAGGTATAGCATTAGGGTGTTTAATCATCAGGTTTAACACGCTGGGGGGCTAATCTTTATGTGAGCCAATAAGTGTAGTGTAGTCAGACACAATACAGTGATACATTGTCAGCTGGGACGTAAAAAACTCAGAGGCGGAACTTTGCAGGAAATAACACGGACGGCCGAGTTGAGTTGTTTATAATGGCGCTACAAGTCCGGGGAGAATGTTGGTGTACACAGGGAGGGATGGTTGGGTGTGTACGTCGGGGCTGTGGGTGCACGACTTCAAGGGACTCTATAAAGACAAACATCAAGGGACTTTCTAAACACACTGTATACATAAATTAGTACGATATATATTTTTTTTATTTTGATCTCTCCCCTGACCTAACTTTACAGCTGGGAAGTAAAAGCAGTCGAGTGCAGTGCCGATCACATTGTTTGCATACGTTAAAAAAAAAGAGAAACAAATAGAGGCTATAGTGTGTTGTATCCGCAGTGTCCCTAATGGGCCGTTAGGACTACGGGATCCATTTTCACTGATCTACGCTGAAAAAATTAAAGTTTGACCCAAATTGACCTAGTTTGGTGATTGCAGGGATAGCAGGAAACGTTGCAGGGGTGAAAGGTCAAAAAAATAAAAATTTATTGATATTGCAAGGGAGAAAGGCCCTTTTTGTTTTTGTTTTTGACGTTGCAGAGGTCAAAGGTCATATACATGTCCTAGTGTAGAGGTCACAGGTCACAAAATATCCCAGTTTTTAGTCAGTATCCGCGGCGCTGTGTGGACGGTGGTGAGGGCATGAAGCTGCAGGGTAGTGATACACTCAGTAAATTAAACGCCCCACGGGGACACCTGTACCACCCTGACGGAGGTACAACACTCCCAGCTGGCAGGTGAGAGAGAGAGAGAGAGAGAGTCGATCAATACACCTGACAAAACTTCAACTTCACCAGGTAATAATAATTAGAGCAACACACAGGTAAACACACAAAACAACAAAGACGTATAAAAATCGGTCATTGGCTGTGTGTTTATTAGCACTTGTAAAAAACATTCTCACGCTCATGAAAAACACAACCAGTCAGGTGAGGAAGGGCGGCTAACTGGGATAACGTATGAAAAAGACTCTTTATTTATCATGTAGTGGGTTGATCCATCACACGTCAGGCTGGAGGTCAGTTACCTTAAGTTTTTCTGACGATTTGGAATTATCTGAACATTAGTCTCTCAACTTATTTCACCTAAATTATTAACAATCTTAACCTAACTTAACCCACTCAAACCTAACCTAACCAGACCTAATTTAATCACACCTAACGTAACCTAACGCTAACCTCACCTAGTATAACCTAACATAACCTAATATACCCCCCCCCTCCCTGCAGGTAGTTAAGGTGTGTGATTATCAGGTGAAATAAACTGGGGGCTGAGTCATCTTCACGTGATCACAAATTTTCTTTATAAATATAACAAAATAAACTGTTTACTTCACATGATAACACAACAGAGTCTTAACTAAATCCTCTACGGTAAACTGTAAGACAATTCTATTTAAACTTATATAAGATGAAGATACGATATAATATTTAACTGTTTATTAATAACTAACACGATGTAGAGTTATTTAATGTCTCTTAAATAAAAAATAATAATAATATTACAATAACATTCTTAAATAAACAGTAAACTCCCACATTAACACTTTCACATTATACAAGAAAATATTTATTAAACTGTTAAAATTTTTAATAAAAAAAGTAAGCTGACACTAAGAGATAAAACGACACATTAACATAAAAATCTTAATTAATTCCTCTTAAACTGGGTAATACAAACACAACTAGTTCACATCCGGCAGCGTCGAGAGTTTTGTTATGTAAATGGTGTTTCCATCATCCAGCTCGTTCCTATACCCGTGTTTATTTGTCTTTTACTCAACTTCTAGTATTCATGCCTGTCAATTATTCTACTAAACAAAGTCAACACAGTAGGGTTTTGTTTTTCTTCCTGAACGATACATCTTTTTTCTTTTTTTTACTTTTTTTCTTCGTCTGTTTTTAGGGTGAAATTCCCTGGCGTACAGTTTGTTGATTTTCCCGCCCGATTGGTCTACCAGGATCCACCTAACCCAGTTGGTTGAGTTCCCTGCTACATCTACCCCCCCTTCACCCTTCACTCTCTCTCTCCCTGCTGCCAGTTCAGTGACCGGTGAATGCAATGACCGGGAGATATTTCACAGCGATATATGAACAATTGGGGGGTACTTGTCCTGTTATATAACCTCTTTCTACTGCAGGAGGGAGAGGTACAGTGGGGGAGACAGGTAGAGAGGTACAGTGGAGGAGACAGGTAGAGAGGTACAGTGGAGAAGGTAGACAGATATAGTTATCTCTCTGTCTCTTTCTCTGTCTCTCTCTACGTATTTTGTTATCTCTCTGCGCTATCCGTCACGCTAGGGAGCCACCTGGACATTCAGCTGGGGAAGAGGTACTAAATCACCTTCGTGTTTCTGATGCTTGCACGCGATTAATCATAGCCAAGCACAACACTGTCTCGCTTCCTCGCACTGCTTCGCTTCTTCGCACTGCCTCGCTACATAGCTCTTCGTCGTACTGCCTCTGTCCATCGCCCTGTCTCTCGCTGCCTCGATGCGTGCCACTACCTCACGCTGCCTCTCTCAATGGCACCCCCACCTCATCGCCATATATCGCTTCAGGCACTCCCCCACACGGCAATATGGCATCCTCCCCGGTGTCATTTTGCAGGTAGTGGGCCGAGCTCTCACCTGTACTCACCTCCAGGACAGGTGTACTAAATCTATCTATCTATCTATCTATCTATCTATCTATCTGTCCATCCATCTTTTTTATTCACCTTTTCTTCCACTTATAGGTAAATTTAATCAAAGAATAAACAATAAACAATAAAGAAAGAAGAGAAACAAGAGGAAGAGTAAGAACAAGAGAGAACGACAACAACAACAACAAGAAACATGGTAACTTTCTTCCTCTTATCCTTAACAGGTATATACCTAACACTCACCTGGTCGCTTCTCCAGGTCAAACACTAATTAATTCATCTTAGTGAGGGGCGGTGAGGGAGAGGAAGGGAGAGAAATGAAAGAGTTAGGGGAAGAGTAGAAGAGTATGAGAGAGAGAGAGAGAGCTATTGTTGTTCTGTTACTAGTACATGATGCTGTTTGTATAAGAGTGAATACAGTACCTCCTCTCTCACTCACCATCAGTCTACTATACGGACGGTTACCATCTAACCTTGACAAAAATGATACAATGTCTTTAATATTTGAGTGATTAATAAATGGTTAAAATAGACAGAACCAACACTAATAATAATACTTTAACTGTACACGCCTCAAGACCTTACGTGTTGAGTCGTAGTCATACATTATCACATCAACATCAACTACTTCCCAACCTCACCTGTGTTTTACCGATGGCATAGATTACGGTTCAAGTAAATGATAATACTTAGTTCAAATTGACTGCAGATTTTATGCGAATTAACCAATATATGAAACAAATGAAAAAAACCCTTATTTTAGCTCATATAAAAAGAGTCACAGGAAACGTTACTAACATAGTATAATTTCGTACTGGCCTCTTTACATTGCCAAAGGTCCCAGTATGGAAGAAAAAATGGATACTTTTTTTTAATGCTAACTACACATTTCCTTCTCATTTTATATCTCTATCTCTTCCTCCCCAGTCTCTTCCATCTCCACCTCTCCCTTCATCGTCGTTCTCCCCACCCTCTCGTCTCCCTTCCTCCCCCCACCCTCTCTCTCCTTCCTCCCCACCCTCGTCTCCTTCCTCCCCCACCCTCTCGTCTCCCTTCCTCCACCCCCCTCTCCTCCTTCCTCCCCCCACCTCCGTCTCCTTCCTCCCCACCTCTCGTCTCCCTTCCTCCCCACCTCTCCTCTCATTCCTCCCCCACCTCTCCTCTCCTTACCCCTCTCTCCTTCTCCCCACCCTCTACTCTCCTACCCCCACCCCTCTCAATCTCTCAAACTTTCAGCCAAACTAAACAGAAAAACCCTCTCCTCTCCCTTTCCTACCCCCACCCCTCTCAATCTCTCAAACTTTCAGCCAAACTAAACAGAAAAACGCTTTAAGATCTGCCTCAAAAATGTTGATATGTGACGGCGGTTTTTCGAGTAGGTTTGTTTGATCCTGTGAGCGAGTCCACAGAGCAGACAGCAATATGAGACAAGCGGTGGTTCCTCCTCGATTTTGGGAGTTTAGTGTAATAATGGAACGCCGTTTTGCTTTATTAACAACAACAGTAAAAGTAGTGATAATGAAAACAATAATAACAATAACAACAGCAATAATAATAATAATAATAATAATAATAATAATAATAATAATAATAATAATAATAATAATAATAATAATAATAATAATAATAATAATAATAATAATAATAATAATAATAACAATAATAATAATAAAGAGACCAAGAAAACTAGGAGACCAAGAGACCAGGAGAAGACGGAGAGACCACAACTAGGAGACCAAGTGGAGGCCGGGAGACCAGAGCCAGTAAAATATGGTCCACTACACTATCAATTTACCCGCTGTTGGCACCAGTCTATACAATAAGCTGAACCTGTGTATTTCAGAGTGGAATTTATTGTGTAAAACTGGCCTGGTTTACATGTATGTATGTATGTATGTACGTATGAATGTATGTGTTAAAAAATACATGCACAAATAACAGAACTTATGAACGTAACAACAGTACCTCAAAAGTTACATTATTATACTTAACAATATACAAATAAATTATCTCGATTCTATACATTATTTTCTCTTATACCGAACAGCTTAGTTAACACATTTTGTGGAGCTGTTTGACCTTTGACATTATAAAAGCATAAAAAAAGACGGAAATAAAGCAAAAAAATATTGAAGTTACCTGTGACCCGAGACACACACACACACACACACACACACACACCTGTCAACTTTCAGATTAATTGGCCATAGAGCTGAAGGGGTGACGATTAATTGTTAATTGTTTGCAAGGAGAATAATGATGATAAAGGAAAGGAGGAAAAGAAGCTGAAGAAGATGATGAAGAAAGAAGGAGAAGACGAAGAAAAAGAAGATGGGGAAAAGAAGAAAAAGATGATGATGATGATGATGATGATGATGATGATGGTAATAATGATGAAAGAAGAAGAAAGAAGAAGAAGAAGGAAAGAGGAAATGTTTATCCTCACATTATTAATTAACCCTCTAAGGTATTTTATCCAATCATGTGTGTGACTAGTGACTTTAAACTATAATCTTACTGTGTAAACTTAATATAATCCAAGAAATAATAATAATAATAATAATAATAATAATAATAATAATAATAATAATAATAATAATAATAATAATAATAATAATAATAATAATAATAATAATGACAAAAACAGTTTATAACAACAACAACAACAACAACAATAATAAACATATCACATAAACACAAAAAATACAGTAAAAAAAACAAAAACCCAAAACAGGCATTTACTCCCCACATCTTTTTCTCCTCGACTCATTTAATTCACTACAGTCAACAGTTTTTATATGCACGAATGTATAATTAATTCCCTGACACACTACGCCCGAGAAATGGCAGCAGCGGCCTCAGTGAATAGCGGTGAGCCAGAACTCTCCCACTTGTGAATTTCTAATCTCGGGTCTGTTTTCCTTCCTAGAATCAATGTTTGCCATCCGGGCCACACAGTGTTCCCTGCCAAGTCCATTTCCCCCGCTGCTTCCACTTAACATACACAGTCGCGGGATTGCCACTTGATGCCACTGATGAAGTATACTGCCTGGGTATAACAGCCTAGACTTGCCTTTATGGAGGTAGATTATACAAATTGTGGGTATAAACACGTCCTCAGCAACTATAAACGACGTGAATAGTAAAATAAAAGGAAATACTGTATATACATTTTCGTGTTGAGGGATTAAGTTAGAATGTATAAACAGCGGATCTCAACACATCCTCAGCAGCTGTAAATGACTAAATTTGTAAAATAAATTAATAGTTACGATTTTATCTCGGGGGGATTAAGATTGTATAAATAACACAAGAACTATAAACGAAGTAAACGTTAAAATAAATAGAATTAGTAAGGCTTTTGTTTTGCGGGATGAAGGAAGGTCGTGAACACTGGGGAACTGAACACAAGGTCGAGAATTCCAAGACTGTAGACGTCAGGGTATGTGAGTTACTTGTCTAACGAAGGCCAATTATACTGTCTGGATCTGAGCATATATTCAAGCACTACAAACGCTGTATCAGAATTACATAAATAATAAAAAAAAATAAGTTATGCTTTATTTTATTCAATTGCTTTCGAATCTACCAAGAAATTAGTACATACAATTTCAGCACAATCATCGCTGTACTAAAGATATACTTACAATACAATGCTTGTTTTCTTTATAGATTTACACGACATACAAAATAATATATACAGGAAACTTAATAATTTATGCCTTAATGTCAGACTATAACAGTTGTATATATTTCAACAGCACTAAGATGAATGTTATAAACACGGACATTACATCATTTAACGAAATCTCACTAAACTTCAAAAACTGAAATAATACAGCAGACAAACTTTGGGTCAATTACAGAAAATCGATTATTGTAAAAGTAATCCAAACACTATAATACACAAAACTGTATCATAATTCATTTACTGCCAGAATACAGGAATTAAACTTTGTGGTTTAAATTACATAAAACTTACTTAAAATAAAAAATCTGTATAATAATTCCAATTTTAGAAGAATAAAGCAATTACTGTACATATTTTTCACGAATTCCCATCATATTCTACAAAATACAGGATACTTTAGAAACTACAGTGTATAAAAGCAGTAGGTGTGAGAGCAGAGATACCCTCCTCCCGCCCTCACGTCCAGAGAGGTACTGGGAACACGTCAGATGTGGGGGCTACAACATTGGGTATCTGAGACGAGCCAGCTGGTAAGTCGATGGTCAATAACACTGGGTATCTGAGACTAGCCAGCTGGGAGATCGATACACTGCCCCACCAAGAGGAACCTCACTGAAACAACCCGCTCCTCCTCCTCCTCCTCGACACACACACTCAAGACAGACAGGATCGAACAGCGGACGTAACAATAAACAAAAATAAGAACACACACACACACACACACACACACACACACACACACACACACACACACACACACACACAAAACAAAAGCAAAAACGATTAATCTCAGTAAATAAAACCAGATCCCCTAAAAAACTAAATTCCTAAGACCACTTTTGATAATGGGAAAAAGAGAAGAAAAAAGAGTCTCTATTGAAATTCGTTGACCAGTTCTACCCAGTCACCAATAACCAAATAAATTAATAAACTATGAGTATTTATATACAAATATATACATTTTTATTATGTTTTTTTTTAATGCACGAATCAAAAGATGGTCAGAATTTTTAAGTCTATGTACGTGTGTAATAATTCTACTCTTCATAATTTGTTTGATCTTGTACCTAGACACATAAACAAACACGATATAAACACACACGCGCTAAAAATACACACACACACACACACACACGCGCGCTAAATATACATACACACACACACACACGCGCGCGCTAAAAATACACAGACACACAGACACACAAACATTCAGGGGCTCAGACAGCTAAATAGTTTGAGCTGAGCCAATTACCAGTATTAAATCATAAGAACAGGATGGCCACACCTTTGACGAGCTAAACCATCAAGGTGAACGGACAGCTAATGAGTGTGTTGATAGTGAGGGAAAAAGAGAGTTTATCTTCACCGAACTGATTGATAGTTCAGGTGAGTGTGTTGATGTGTGTCCTACCTGTTGACGACTAATTATTGATATTTACTGATAATTAAATGTGATTGTGTTGAAAAGAATAATAATGAATGAATGTCTGCCTGTCTGTCTGTCCATAATATGAAAGAGAAATATCAGATGCGAATAAAGTAGAGAGAAAGATTTAGGTAAAGATATTCCCTCACACTCCTTCCTTCCTTCCTTCCTTCCTTCCTTCCTCTCGTTATGTCTCGCCCTATCATTTTTCTCTCACCTCCTCCACCTGTAATTACGTCTCTCTCATCTATCGTCGTTACTGCTTCATCAGTCTTCATTTTCCTTCATCACTAAGAGTGGCGTTCGATATTTCCCACGCCAGCAGGGGAGAAAACATTGTGTGTGTGTGTGTGTGTTCGTTATGTTTTATATGTACACACACACACACCCCTACCAATTTAAACTTCCCGCCGCCAACCTTTCTTCAGTCATCACACATCAATTCCAACCAATTAGTAATCGAAGCCATACAACGACGTCATAAAACACGTCCATCATCACTGACGTCATAGAGGTAAAGGAAAATAACTTGAAAATTTAAAAAAAAATCAATTCTTTCATTCCGTTGCCTCGTTGGCTTCGTAAAACACACACACACACACACACACACACACACACACACACACACACACCCTCCATCTCCAGCAGTCAAGGATTTTAAGCGCCGGATTATAATGAAATAAGGAATTAGTGTTAGCAAGACCACCGGGCCAGCAGGGCAGCAGCCCGGAAGCCTCTTTGACTTTCGGAGATTGCTACACGGTATACAGGTCGACCCGAGAGAGAGAGAGAGAGAGAGAGAGAGAGAGAGAGAGAGAGAGAGAGAGAGAGAGAGAGAGAGAGAGAGAGAGAGAATAATGACAAAAGAAACCCTTGACATCTGAGTGCCGTCAATAAGGTGTGTTGTGGTCACATTTCCCCCATTAACTCACTATTGTTCCTCACTAAAAAAAAAGATTTATTGCTTCTATTCAAGTATAATGAAGTGAATTAATAACACAAGGGAGTATTATAACAGCGAGACGACATGTTACTTATATAAAGAATCATTATAACTATACAAAATAATCAACCCACGATTGTTCAGGTCACAGGGTCAGGTCACAGGGTCAGGTCACAGGGTCAGGTCACAGGGTCATAATACAAAAAGTTGATTGTAAATAAGAGGAATTATATCTCTCTATACGTATATATAAATAAAAACCATCCTTACAGAATTATAAATGTGATGTGTAAATTCAGGATATACGAAAATAAACAATTATATTACATTCACTAGTTTGTTTTAAAAGTCATAATTATATAAATCATATATCAACTAATATATAAACAATACTGACTGCTATATTAACAGCTATATATACTAGATATTATTCCAACTTTTATAAACGACTCTAAATCCAATTATTCCTGTGTACAGAAATAATTTAGACGAGTACACAGTTTATATAATTTCACCACTAATTAGTTTTATCAATTTTCTTGACTAAAAATTCATTAAAAGTCGAATATAATGACGTAATTCACTGCGATGTGGAGCTTTGGTTTAGTCGGGGTAATATCTGTCGGGGTAATATCTGTCGGGGTAATATCTGTCGGGGGAATAACTGTCGGGGTAATAACTGTCGGGGTAATATCTGTCGGGGTAATATCTGTCCTGTTAATGTCTGTAGGGGTAATATCAATCGGGGTAATATCTATCGGGGAATATCTGTCGGGGTAATATCTGTAGGGGTAATATCTATCGGGGAATATCTATCGGGGTAATGTCTGTCATGCGGGTAACCATAAAGATTAAAAATTTGTCCACGTTTCCCCAACTCGTTATTGGCCCACCCCAGTCCCTACCAGCACCTCCCCGCCCCTCTCCACCCTAGCTAACCCCTCCCCCGCCCCTACCCGCCTCACCATAACCTCTCCCCACCTGACCTAACCCCCTCCCCGCACTACCCTACCTAGCCCCTCCCCGCCCCACCCTACCACGCCCCTCCCCCCTTCCCAATATTGGGTCGTGAGTCAGTATCCACAGTCAGCCAGATGGACAATATCCTCTTCCGTCGGGGACCTCGATGTGGACGGCCAGAGCGGAGGAAAAGCGGATGACTGGGAGGAGGAAAAACGGATATAGACGGAACGGAGAAAGACTAGGGGGAGGGGGAAGGTGGGAAGGGGGAAGGAGGGGGAGGAATTGAAGAGCTGGCGGGAGGGGATTGGAAATAAAGGCAAAGAACAGGAGACACTATTCCCCAATCTTTCCCCAATCTTCTCAATATGTATACAACTAACACCCGTCTATGTTTTCTTCTTTTTCCCATTTTCATCATTAAAACTCTTTATTCTTAGCAGGAAAGAAAATGGAATAATTAATTCTCCTCGTATTAATTACTCTAACTCATTTTCTCACTTGAATTCTACCTAACACCTGTACTACACTCAGCTTAAAGTCAAGAGCAAAATACAACCACACATTATGTTGTCTTACTGTCGTCCAGGGAAGATCAGGGAAGCTTAGTGAGGCAGGGGTGGAAGAGATGACTGTGGAGGTATAGTGGTGATGATGATGATGATGGTGATGAGGGTGGTGATGATGGTGATGATGATGATCTTCTTCTCTATCTCTCATCATCTTGGCACTCCCCCCCCCCAAAAAAAAAATACCACCATCATCCTCGTCATCCTTCCTATCCCCCATCGTTGTCGCCTTTCTCCCTATTTCCTATCATCCTCGTCCTCTCCCTTATCTCCCACTGTTCTCGCCCCTCCTCCTTGACCTCGCGTCATCTCCGCCACTCTCGCAGCCTCCCGAAATTCCTGTCCCGTGGCGCCTTCAGCCAATACCCGGGTTGAGGAGGGAAGGAGGTACCCGCAGCCTGCTCAAACACTCCTGCCTGCACCATCACCCTCGCCCCTCCATCGACGCTCGGACGCCACGCTTCTGGGAGGCCTGCAGTGGGCGTGTTAGGGACCATTTCTCCGTCAGGATGGCTGCCTGAACTGCTCGTCTTAGGTGCTCTTGACGTCGTGATCGTCACTATGGGACGCCTGAGATGCGTGGGAATTCCAGAGAGGCTTCTGAACGGGACAGGACCATAGTAGGGAGGTCTTCTATTGTTCTGAGGCCGTGATACTTGGTATGTCACCGTCATCAGGGTAGGCGACTGAATTGTTAAGTTCTGGGTGACGTCATAGCTTAAA
This sequence comes from Homarus americanus, assembly GCF_018991925.1. Taxonomy (NCBI): domain Eukaryota; kingdom Metazoa; phylum Arthropoda; class Malacostraca; order Decapoda; family Nephropidae; genus Homarus; species Homarus americanus. The sequence goes on from NW_024720568.1 coordinate 29,966, forward strand.
ATACAAGTCTTTAAGCTCTTGAAGGTGTGATGGCAACTATTCTTTTCGTGCGGTAGGGCGCCTCAACTGTGAGCCGGGGAAGGTTTGAGGGTAAGATTGTTTGAACAGCGAATCTTTAATACAAGTGAAGACGTGATAGTTGTCAGGATGGGCGCCTCAACTACGTACGATGGTGGATAATATTACATAGGTGTTTCATGTCACTGAAGGATTAAGTGTTACTATTGATCCATCAGGTTTAGCGTCGGTAACAGCGAGTGATGCTGCTGAAGTCGTGACAGTGCGGCTGAGCAGCATGCCTTCTGTGTACCTGAAGGCGTGATACACAGTGTCTCCGTCAGTATGGGAGCGTGAACAGCGAGCTCTGGACACCTGATCCTGAGAACTCTCACAACCAAGCTCTCTGCTCCCAAAAAGTCATTACAAGAATTCCGCCAGAAAAAATCCTTGCACGTGAAGAGTGAAGGAATGTAAATAAGAGTTAATTCTGTTTTACACCCAATACCTTTATTAATCAAAGTCACCATTTTCCTCCCGACAAACACTGACACTCTCCCTGTAAAGCCTCCGCAGTGTTCAACTACCACTATGTACCTCTCACAGCTCTAATACCCCGTACACCGCTTTTCGATGTGCACTAAAACTCTCTTTTCTATATACATAAATGTTACAAGTTTTCTCTTCTCCAAAAACTTTTCACTCATGATCTTCAGTGCAGAGATTTGGTCCCTCCATTTACTTATATACATACATACATACATACATACATATATATATATATATATATATATATATATATATATATATATATATATATACATACATACATACATACATACATATATATATATATATGCTGATAACCACAAGCATATACCTGGATCACGCGCACCTACAGTGATTTATTTGCATATATATATATATATATATATATATATATATATATATATATATATATATATATATATATATATATATATATATATATATATATATATATATATATATATAAGCCTAAGAAACACCTCCAGCAGCTGACACACGGACCCAACTTGGTCATCAGATGAGCTCTGAGCAGCGCTGAAGTAAACTAAATATAACATTAAGAGTAAATTCCCCTTGCCATGTTATCGTCCTCCTGGACTCACTTCACATGTGCTTATAAAGCACAACTGTCCTCCAGAAAGACTTGTTTACCCCAAATGAGTTTTTCCTAGAAAGGTAATAACCTAAAATTCCCGGGAAATCTTGGCAAAATCGTAAATATTATTTTTAAGGTGGGTGGCCCGGGGCGCGCGGCACCGCACTCACCACCAGTAAATCCCGGGCGACGTTTTGCGCTGCCTTCAGGAAACTATTTTCATAAAGAAAAATTGGGAATTTATAGAGTTTGCTTGGCGGCGCTGCCATGTTGCAAGATGTTGCAGGAGCGGGCGAGAGTCAGCGCCGCCGATAACCATCACTTACCAATACATTAGAGAATCTTGCCCACTCTTAACTTACGAACGCATAACGAAGACCAGCCATGGCTTCTGGTTCCCACAGTACAGTTTCTTGAGGTATTTATATTTTTTCTGGTAACTGTTCATGACTTAACAGAACATTAAAGAATCCTGGTTACTCCTGTCAACTTCCGCAAGTGAATATATTTTCTTCTCTTAATTCGAGTCAATAAATACATTCAGTGTAGTCTCAGCGTACTTTAGACGCCATCTTCATCACAGTATCTTTTTTGCGACTTGAGTGAGCCAGTTAGATGCTGTCTCACATCTCCAGCTGAGGGAGGGAAGGAAATGCCCAAATTTCTGAGAATATGGAGGTTGTGTGTGTCTCTGGGATCGTGTCAGAGGCGGACTGTCGTGGGTATTGAAATTTTTCGGGTTGATGGTTCGCGATCATGCATGAGAACCGGAGAGAGAGAGAGAGAGAGAGAGAGAGAGAGAGAGAGAGAGAGAGAGAGAGAGAGAGAGCTGTAATGGTATAGGAGATGAGGGAACGACAAGTGAGGAGACTGAAGGTAGCAGCGTCTGGTGTGGGGGGGGTGAGGAGGAAGGCGGGGCAGGGCGGGGTTGTTGGTTGGTCTTTTACGACTGTGGTCACATATTGCCCAACGCCAAGCGCACAGCCACAGAATCGATTCCCATGAGCGGGTCCTAACATAAGGGTGGGCCCGTGTTAAGGGGTAAAGGGTAACGGGTGAGAGTAGCAGGAAATAGTCGTTACAGCTAGGAGGAAGAGGGGTCGTTTAGCTTGAGTACTGGATGGAAAGAGGTCGTTTTAGAGGGGGTGGCAATAGGTCGTTGTGAGGGGAGGGTGATACGATGTCCCTGAAGTACTGAAATTACTGAGGGGGCATTTTTTTTTGTCAGTGATGTTACGGACTTCCGAGGTCGTTCCGGGCAGTCGTCATAACCGAAGTGTGGTAACAGACGGCCAAATTCTCACTACAAGATTGGTATTCTCCCAAACGTCTGAATTACCAAGATCAAGTAGAACACAGCGTCAATACAGCTGCCGGTAAGACAAAACGTTCAAAGACTGAGTTAGAGATTTGACGACTTACATGTATTAGTATTTGGAGGTGGAGGCCTCGTCTCAGGTCAACTCAATACCAAAATACAGAAATTTTTGTCGCAATAAAAGATTTTGGTATTTGGTTTTGCGAGCTTAAGTGTGGTGTGGCGGGAACTTTTAAATTAACTCTGATGCTGATGACTGTCTGAATAATTTTGAAAGGACCAGCAGAATACAGAGACCCATTTAAGACTTCCGGCAACTTAAACCTTTACTGAGGCCAAGAACCGCCAGTGAGTGAGTGAGTGAGGGAGGAGAGAGAGGTCCGTGTGGCTCCTTCCATCGACGCCGGGTTTTGTCGCGTCACTCGTCTCGTCTCGGAGAATAAAGTTGATAAATTATACGACAGATCGTACCAGGAAGCAGCAGCAGCTCTGGGTGAATACAAAGTAGATTCCACGAACGAGAAAGGTGTTGGCTGAGTCACTGAAAGGCAAATGGTGAGTCACAAAGGCTTAGTCAGTGAGTCAGAGTTAAACAGAACTTGCATACACGCTTTGAGTAGGGAGTTGTGGGGTGGAGTGAGCGATGATAAGGGGAGGATAGGGGAGGATGGGAGACAGGAGAGGAGTGAAGGATAGGGATTGGGGGACGGGGATGGGGGGACTGAGGGAGACACAGGGACTTGTGAAGGTGAGTAGGACGGAGAGAATCCTTTGAGACGCGGCCATTTAATAAGAACTTGTAATTTTCCCAATTGTTAGCAGCGTAAACTCGTGACACACACACACAACACACACACAAACACACACACACACACACACACACACACACACACACACACACACACACACACACACACACACACACTTCCATAACAGTAATAAAATCTGGGTTAGGTTAGGTCAGGTTAGGTTAGGCTAATTTAACGGTAATGCGGTTAATATTTAGGTGAAATAAGCTGGGGTGGATAATCTTCAGGTGATCCGAAAAATTCCCGAGGGTGTAGCCTGAGAGAGAGAGAGAGAGAGAGAGAGAGAGAGAGTTAAGAATACTCATTCTTAACCTTTGATGTGTCGACCAGAACGCACAAACACACGCCTTCCACTCGATGAAAATCTCGTAGAGGTGTTTTTAATTCCTTGTTTGGTGCTGTTTGAGTCTTCAGACGCCCTTTGAACTAAGCGAGATATTTTTCCTGAATAACATCCTGGGGGGAGGGAGGGAAGGGAAGGGAAGGGAGGGGAGGGTCTTCTCTTCTAGTTCTCACTGTCGTATTCTCTTAAGGGGAAGGAAAACAAAAGACAAACTATCCGGACATTATCTGGATTTTTGCTTCAATTACGACTCGCAAATGTGGAAATATCCCAGGTCACCCAGAGACCTTCGGGAGGGACGGACATATTTGAAGTCTGGGACGCGGACTGAGTACATTCCATTTATACATCATCAAAGACGACTTGAAAAAAAAAAAACTACCAAGAGTCGCATCCGAGAGTGTGTGACCTGCTGAGGGCAAATAAACTCAAATCAAAGGAAACTTCTGAAGGAAAATCAAGGAAAAAAGTACCCGGGAAAATTAGACAGCGAACTCTTGTAGTCAAAATAGCCAGGGATTAACATCTCTATATATGTAAAGCATTTGGTTAAGTGAGAGAGAGAGAGAGAGAGAGAGAGAGAGAGAGAGAGAGAGAGAGAGAGAGAGAGAGAGAGAGAGAGAGAGAGAGAGAGAGTAGGTCACTCCCACATCCTCCCAGGTTCAGTGAGGTGAACATAAATTGAACGTGTCATTGTGTCCGCGGCAGTTTATCGTCCGACTGAGTATAGGCAACAACCTACCAAACTGCCTTCACCATTACTCTCGTCCACCAACAACCAATATAAACTGTTCTCCCCCACCAGCAAACAATCTAAACTACCGTCCTCTACCACCATCCAATTTAAACTGTTCTCCGCCACAAACAACTAATTTAAGCTGCCTACCACCAAAAACCAATTTAAACCAGCCTTCCGCAACCAACTAATTTATTCTTGATGTACATATTTTTTTTTTCGGGTATACAGAGTTTGTATTGACGGTCGTGGGAGTAAGCAGTTAGGAAAGTGTTTTAGTTAAATTATTGCTTGTATTTACTTTTCTTAATTTTAGTCTCATTTCCTTTTTATTTCTCATAAACTAATTCCATGTTCCCCTCCTCTTCTAACGCCGTCTTCCCCTTCTACGTTTCCTCCTATTTTTCTTCCTCTTCCCCACCCTCCTTCTTTTTCTTCTCTTCCCACTACTCCTTTTATTAATGTAGTGTAAATATCAGAGTAACCGTCCTTATAGCTGAGGGTTGTCGACCACAGCCCTCCACTCTAAGCCTTCTCGGGTTGTTTTTATAAATTCTCTTAGGTTTTGTATCTCTGGGGACGTAGTTTTTAATTTCATTCATCCATCCCAGTCTCTGCCTTCCCCTGGCCCTCCTACTCTCTCTCAACTTTACCCATTAATATTTCTGTTTATTAGCCTCTCACACCTAATTATATGACTCAAGTATCTCATTTTCTGTTTGTATATTTAAAGTATTTCTCTTGAAGTTTTTTATTAATCTTAAGTACTTCTTCATTTATTTTTCCTGTCATTGTAACTAATTCTTAACATTAGCCTATAGCATCACATTACAAAGGCCTCTAACCTCTGTCTGGTGTCTGCTGAAAGTGTCCGCTCTTCTGAACCATACATCAGTCCTGGCCATATAAAGCCTTTCAGCATTCCCTTCTCATTAGGTCTTTTAAATGCTGTTTTTCCTTGCCCAATTGTTGTTTTCATTTCTTCCGTACATCTATTACCTCAGCCAATGTTACTTCCCAAATATACAAACTCCTCCATTTGTTAAGTTCCCCGTTGCCTACCATAACTTTTATTTTAGGATTAATTTCTAATTTTAAAACAACCATTACTTCAGTCTTTACAGCATTAACTCTTAAACCATATTTTTCACCTTTTTCCACAAATCAGTTCACCAGTAATGTCTCTTCACCACCTGTGTTAAGAGCAGTATCACCTGAATAACGTTTAGTTCATATTAATTTACCATTAACTCTCAGTCCTTCATTATCACTTATAATTTCTCTCATTAAGAATTCTGAATATATATTATACTATGTTGGAGATAGATCACAGTGTAAATAAAATCATAGCATAATGTGAGAGAGAGAGAGAGAGAGAGAGAGAGAGAGAGAGAGAGAGAGAGAGAGAGAGATGACCTCCAAGATATAAACATCCACTACAGATACATCTCTCTCTCTCTCTCTCTCTCTCTCTATTTTTCAATTCCTGAAGAAGAAATGTCATTAATCTATTCACGAGTAGAGAGTTCAGAGTTCAGTCTCATCCTTAGAAAGTTGGAAGTCTCGGTCTCCCAATGACTGAGACAAACTCGGTCACTTACGATATTGGGAAATACTAAATCTCTGTGTGTGTGTGTGTGTGTGTGTGTGTGTGTGTGTGTGTGTGTGTGTGTGTGTGTGTGTGTGTGTGTGTGTGTGTGTGTGTGTGGCTCGTCTTTATACACCTACCGTGACTTCCTTATCAACGGAGGAACAACTGAGTCTTATATATATCAGGTTTGGGAATCAGAGTTTTATTACGGTTTGTAATGTGGAGGAAGAAATGTGTGAGTATTTGTGGGATATTGTGGAAGGGGTTTTTTCATCACTTTCTGATTCGTTTTCCTTTCAGGTGTGAATTGGAAATTGTTATTGAGTTTGGTGTAACGTGGAAAATGTATGTTTTAGGTGAAGGTAACGGTGATAAAGGGATTATTTACACACACACACACACACACACACACACACACACACACACTTTATATAACAGTACATATATATATATATACACTTCACATGTGTATGAATAATATAAAAATGTGGGTTTAATTATATCTTTCCAAAACGTTTCCTTTCCTTTGATATTCACCAAGAGGAAAAATCTTTTACGCACTTCCACGAACTCAGAACGAAGCAACAAACACATTCACTCACGTTAAGTGCGACTTGGCGTGAGAAATTTGGCCTTTCAGGAGTAATGTGTCTCATCTCGAGAATCTTTTTATGCCTCACTAAGAGCTGAACACAAGCGCCCTGAGAAACATCTTGAAGAGCAACACATAATCCTGGACTGAGACGAGTGTTCTCCCTGTGTCACGAGGGGAGGGATACATTAGTGTCCTTTTAGGCTGCTGCTTCAACCTCTCTGTTCAGTTCTTATTTTCTTTCTCTCTCTTTTTCTCTTTTTCTCACATTCAGTCTTGAGTAAGTAAGGCAGTTTGCAACTTGCCTCTTGCTTGTGACGAGAGAGAGAGAGAGAGAGAGAGCTCTTGTCAACAAATATTACCCTTAATTTATAAAGTAAAGTACACACTCGCACATTCACACGTAACCACACACACACACACACACACACACACACACACACACACACACACACACACACACACACACACACCACGGGACATCTCTCCGAATGACTGTACATCAATTTTATGGGCGCCTTGGTGTAGTGGGCCGCACCTCGCCTCATATACCAAAGGCCTTTCGCTCGATACCCATGAATTTTGATAACATTTTCTCACTTCGTTCTGTTGTTTCCTTCTGTAAACGATCAAGAGACAACATCTGACACTTTTTGAGCTCAGTTATTAAGTGAATATATACTGTATATACTTGGTGTGTGTGTGTGTGTGTGTGTGTGTGTGTGTGTGTGTGTGCGTGTGAATAAGCTTTTTTTAACCTTACACCTGAGATACATTTTCTATAAACACACTCCTGTATTCACCTTTGTCGTCTGGACCACACCTGCGATATTCAATCAAACTCCCGCTCACCTCATCATCAGCCATAAACAACCCGTGTTAACAATACCTCCTCCTCCCCCCCTCCCTCGCGAAAAAAAAAACCCAATCGAGCTCGCCAAAAAAAAAATATATATACGACTGATAAATTTAGCGAGAAAGTTCAGTTTGACGCGACATGACCACCAACTTCGGTAATTCGCCAACTCCGGTGATAGATTCAATATACAGTAAATTTACCCCTATGTTCTGTGTGTTAACTCTCCCTCTGTGTTGTTCTCGTTCTATGTTGTTTCGCTATATACAATCAACTTCGCTATATGCTGTGTTGTGTTGCTGTATGAGTTTTGTTATGAGTCCTTCTGCTTTATACGGTTTTGCAATCTAGTTTTTGTCATACTTCTTTCCACTATATATAAAATGTTTGCTTATTCCGTGTGAGTTTTATTAATTATTGCTTAAACTGATGCAACGAGAGAGAGAGAGAGAGAGAGAGAGAGAGAGAGAGAGAGAGAAATATTTGTAATTTTCCGTGTGTGAATTTTTCTTTAACGTTTGTTTTTGAGTCGCTCTCCTTTAATAGCGTTATCAGGGATTGGTTTACGTATGGACACACACACACACACACACACACACACACACACACACACACACACACACACACACACACACAGACACGACACCATCTCTGAGTCAGGAAAAATGTCTTTACAATGTGGAGGAGAGGCATTTGTACAGTACATCTACAGTCTGTCTTCTACAGTACACAAACCTTACTGCCGAATTTTCTCCCATAAAATAAGAATCACCAAAAATCTGTCTGTCTGTCTGTCTGTCTAACAGCTCCCCTCCATCTCTGTCTCTCTAAACCAGGAGACAAAAAGAGCCACACTTCCAGCAAACAGAGAGAGAGAGAGAGAGAGAGAGAGAGAGAGAGAGAGAGAGAGAGAGAGAGAGCAGCCCCACATCACTAGCACTGATCTGGCCAAACATCTACTCTATGTTCTTAAGATCATTCCCCACCTTGTTTACGGCGGGAGGTGAACGTTAGTCGTGAACGTAAAAGGGATTTAATGGTCTGTGCTGAACGTTGTCTTCCTAAAATAGTTGGTTAGCATTTTCTTCCTTCTGCAGATGTTAACTCACGTGACACCATCCTCAAAGTGACGGTAAGGAGAGGGGTGGAAGAGGGGGGGTGGTAGGAGGGAGGGAATGAAGGAGGGAAGGATGGAAGGGAGGAGGGGGAGTGTCGTTCTCATTATTCTCGCTTACTCCTTTAATACCTCCAATAATTACCTCCACAAGTGCCACACAGGTGCGTCATTAAAGTCTTTTTTTATTCACTTCTACAAACCTCTCCACACACAGGTCACCACAGCGAGAGGACGGCGATTTCCTACAAGACACATCTGACACTACCCTGAGATGCACTGTGGTGGTGGTGGTGTGTGTGTGTGTGTGTGTGTGTGTGTGTGTGTGTGTGTGTGTGTGTGTGTGTGTGTGTGTGTGTGAGGTCTATTTTTTTGCAAGTTTCCAAACGTTGAATCCAATTGTTTATGGAAGAGAAGATTCACCCGATTCTTTCTGAGTCAGTGAATACAACTGTTGAGTCCTGGTGGATGATTTGTGTTCTGGTGGATGAATTGTGACCTGGTGGATGACTTATGGTGGATGAGTTATGACCTGATGGATGACTAATGACCTGAAGAAGTACTAGAAATAAAACCATCTGTCTTGTTACTAATATATATATAACTAGGTCAAAAAAAATCTTTCTCCCCCTTTCCAAAATTTCTCTTTCGTAAACTTCAAAACTAAAACTTCTATCTTAACGCAGCCGATAAATTAAGTTCACTAAGACAACCTTGATTATTGATATTTGGCCGAGACATGACAGACAGGTAAACACGTCACCTGTAATTAGTCCTTGTCAATATACCTGGTTGTGTTTCCCCTCAGAATGATTGATTTCCCTACCTGGCTATTCTCACCTGTACCTGAGCTGGGGGTGATGACAGCTTGTTCTCTTAAGACATATTCTTACTTTTCTTTGGAGCAGTGTTTTGCTATGGACCCTTTTCCATTTAATTGTCACTCATCTCCGTATCTTAGTCTTTCCCTTTTTATCTCTTGCCCATTTATTCTTATTTCTCCTTTCGTTTATCCATCTCCTCCTCTTACTCTTTCTTTCATTCTTTTTCCTCGGCATTTCTTTCCTCTTCATTCCCTTTTATTTAACCCCCTTTCTCACTCTCTTCACCTCCCCTTACCTCTCCTCCTACCCCTCTTCTTCAGGTAACTCCTCTGTTTCCTACTCCCTTCATTCCTTACACTCCACTCTCACCCTACTCCTTCCACCCCCTTCATCACCCCTTCCATCTACCCTAACTCCCCTCCCATCAGCCCTAACTCCCCTCCCACCCTCATTACCTTCCCTCCCACCAGCCCTAACTCCTCCCACCTCATTACCTCCCTCCCACCCACCCCTAATCCCTCCCACCCCTCATTACTCTCCTCCCACCAGCCCTAACCCCCTCCCCACCCTCATTACCTTCCCCTCCCACCCACCCCAACATCCCACTATCCCTCCACTTTCTCCCACATTCCTAACTCCCTCTATATCTCTTTCCCCCTTCCTCCACCCCACTCTTCTTCTCCACCCACACCTACTCCTCCCTCCCTCCCACCCCATCTCCTTCTTCTTTTTCTCCCACTACTCCTTACTCCCTCCCTCCCTCCCCTTCCCTCCTTCTGGGGCACCAAGTCGTCGCTCCCAGGATTTGTAGCGACGTTAAGAGTATCAGAGAAAACGCGGCTCCCACATATTTATAGCAAATAACTTGTTATCTATTCACCCAAGGTTTGTTCAGGCCATTGCGCTCAGAGGTTGGCGATAACGGCCCCCCCCCCACCAACAGTAATGTAAACTTTGCATAAACAACTGAGAAGACTCTGGCGTAGGAAGGTCCTCTGGCCGCCCTAGCGAGGTCTTTCCGTTATTTACCGCCTCTATCGACCAACTCTTGCTTTTATTCTTGCCCCCCGGAGCGACCTGGAGACGTTAGTGGGTGTGTGTGGGAGGGGTGTGTGTGGGAGGGTAGGGGAGGGGGAGCTTCAGGTATAAGTTGTACAGATATATGAGTGATAGGGGTTGGGTGTAAACGGGGCTGCCTAGTATAGACCAATAGGCCCGGTGCAGTTTCCTCTATTCTTATGTGTGTGTGTGTGTGTGCGTGTGTGTGTGTGCGCGTGTGTGTGTGTGTGTGCGTGTGTGTAGGAGGAGGATGCGACAGAGTTGTTGGAATCTCCTGTTGAGCAAATTTTTTTCTTTAGTTTTTATGGAGAAGTTAGATGTGGGTCGACGATAAACGATACTTCTGTGTGTGTGTGTGTGTGTGTGTGTGTGTGTGTGTGTGTTAACTCTTTCGTTTATATTAAAAGCTGACACAGGTGGCCAGGAGAGGGGACGGTTTTGTTACTAAATAAGGACTGTTCTCCCTGCAATTACCTGGAAATTCAATTACACGTCGACTGAAAATTCTAACAATATTTGTGTGAGGTTAACAACGCAAAGACTGTGTAAATTATCTGTGTTTTTGATTTCTGGAATTTTCTTTTAATCTAATTCGAGAAAATAGACAGAAATCGAGTGAGAAAGATTTAGTGACTATCTATATTGAGGGAGAAGTTGGTGACAGGTTCCCGTCCCTCAGGTAAAATACGGCCTCGTGTACGGTTGAGTGAGCAGGTGAACGATGGCTCCTCATACCCTAATATTTTTACATACATCAACAGTAAACAGCAACTGAAAGAGATATTACCTTATCTCTGCCAAAATATCGATCACCCAAAAAACTCTTTAAAGATGGTTTATATTAAAAGTCTTGATATTTTAGAGTATTTTCGATTCTTTTTTTTTTTTAGGATACAGGAGCAACAGACATCACCAGGTGGGTTTGTTTACATAGTCACAGGTGGAAAAAACACTCGTCAGGATCGAGCGACAGGAGTGATTTTTTTTTCTTTTACGGAAGAACATCTGTCAAGGCGGTGGTAAATGTTCCGAGAGGTGGGGTATATTCACCGTCTCTGTTTCCCCCTTTCTCTGTCTCTCTTTCTTTTTCTTTCTGTTTGATCTTTCATCTCCTCTGTCTCTTCTGTCTATCATTCTGTGTAGGGGTTATTTTATGAGTCCTTATATTTGTATGTCTATTATTCCCTCGTGTGTGTGTGTGTGTGTGTGTGTGTGTGTGTGTGTGTTTGTAAAGTCTTCTGTTTTTTGTGTGTGTATGTGTGGGTGTTCTTGTGTGTGTCTATGTAACTTATGAACAAAAAGAACCAAAAAAAATAATTCATAACATCCATTTTAATATCATAAAATATTGTCATAATCAAAACAACAATAAAATTTCCTCTTACATATACAAATTTTACATAAAAGAACTAAAAAAAAATTCCTTGACTCGCAAAATAAATTTCTCTTGTACAATATATCCAACAAAAGATCATACGCGTGGAAGAAAGATGCCAAATTTTCTCACCTTTAGGTTCTGTTGTGCCAGGGAGAGTCGTCACTCAGATACACTGTGTCAGCACAACAAACGTGAACAGTGAAATAAAACAGAAATGATTCATCCAATTTCGAAAACTAACTAAAAATAGTTACAGTCAAATTACAATGTAACAGGTAGAATAAACAACGGGAGAGAGAGAGAGAGAGAGAGAGAGAGAGAGAGAGAGAGAGAGAGAGAGAGAGAGAGAGAGAGAGAGAGAGAGAGAGAGAACTCTGGATGACTAGAACCTCTTTCACATTTACCCATGAAAAAAAAAACACTGAAATAACCCACACTAGATTACACTCACTCACTCACTCACTCACTAACTCAATCACTCACTCACTCACTCTCAACACAGCCACTGACACGAGAGAGAGTTTGTCCTGGAGAACCTTTCATAAATGCCCAAGAAAAAAAAAGAATATAAAAAATAATATCCCAGATCAAATTCATTTAGCTTTTCGAAATAGCGAGCGATAGGGAGGAGTAAAATGCCAAGCTGACGCCAACTATTTTCGTGGGGGAGGGAGGGAAGAGAAGGAGATAGGGAGAGGAAAGGAAATGGGGAGAAAAGAGGGAAGGTAGGAGAAAGGGAAGGAGAGGAAGAGGGAGAGAGAGAGAGGGGGTGAGGGACGGAGGGAGAGAGGGAGAGAGGGAGGAAGGGTAGTTTGGGAGAGAGAAGGCAGGGATATCGGGAAATAGGGAGGGATGAAGGGTACGTAGTGGAGGGGGAGAATGGGAAGGACGATAGGGAAGAAACAAGGGTGAGAGGGGAGGGAGGGAGAGGAGGAGGAGATAGAGAAATGAACAGAGGGATGGAGGAGACAGAGGAAGGAAATAGGGAAATGAGGAGAGGGAAGAGATTACAGCATAACTCACCAAGACCCGAGGAACCCCGATCTGAGAGACAAGGAGCGAAAAAAAGAAAAAGGAAGGAGGAGGGGGAGGGGGAGAAAATTAAAATGTCAGGAAAAAAACAAGAAAAAAAACCGGGGAAATATGTTAGGGAGAGGGAGGAAAATATATTGATGTTTAAGGCAACGTCATGAAACCTGGAGGTGGGGGTGTTGGGGAGTGGGGTGTTAGAATTTGGGAGTAGGGAGGGTGTTTGGGGAAGGGGGAATCGAGGCCTTGTGAGTGCTATAAGAGATATCAAGTGAACACGTGATAGATATTTGTTGCTGGTCGTCTGTATGTGATCAACTCGTAAAACTTGGCGTGGTATCTGGAGGAGGGAGAGGAGGAAGGAAAGGAGAAGGGGGAAGAAGAGGAGGAGGAAGAGAAGGAAAGGGAAGAAAAAAAAAGAAAGGGGGTCAGGAGAAAGGGAGAAAGAGGAGGAGGAAGGTGGAGAGAAAGGAGGAAGATGAAAGGGAGGAGGAGGAGGAGGCAAGGGGAGAGAGGAGGAAAAGGGGAAAAGAGGGTGATGAAAGGGGAGGAGGAGGAGATTGGGGAAAAGGAGAGAAGGAAGAGGAAAGAGAGAGAAAAGGATAAGGCAAAACAGAGAACATGATGAAACAGAAAAAGAGAAATGCTGAGATAAATAAGACGGACAACAAGAGGAGAGAGAAAAGAAAATGAACAAAAAGAGAACAGCGGATAACTGATGAAGATGAAAGAGAATCAGATCAATAGGAGACGAAGAAAGAAAAATTTATGAGAGAGAGAGAGAGAGAGAGAGAGGGGAGATCTCTTAAAACAGAGGAGAAAACAGAGGTGTACCCACACAGGTGTACCCACACAGGTGTACCCACAGAGGTGTACCTACACAGGTGTAGCTCAAACTGGCTATAATGCCGACTGATCTCTCCCGTGACCCTCAATCAATCACCTATCACGAGAAAATAGGTCACACTCTCTCTCCTGGCTTATCTAACAGAATACCTGATGCAGCGTTAATTTAGTTTGTTCTCTTCTGTCAGTCCAGTCTGACTACACACACACACACACACACACACACACACACACACGCTTGTTCTTTTCATTTGGCGCCTCTGAGGTTAAATATATAAAATATCAACAGCTCAAACATCAAACGTCATAAGTTTGTTCAATCAAAGCGATAAGGTAACAGAATATTATAGCAGTGCCGCTTAACGTTATTCTAAAGTGTACGTCTGGGAGTAACGTTGTTGTTGTTAATATATATATTGTTACTATACATTATTATGTATGTATTATTATTATTATTATTATTATTTTTATTATTTTTATTTTTATATTATTATAATTATTATTGTTATTATTATTGTATTATTATTATTATTATTTATTATTATTATTATTATTGTTATTATTATTATTATTATTATTATTATTATTATTATTATTATTATTATTATTATTATTATTATTATTATTATTATTATTATTATTATAAATATTACCATAATAAAACAACATTGCTATAAATATATATAAATTACAAATACCTGTTTGTAGGATTATCATTATTCATTGTTATGAATCATTATCACTACACCTCATTATTGTAATAATTAATATACCACAATAAATAACGTCACTACTTTTCCAGCCATATTAATATAAAACCTGAATAGTACCCACGTGCGCCATCATTGTCCCATTAAAAAATTCCGAACGCCATAATATGCTCCCTAATTACACACGCAACACTTAAATAGCACAGTAGCACAATGGAGAAACAAAAATACCATTGCAGAACCAGGAACACCACGACACCAAGTATAGTGGTGCAGACAATAGCGGGCCTTTCAAGACATAACTACAAGCGTAAAATTAAAAGCGGAAAATCGTCTTAAGAGTTAAATAACACCACTAGAATCAGTCATGCGGCCCGCAGCACAGAGGGAGGGAAAGTTGACCTTACGGCGCGAACTTAAAGGTACAGGACAACTTGAGAGGCAGAACGACACAAGTTTAACAAGGCCTCGGTAGTGGAGGGAGGGCGGTAAGCCTAAAGATGTAGTTACAGGCGCAAAATGAAAGGCACAGGAACAACTTAAAGGAGCAGACGACGCCAATATAAGGCTCCTGGGCAACTGAGGGAGAGGGGGGGACTGTCTTTATTGGGTAATTACAGGCCAAAAAGAACTTGAAAGAAGCAAACGACACCAATTACCCAAACTAGTGGTACATGGTAGAGAGAGAGAGAGAGAGAGAGAGAGAGAGAGAGAGGGGGGGTTGTCTCAAACTACGTAATTACAGGTGCTAAAATTAAGGTCGGTAGAGCAGCACCACCACTACCACAGTAGAGGGGAGGCAGGCAGGGAAGAACCCCATCGTCAACAACAAGAGTATAACATTATATTCTCCGAAGTACACAGGAGAGGAAGGCACAGGAGAGGTGGGGGGGTGCCAGACATTATAGTTTGAGTTTATACATATACTACACAGGGTGGGGAGGGGGGTGGGGGAGACACTAGACACACACCCCTGCCACCACAACCTCACCCTCCTCCCTCAACCTCCTGTTACGATCAAACTCCTAACTACTCGACTGGTAATGGGGTTAGTTTACACCGACTCATTATAACGTCACCTTTAATGGATTCCGTCTTAATGGTGTTATACATGAGACCAGGGTGGGCGGGTGGTGTTGTTGGTTGGTGGGGTGGGTGGGGAGTGGGTGAGGTGGGTGGAGGCAGGTGGGGTGGGTGAGGTTGGGTGGTTGAGGTGGGTGAGTTGGGTGGGGTTGGGCGGATGAGGTGGGTGGGGTTGTGGGTGGGGTGGGTGGGTGAGAAGAGTGGGAGGTGCATTGCTATCTGTCCTAGTTGCTCTAATTTGCATGCACTGTTCACTTTATATTCGTTCTATTAATATCATACAGTGGCGTACCAGACCCTACACCAATAATCGTATACACTGTCTCGTCATCATAGTTACTTACCTCCTCCTCCAAAAAAAGAAAAAGATTGTCTCAAGACTGTTCCCAAATTCCTCGACAACGAAGGAAGGAGGAGGAGGAGGAGGAGGAGGAGGAGGAGGAGGAGGAGGAGGAGGAGGAGGAGGAGGAGGAAGAAAGTTTTCTGCGTCGCCGTGAAGGAAAATCAGATTGAGATGCAGCGGTGCATAGAAGGTTCTGATTGTTTCTGGTCGACTCTGGAGATGGGGAGAGAGACAGGCAGAGAATAGTCACCCACGGCTCACGATGAAATATCTCCAGTCGAGGCTCGAACCCTGGGTCTCAGGACATCAATATACGACAATGGCGTATCTATTTGTACTATGAATCATATTGGGAAGGGAGGGAAAGAGAAGGGGGAGGGGAGGGAGGGAGGGAGGGAGGGAGAGGGAGGGGAGGGACGGGGGGAGGGAGGAGGGAGGGGGGGGGAGGGAGGGAGGAGGGAGGGGGAGGGAGGAGGGGAGGGGAGGGAGGGAGGGAGGGGAGGGAGGAGGAGAAGGGGAGAGAGGGAGGGAAGGGACGGAGGAGGGAGGGGAGGGAGGAAGGGGGAGAGGGAGGGGGAGGGAGGGAGGGGGAGGGGGGGAGGGGAGGGAGGGAGGGGGAGGGAGGGAGGGGGAGGGAGGGGAGGGAAGAGAGGGAGGGGGAGGGAGGAGGGAGGGAGGAGAGGGAAGGGGGGGAGAGGGAGGGGAGGGACGGAGGGAGGGAGGGAGGGAGGAGGGAGGGAGGGGAGGAGGGAGGAAGGGGGAGAGGGGAGAGGGGGGAGGGAGGGGAGGGAGGGAGGGAGAAAGGGGGAAGAAGGGGAGGGAGGGACGGAGGGAGGTTGGATGGGAAGGAAGGAGAGGGAAGGGTTAAAAGGGAGGGGGGAGGGAGGAGGGGGAGAAAAAGGGTGTGTGTGTGTGTGTGTGTGTGTGTGTGTGTGTGTGTGTGTGGTGTGTGTGTGTGTGTGTGTGTGTGTGTGTGTGTGTGTGTGTGTGTGTGTGTGTGTGTGTGTGTGTGTGTGTGTGTGTGTGTGTGTGTGTGTGTGTGGTGTGTGTGTGTGTGTGCGTGTGCGTGTGTGCGCTCTCTCTCTCTATCCTCCACACTGACTCGACAATTGACTGCATTTCAACCCAGCGTAAAATTGACTCCTCCATCTCTATTAGGGAGAGAAAGAGGGATGGTTGAGGGGATGTTAAGCTGCACATATGAGGCAGCACTGTACCTCTCAGTACCAAAATTATCAATTATATATTCATCTAAATACCAAGAAAACCCAGGTATGTATTCTCGTCAGCGTCGGAAATGTGGTATATTGGATGATTATTACGAGTCAGAAGTATATTCGTGTAGGTCAGGCATTGATAGTATATACATGTAAATTAAAAATATATATATATTTCAGTCTACAGATGGGAAAAATGAATCCTGAGTTACATAAAAGAAATTCCACTTTATTGTTGATATCGAATCCGGTATCCTTCCAGGCAGCGTCCGAGTCCCATGTAGTGAGTTGGAACATCATCTTATTACCCAAATCTCCCTATGGGCTATTTAACTTTTACGATTATTGATTTTTTTATTGGATCCTATATCATTCTTTCCTATTTTAGCCATTTGGTTTTATTTGGGTCTCGTTTGGTTGTGACGGATGTGTTGTGACGACAGGAGTGTGTGGTTGGGTGGTGGTGCGTCACAGAACAACGAGAGGGGGAGGTTTTCCTGATTTTTTTTTCCTCCTCCTTGTTGACATACTCAAATGTTGGTGGTTGAAGCATAGACGAGTCAACTCACCGAGACAATCACCCATAACAAGACAGGTGTGAGATAACGTGGGTCTGGCGTCACGTATTATAGTACAGGTGTAAGATAATTAATCAACCCATGCCTTCAATCACCCATGACAAAGACAGGTGTGAGTTAAGTCAGCCCATGGCGTAAAATCACCTGGACCTGACGTCAAGTATCACAGATCTGAATTTAACGAGGCATTGAAAGTCATAACAATGAATTTCGCTTTAAAAACAGGTAAATAAATAATGATACTGAACAGATGCCGCGACAGAGTTCACTATTAAGTTGGAAGCTTATGGGAGGCTGCCTGTCTGTCTGTCTGTCTGTCTGTCTGTCTCTGTCTCTCTATGTAAAATACAATGGGAGTTGTATACCTCACAAAACAAAGACGGGGCAACAAAAGATGAGAGAGAGAAGCGTTCCTCCATCCAACTGTTTTATTTCACGGGAGAGGGAGGGGGAAGAGGTGGGGGAGAGGTGGGGAGGGAAGGAGGGGCTCGACAGATGCGGTCTCCAACAAGGTGCTTCCTTCGGGGTTCGTTCCGTCTGGAGCAAAACCTAGCCAGTATAGTGGACGGAGAAAGAGTAAGGAAGGAGAGGATCGACCTGGTCTACATCCGGGTTTATAGGTTCATGTTGCTTCAAATCAACCCGAAACTTTGGCTTGCGTGACCATAACTTCATGACCCACGAGACACAAGTAGGCAATTGTTTCTGACGGTAGTGTTGGAAGTATGAGTGATGTGTTCAGGAGTTGGCTTCATGCTGATATTCCACGCTTTTATTATTGGTCTTTTTCAATAGGATTTTAATAATTTACTTTTTTTCTTATAATTATTATTTTTTTATTACATTGCGATTTCTTTTAATTTCGTTTTATCTTTTCGTTTTAATTATATTACATTATTATAGCCTTTTTATATGACTGAATTTGTGTTATTTAATATATGCTTCTGATACTGATGATAATAATACTGTATATTTATTTTACCTGACTTGGAATTTATTTTTGTTTCTTAAAGTTATAATTTGAACAATTCGATATACTTTCACTTTACTTATTGTTGTCTCCGGTTAAGGAAAGACGGACGAACGGACGGGCGAATGAACAAACGAACAGAGGAACGAATAGAAAAAGGACAGATGGGTAGATGAAACAGATTAACTGACGGACAGACGGACAGGTAGGAGGATGACTCTATTACTCGTCCCGGATTAAAAAGAAAAGAAAAGAGATATATTAGAGGAGTATAATGGACACACAGGTTAACGACGATAGTTGGAAGGGATTAAAAGATTATCTCGGTCAATGACTTAGTTTAACTTATATGTGGTGAGTCTTTACCCTCTCTCTCTCTCTCTCTCTCTCTCCTTCCATTCCTATTACATCATTCCTATCTCCAAAAATTCTTCCCCTTGTTCCATATCCATCATCGTTTCCCTGATTCTCCGGCACTTTATTATTTTTCTCTTCTTCCCCCTCCTATATTTATCATTGTTTTTCCTTCTCCTCCTACCCTTCGTGATTTCTCTTCTCCTTCTCCTCCTCCTCCTACTACTTCTTTCCTGCTACTTCCGCCATCTCTTCCCTTCCTGCTTCTCTATCTCCACCTCCTCTCCTGCACCTTCTTCTCTCCTCTCCCTCCTCCTCCCCCCCTCCTCTACCTGCTCCTCTCCTGCTTCCTCCGTCTCTGGTACAACAGCAGGTAGCAGCGTGTGGTGCTCGCCTCATTACCACAGTGTTGTAGGGGCGGAGGTGCTCCTTACTAACGACGGAGGGGAACATTAGGCACGACGTTCTCCTGACGACCACTCTTCCTCCCTTCGCCTCCTCCTCCTCCTCCTGAAGTAAATTCTGGCGTTCTTCCATCCCACCTCCCTCCCCCCTTCCTCCCTCCCTCCTTCTTTCTCCTGGAGTGATGTCTGGTGTCCCTTCCTTCTCCCTCCATCCCTCCATCCATCCTACCCCCCTCCTCCCTTTTCCTGGTATCTTTCCCTCTCTAATAGGCTGCTTCTAGCTATTCATCCCTCCTTCTACTACTACTTGACTCCCTCCCTCTCGGCTGATTGATGACGTCCTCTCTTCCTTCCTGATATTTTTCACCCTTCACTCGGCTAAGTCTTGACAGTCCTCCCTCTGGTCCTTGACTCCCTCCGTCTGTCAGCCCGTCCCTCCCTCCCTTCCCTTCTCTCACTCCCTCCTGACACTTATTCCACGGGATGGGTCCTCATTATTGGACTTGTTTCACTCTCTCTCCATTTTGGTCACGAGAGAGAGAGAGAGAGAGAGAGAGAGAGAGAGAGAGAGAGAGAGAGAGAGAGAGAGAGAGAGAGAGAGAGAGAGAGAGAGAGAGAGAGAGAGTATTATCGTCATCTCTATAAGGTAAAAGAATCAGAATAAGGCACTACTTCGGCCCCTTAACCAAGAACAAAATACAAATATTTAGTAAAAACAAAGACATCCAGAGACGTTATCAACTTCATCAACAATCACCTCGTACACAGGAGACTCACTGAACACCATAATAAATTAGATGAGTTTATTCAGTTACAGACCATCTCACCTTGGAGACCATACAGAAAAAAATAAAATTATCGAAAGACAAAATTATTTATTAACTAACCATTAATAAGTCTTTAATGTGATGAGCTTAACGGTTGATGGTGTTTGTGGGTCTTTACCTTACTAGATACGGGGATAATTTGGTCAAAGAACAATTGATGGTTATCATCCGGGCAGGTAGGCAGGTATTAAGCCCACCAGGTATACAGTAATACAGGATTTGGCTCTCTGTTCACCTGGGACTCGGTGGGGATTTGCCGGGAGCCTCAATACTATCAGGCAGGCCAGCTGGAGGCCGGATTATGGCGGCATATATGCATATTTATCATCTGATTCTCTGGCCGAATTCTTTCTCCGTGTGAGCAATTAAGAAATGATGATGATGATGATGATTATGACGAAGATGATGATGATGGTGATGATGATGATGACGAAGATGATGATGATGATGACGAAGATGATGATGATGATGATGATGATGATGATGATAGTGATGATGATGACGAAGATGATGATGATGATGATTAACCTTGCATAAAACTATTCTTCACTGATATAATAAATCTCTACACCCCCCCCCTCAACCAGTTACTTTACTAATAATTACGTAGATTAGTTCATGAGTCAACACGAGACAACACAACGTTACATTTACATATTTCACTTCTGATTCTGTTAAGTGGTTTTTTGTCAACAATAAGCGGCTGGCTGGGAGGAAGAATTAATGTGTGTACTCTACGTTAAATTCCTCTTTTAAATAATGAAACTCTAACCTTTACGCATTCAAATTTCATTCACATAAAACCTCATCACCTGGGAAAGAAGAACTAATTAGCATTACCTTAATTAATTGATGCTAATGTGATAAGGTACTACTGCTCTTAATGTTGATGTTATAATGTATTACTGCACTTTAACTAATAAGATCTGTTATTGCGTATTCTAAGACAGTAAATACCTAGTTATTAAGAAATAGAACGATACACCTGTAGTTACGTTAATTAGCTGTCGTCTTAACCCCGCTCACTACCTTCGGACCCTAACCTAACCTAACCTAACCTAACCTAACCTAACCACGCAGAAGTTTTCACAGATTGGCTGAGTATTGACGTTGTTTCCAGAGCAGCTGATGCTTCCAACCACCATGAAACTATAGATTGGAACACAGGGCAACACGACCAAGCTGTAAATTGGAACACATTGGAACACTACCAAACAGTAACCTGGAACATGAACCAAGCTGTAAACTGGAACACACTGGAACACTACCAAACAGTAACCTGGAACATGACCAAGTTGTAAATTGGAATACACTGGAACACTACCAAACAATAACCTGGAACATGATCAAACTGTAGCCTGGAACACACTGGAACATGATCAAACTGTAGCCTGGAACACACTGGAACACGACCAAACTGTAGACTAGAACACCTTGGAACATGACCAAACTTGCTTAATATTCCCGGGAGTGAAGGGCTTGTGTGGCCGAGTACCGCTTCCCTCACGACCAAACTTACTCCTTCGCCGCCACACACACTCACCACTTTTCCCTCCGACTGTCTCGTGAGCAGAGAAGATCAGACGTTGTGCATATATAAGTACGAGAGACTTTCTTTGTTACGGTGGTTTAGAGAGAATTACTGGGGCACTACAGACAGTATTTAGAAAGGCATTTGTTGTAAAATTTCTGGGGAGGAAATTACTACAAAATTTACTTAATAACAAAGTTTTGTAGCTTATTTTGGGTTAATTATTATTATGCATCTTACTTAGAAAATGAGTTGTAATATATTCAGAGAAAATACCTTTTTAAAAGTTATAATTACTGAATTTAAAGAGTAATTTCACACGTCGAATTCTGATTAAATAGATTTGTAATAAATAACGAACAGGATCACAAAAATTACAACAAAATATTCTAGAACGAAATGAATAAACGAATAATGAAAAAAAAATATGAATGGTATAAACTTCACCTGAGTAAATAAATACAAATTAAAAATAACTCATGTATATAAGTTAATGAGGTTAAATTCAGCTTCCCCTCTCAAGATCCTGTAGTGCGTGAGCAACTGAAGGTGTGTGTGTGTGTGTGTGTGTGTGTGTGTGTGTTCGCCTCTGTTTCCCTAACACACACACACACACACACACACACACACACACGCACATACATAATGGCGGAAATCCATAGCCCAGGGACCAGGTTCATCCCCCGCTGTAAATATCAGTAAGTACCAGACATTAGTGGACCATCTCCCTTGTCCTGCTTGTTATATCATCCTGCCACGCCCCTTGCCTCTCCCCTCTCTTCCTCTCACCCCACATCCTTCTCTCCCCCTCACCCCGCATCCTCCTCCTTTCCCTTACCCCAGCTTCCTCTCTCCCCTTGCCTCTCCTCCCTCTTCCCCTCACCCCACCCCCCTAACCTCTACTCCCCTGTTTCTTCCCTTTTCCTTTTCCTCTCCCTTTCCTCTCCCTTACACCCTAGTCCCTGCCCCCCTCCCTCTCTTCACAAATTCCTCCCTTCCCGTAGCTTATTCACGCCCTTCTTTCTCTTCTCTCTCCCCTTTTCTTCACTATCCTTCTCCTACAACCTTTTGTCCTTACCCTCCATCTCTCTTCCCCTCCCCTTAGCCTCTCTCATCTCTGTCCTCCTCCTCCTCCTCCAATCTCTTCCTCTTCCTCCTCCCCTTCTTCCTCCTTCTCCTACTACTACTCTACCATCCCCTTCCTCTCCTTTCTCACTATTTTTCTGTTCTTTAATGACCTTCCACATTTCCTTTCTCTCTTGTTCTCGAGGTTGTCATGTCTTAAACTTTCTTTTTTACTTTCTCTTTGTTTTAATTATCTTCGTCTTATATGTTTCGACTGAAGACAATTATTATTTGCATATTTATTTTAGATTTACTTAAAATTTTGACTTAATTAATCTTCCATCAGCGGTCAGTTTTAATCTATTTTTTCCTTCAGTTAATATTATCTTTAGTTTTTTAAGTCCATTATATTAACGTAGCTTTATATTTCTTAGTAATTATATATTTTCTTTATTTGTCTTTATATTTGGGCTGAAGACAAACAAATGGTCTCACTATAAACGGGGGTATAATAATTTCTTAAGCTTCAGGAGTCGTCTTAGGGATCACCTGAAGATTAACCACCCTAACAATTTTTGGGGAGGTCAGGTCAGGTCAAGTCAGGTCAGGTTAGGTCAGGTTAGGTTAGGTTAGGGTACTCTCTATACAAGTAACTCGGAGATCATTATGCTTTCTTTACTAGAGTCTTCCTTTCTTTGCTCTCTACTGTTGGCATAAATTTATATCTACTAAAGTAACGAAATATTTACCATTATTCTCTCTCTCTCTCTCTCTCTCTCTCTCTCTCTCTCTCTCTCTCTCATCTATCCCCCTCTCTCTCTCTCTCCTCTCTCTCTCTCTCTCTCTCTCTCTCTCTCTCTCTCTCTCTCTCTCTCTCTCTCTCTCCATATTCTATCTTTTCTATTAATCGTCCCCACCTCATCTTCTTCCCTCCTGCATCTCCCTATTGCCCTTTATTTTGAAATCCAGGCCACCTTAGAACGTGTGTGTGTGTGTGTGTGTGTGTGTGTGTGTGTGTGTGTGTGTGTGTGTGTGGTGTGTGTGTGTGTGTGTGTGTGTGTCGAGCTTTACAGTTTGGGAAGATAAAAGCTTTCGTGTGCAGTGTTGGATACGCGCGCTACCTCGTTATGTACCAAGGTCAAGGTCACAGAGGTCAAGGTCACGAAGGTCAAGGTCACGATGGTCAAGGTCATGGAGGTCAGGGTCATGGAGGTCGAGGTCACGGAGATCAGTCAAGAGGGACTACAGTTAAAAGTTTAATAACGATAATGTTGTTCTCTATTCTTCTCTTGTCATTCTCCTCCCTCATTATCTCCTCTTCCTCTCATTCATCCTGTCAGACTCATCCTTGTACATTTATCTATCTTTTCCTGTCCTTTATTCTTCGTGTTATCTTCCTACTCCTCCTCTTCTCCCCTTCGTCTCTCAACTCAAATCACTCCCGTTATCCAAGAGTATTTTTGCATGTGTGTGTGTGCGTGTATGTGTGTATGTGTGTATGAGTGTGTATGTATGTGTGTGTGTGTCTTTCCTAATTAGCTCTTCCTTTGAGATAGTTCACTTCCCCCTCTCCACCTACTTGTCTCTTCTCTTTCCCTTCTTTATCATTGGTCCTTCTCACCCCACCACCACACCCGCCACCCTCTCAGCCTTTAGTGTCATATCTGTCCTCTATGTTAATGAACTCTCGGCTCTGTCTGTCAGGTCACTAACTCTCCTGAACGTAATATAGTTGACGGATTAGTTATTATGTATATATCTGTATTCATAGGTGAGTTTGTGTATGTATGCTGTGTGTGTGTGTGTGTGTGTGTGTGTGTGTGTGTGTGTATTTAAATTGATGTAAATACATAAATATTCACTTTTTCTGCTTACGTACTTATTAGCAGATCTCTCTCTCTCTCTCTCTCTCTCTCTCTCTCTCTCTCTCTCTCTCTCTCTCTCTCTCTCTCCCCTCATTACACATATAGCATCAGTAGCACAGTCATGTTACACCACGACCAAAGACCTTTACTAAGATCTCACAGTAACTCTAAACGCTATATGTAATTACTGACACGTTATATAAGAGAAAATTAAATAAACAAAATTATTTATTTCTTTACAGGTTAATCATGGTTTTATATGTATTTTATGTATAATTATTTACTGTATTGCGTTTATTATTATTATTATTATTATTATTATTATTATTATTATTATTATTATTATTATTATTATTATTATTATTATTATTATTATTATTATTATTATTATTATTATTATTATTATTATTATTATTTACAACAAGTGCTGCCACCTTGTAACAACACCTCACACTATAAACACAAAACACCCCCCCACACACACTGTTACCTCTCCGCTCTCTCTCTTTCTATTCTTCTAATTTTCCTGTATAGGTCCCATCCCTTTCCTCTCTTTTCATCCTTTTACTCTCTAATTTTCCTGTTCCTTGTCCTTCCTTCCGTCCTCCCTCTTACTCGCCACCACCTCGCGTTACCACACTCTTAACATGTTAATTTGTGTTATAATGTCTTTGTGTATTTAAAGTCCCATTTAAGAAGATATATTTCACTAAACTGATAACAAATAATATGATGAAATATATTATGAAGAGTGAAAGTTATGCTGTGAAGTGTATATTATCTATTTCATGTAACTTAGTGATGAAATATATGTTAAGATATTAGTTCATTTTTTATAGAGTTATTTTAAGTTAAATCAGTTATGGGTGTTTGTTTACTTGTCCTTGAGTGGGATGAAGAACACACACACACACACACACACACACACACACACACACACACACACACACATACATACATACATACATACATACATACATACATACATACATACATACATACACACATACATATATACATACATACATACATTAAGGCCCAACAATTTACATATATTACTAGTGTTTATATGTACTCCACGGAGGATATACTAAATAACCTCTCATAAACTAAGGAACTCCTACCACAGAGTTTATCTTTGAATCTCATAGACTCTCCTTCCTTCCTTCCTTCCTTCCTTCCTTCATTCATTCCTTCCTCCTCTCCCTCATTCTCCTATCTTCCTTCCTGTACTTCCCCACTCTCCCCTCATCCTTCCTGCTCTCCCCTCATCCTTCCTGCTCTCCCCTCATCCTTCCTGCTCTCCCCTCATCCTTCCTGCTCTCCCCTCATCCTTCCTGCTCTCCCCTCATCCTTCCTGCTCTCCCCTCATCCTTCCTGCCTCCCTCATCCTTCCTGCCTCCCCCATCCTCCTGCCTCCCCATCCTTCCTCACTCCCTCATCCTTCCTTCCTGCTCATTCCTTCCTCCTCTCCCTCATTCTCCTATCTTCCTTCCTGTACTTCCCCACTCTCCCCTCATCCTTCCTGCTCTCCCCTCATCCTTCCTGCTCTCCCCTCATCCTTCCTGCTCTCCCCTCATCCTTCCTGCTCTCCCCTCATCCTTCCTGCTCTCCCCTCATCCTTCCTGCTCTCCCCTCATCCTTCTTCATCCTCTTACACACCCTGAGGCCCTCCAACCTGCTCTTCACCCCGCCTCTCCCACGTCTTGTCCCTCATATTTCACCTGTTAATCGCTCGTTTACCTGCCTAATACTTCTTCTTAGCTCCCCACCCTCCTTCTCTCTCCCCTCAACCCTCCCTCCTTCTCCCTCTTCCTCTGTTTACTGTATCTTCCCTCCCTGATTACCGACCTCTCGTTCCCTCCCTCCCTCTTCCACCCTACCCTATCCACTGTATTCTCCCCTTCTTTCTCATCTCCCCTTTATTGTGCCCTCCTTCCCTCCCGCATCTTCCCTCTATTGTACCTTCTTTCCCTCCCTCCCTCCCTCCCTACGGTCCCCTCCCATCCTCCCCTCACCTCTCACCCAAGCCCTTACGCCACCAGACTTTGTCAAAAATCGTATACCTATTACAATTCATCACTTTCCCCTCATATTCACAGACTTCCCTCACCTTCCCCTCACTTTCACACGCCTTCACTCCCCCTTATTGCTGCTCTCCCTGTCATCAGCTTCTTGCCATGTCTTGTCATATGACGTTTTATCAACATTGTAAATCATGCATCATTGCTATCAACATTTTCTGACTCATACCTGAAAAATTCCTTCCTTTAATCCTAAGATAATCTGGAAAAAATCTTCACTTTTTTCGAAATATCACCTGAAGTAATGTTTTTCCTTCGTCATATAACGTGAAAGAATTTAAATTTTTTTTGTTAGTAATTTCATATGAAAGTATTAATTTTTCGCAATATTGCATGACAAAAAATAGTATTCTTTTATTAATGGCATGTGGAAATAATTTTTCTTCGTAATATCAACTTTTTTCTTCACTTTACGTGTGAAAAAATATTTATTTCTCCTAATACAAATTATTTGTTTTTAATATTTTTCCTACTTTTTGTTAAAATATGTTGAACTAATTAATAATAATCATAAAAGTGTAGAGCAATTACAATTATTTTTTTCTTAATTACGGCAACCTGTCTTTACAGAGTGTGTTAGTAACGGGAAATGGTTGAGTACCGTACAGTCTTTACTACTACTACTACTACTACTACTACTACTACTACTACTACTACTTACAACAATAATAATAAAAAATATGAAAGGCAATATGAAAATAACAAAATAATAATACTAAAACAAATTAAACCAAATAAGGACAGGAGACATTGACACATTTACATTTCAGCGAAGTAATTTTAGCCTGTCAAGACGCCTTTACAATGTCAACACAGGTGAGGCAGGTTCAGGTAATGATCGCTCTTAGTATGACGTCAACACACACACACATAACAGCTGTTCCTTCAGCCGTAACAGTTATTGGTAGATACACAGTTTTCCTTGTGTGTTTGTCCGTCTTTGTAATTGTCTGTCTGTGTGTTTGTCTATCCGTCTTTGTTATTATTCATATTATTATTATTATTACATATAATATCAATAACAATTCTTCATTATATTAGCTTTTCCTATTCGTTCTCTTCCTCTTTTATTCTCCATCCTCTTCTTCCTCATCAACCTACTCTATTCATCATCATTTTCTACTCATATCATTCCTCTTTCCCAATCCTTCTCTTCCTCTCATCATCACTCATCTTACTATCATCATTCCTCATCTATCATCTTCTTTACATACAGGAGAATCAAAACTCGCTGTATAAAAATAGACACACACACACACACACACACACACACACACACACACACACACACACACACACACACACAATAAAGCCTGGGATAGACTCATCACCCTGACCCTTTATAATTTTCCTCAGGTGGTCATTTTTGTAACATAGATTGTCAAAAACTGTCGGCAGGTGACCCGGAGTTTGTGATTTGAGCTGTGAGTTATGATGACAATCTGAGGGTGAGGGGTGAGGGGTGGGGGTGAGGGTGAGGTGAAGAGTGGGGGTTTTTTCTTTGATTAAGGTTAGAGGTGTTGATTTATTTTTGAGGGGGAGAATGGGAAG
The DNA here is from genome assembly GCF_018991925.1 of Homarus americanus. Taxonomy (NCBI): domain Eukaryota; kingdom Metazoa; phylum Arthropoda; class Malacostraca; order Decapoda; family Nephropidae; genus Homarus; species Homarus americanus. The sequence goes on from NW_024720568.1 coordinate 58,184, forward strand.
GGTGATGTCTGGTTATAGTTGGGTCACGCGAACCACAGCTAGAATGATTGGGGGAGTTAGAATGTTTGTGCAGTTAGAATGTTGGGGGAGGAAGGATGTTGGGGGGAGTTTTAGACTGATTGTGGAGTTAGTATGTTTGGGGGAGTTAGAATGTTGGGGGAAGTTAGAATGTTGGGGGAAGTTAGAATGTTGGAGGAGTTAGAATGTTATAACATCTAAAACACGTACACAGGAAGGTATCATTGATTTATGGTGTGGAGCAGCGGTGGTAGTGTGTGGAGGAGGGAAGTAGTTGTAGGTATGTTGATTTAAAGTATTGGTGGAGAGAAACAATAGTGTAGTGTAGTGTAGTGTAGTGTAGTGTAGTGTAGTGTAGTGTGGTGTAGTGTAGTGTAGTGTAGTGTAGTGTAGTGTAGCGCAGTCCTAATACACCTACAAAAATTTTAATTAAAAACGGCAAAAAATGTATGTGTGTGTGTGTGTGTGTGTGTGTGTGTGTTGGCAACCATGGCGTACACACCTCCAAAACATCATCTAACTGTCTTCACCAACTCTCCTCCTACAACACATAATGACCATAATAACTCCAATAATACCTCCCCTCCTCCCCCCTCCAACGTAACCCTTCAACTATCTATGTCCTCTCATTCCCAATCACAGGAAAAATTGACACACCAAAATCATGAAAATCGAAGACTAAGAGAATTTCGCCAAAGGTTGGTTGGTGGCAGCAAAACAGAGTAGAACGTTATCATATTAAAACTGTCCTTCTCACCCAATGTTGATTTAACTTACGCATTCGGTTTCTCTTCCATTAGAAAATAAAAGAGGAGGAGTTTTAATGAGAGTCCTTAATCTCACTTTAGATGGTCATTTCTCCCCCAGGGATTAAAGGGATTATGGGGGGAAACCTTTCAAAAAAGTTCGAACATTCTCAGTCCCGCGTGTCCGAATTGTCATGCAGACGAGATGGTGACTGTGGCTTCCGTCTCTCTCTCTCTCTCCCTCTTTATCTATATCTATATCTCCCGAGTTCATTTTGTCTATTTATTTGTCTAACTATGTACCATCTTAAAAGTCTCGGATACAAAGAGAGAGAGAAAGAAAGAGAAAAAGACATAGAGAAAGAAAAACAGAGATAAATATTCATTCCTAAAGGGTTCTGGGTTTTCCTGTCAATGTATAACTCTTCAGCCAATGTTCCCAGAAAAGACGTAATGCAATACCTCGGTTAAAACAAACAAACACAAAAAGCCCCCACACACACACACTGACCCCTGTGAACCATCAACCAAAGACTTATGTTTACCTTTGCTTGGAGGGGAGGGGGGGAGGGGGGGTATACTGGACCCAGATTTTTAAAGAATCGAAAGGTAAATCTCTCCTTCCACCCGCACCCCTCCACCACACTCATACACCCCACCTCACCCCACCCTTTCACCACACCCCTCTACCCTACCCCACCATTCCACCCCCACCGCTCCACAACCCCCACCGCTCCACCCTACCCTTCCACAACTGGAGATATGAGAACGCATACATATGACCCACTTAGGCTAGGACACGAAGATGGATTCACAAAGCTTGGTTGGCTAAATTCTCTCCCTGGCCTCCCGTAACTAGAGAGATATGTGAACCCATCTAAATCGGCCTCATAAGCTACGGCACAAACAAGAAGTCGAAAAATGTGAAAAATTTATGGTGGGAGGATGGATGGCTGACCACGGCAATAGACCCAGATGGACTTTACAAAACTGTGATTTAGAGGAACCTTGTCGTTGTAATTCACCTGGGGACGAAACTATGAAACTCAAGATGGAATTTCTTATGCGATTCTTTATTTAATTCAAGTTAGGAAAATACAATACAGATAGAAGTATTATTTTCTTCTTGTATTGATTTTAATGTTACTTATTCACATATTGTTCATCACCAGTACTGAAGGTCATTGTCAATAAGGGTCAACAGAGCGTCATTTAAGTGGTTCATTTTATATCTGGTGTAAAGTATTATAATGGATTAACAAAAATGAGCACATATCGGCGACATACTTTAAATTCATCAATACTTTATCTAAACACATTTGCATATTATCAAAATTACTTATCATCTTATATCACGTATTTGGTAATGCTGATAAAACACACACAAAATCACCACTTAAACGAGAAAATAAAAATATCACCATACATATTGACTCAAGATTGGTCAAGATCCTACAGTTCACATCCATTTGTGTCTCTGGGCTGGAGTAAACACGTGTTATCAAATTAATCAATCTTTATCTACACTGTTTTAGCGATCATGTCTAAGGAGATACCATCGTCCATTATGTATATTGATGGACTGATATATGGGCTTACAATTAACTTAGTCATTTTGTATTTCATAATATATCTAACGTGAAAATACAAGACATTAAACTTGGTCATCAATTCGAAAAAAAAAAAAAAAATACTCCCTTAAAATATTGTTTAAATTTACAGTTAAAAAAAAAGTGATGGTCAATAGTATTTCAGGAAGAGCTTTGATACTTTACCTTTACCGCCCATTTCTTGCTGTTGCCAGAGAAATAAATTAAACTGAGAACATCAACTCGGCTCAACACACTTCACTAGTACCGAGAACGAGGAGGAAGTCAACAACAAACAGAGGATAGGAGAGTGAATCTGATCCCTATTGTCTCTGTCTATCCTTCTCCTCCATTCCCCCTCTTCTCCTCCTCCTCCTTCTCCTCCTATTCTTCTTCTTCCCCTCCTCCTCCTCCTCCAACTTTTCTTCCTCTGGACTAAGTGGGCCTCGATGAGGCGTTATAACTTTTTCTTTTCTTTTTCGTGGGAGGCGGTAAGGTACAAATATTACCAACAGAGAGAGAGAGAGAGAGAGAGAGAGAGAGAGAGAGAGAGAGAGAGAGAGAGAGAGAGAGAGAGAGAGAGAGAGAGAGAGAGAGAGAGAGAGAGAGAGAGAGAGAGAGAGAGAGAGAGAGAGAGAGAGAGAGAGAGAGAGAGAGAGAGTTAAATAAAAAAGAACGAGTCTCTCCCTCTGTCCAGTCAAGCACTCCTCGATGACTGTTTGGTTAACTGAGGTTTGCTCGTCGTATTTATCCTGCCCGGGATGGTGGTGATGGTGGTAGTGGGGGATGGTGATGGTGGGAGTAGTGGGAGTGGTGGTGGTGATGTTGGTGGTGGTGGTGATGTTGGTAGTGGTGGTGGTGGTGATGTTGGTAGTGATGGTGGTGATGGTGGTAGTGGTGATGATGGTGGAGGTAGTGGCGGGAACTGGGTCGGGCAGGCCACTAGCCAGCCACAATAATGGATAGCTGACGGGCCTGGAGAGTGGATGGTTCTCCCGCTATCTGGTAAACAAGAGTGAATAAATGCTACCTGGACCGGTCGGTGAGGCGTAAATAAGCGGGTTTATACACGGGTGCGTGAGCCAGGGAGGGTGGCTCCTTATCACTCGTGTTTACCTGGGACACCGCCGAGCTCTCCTTCTTTCCTAGGTGAGGGAGGGAGACCACAGCACGATATTCTCTTTCCTTCCTTAGCGAGAGAAGGAAAAGTAGAGGAGGAGGTGGGAGGAGGGGAATGTATACAGTACAGTACATCAAACACCTGACATTTATTATAACGTGTAGTTTGAACGTGTGCTACATCGGTATAATATTACCTATATCACTTCTCTGACAGTAAGATATATCGTTGTGTCACCGAGTATATCGCTAGGTCACTTGTCTGCTCTCCCGTTGTTTAACAGTGTAAGCAATATTTCTCACTTCTTAACAGGCAAAAAAGAAAGTATATATATTTGCTGCCGCTGATGAATACAATAACTCTCGACTCTTGATTCTACCTCCAGCGCTGTACACTGTGTCAACACGGACCCCGCCACGCTCTCCTGGGCCAGAGAGGAAGAGGAAGCCTCGCTCTCATTTTTCAGCTGTATATAATTTATTTTACAAACAATACCGTGAACTCTAAATCTCTCTTAATAATACTAATGTTCGTTGTAATTATTTTTGTATTTTCCAATCAATTCTTCCAATTTAATATTCATATAAGGTGGAAATTGGTTTGAAATTCACTAAAATGTAGATATTTTCTTCATGTTGTTTTGTTGTAAATCTTCAGAATAATAAAAAAATAAAATACAATTATGAAAAAGCATAATAAAATATATATTCAATTTTATTGCATCTCGTCGAAATATTAAACAGACTCAATAAATGTCAGTATTTCACAAAAAAAAATTACTATTATTTTCTATCAGGCTCATAATATATTAAATATTTATATAATCACAGGAAAAAAAATAATT
>NW_024720568.1:67500-70000 GCF_018991925.1 Homarus americanus
ACCCAGAATTCTGGGGTTTTATCTACAACCGAATGTGTGTGTGTGTGTGTGTGTGTGTGTGTGTGTGTGTGTGTGTGGGAGTTAAGGGCGAGAGAGAGAGAGAGAGAGAGAGAGAGAGAGAGAGAGAGAGAGAGAGAGAGAGAGAGAGAGAGAGAGAGAGAGAGAGAATTTCCTGCAACAAAGTTAACCTTTGATCTGATGTAATCATAAAAATATATATTATCACAAGGAGCTTCTCGGTATAGACTATTACAAAACATCCGGTTATATATAAAAACAATCACTAAACAATAAATAAAAGTTTGTGTTCTTTTTTCCTGGAAGGTGTAAGTGTAGCCAAATCTGTAGTGTCCAAGTCGTTTAGTATTCCTGGGGAGCAGCAGGGAGAACGGTCATGACAGGAGTTGGTAACACTCTTAAGGTCAAATTAACCATGTTCACATCCCTTCCAGCTTAACTACTGTTCCTTACCCTCCAATCTAGTGGTTAGCTGAGGCCAGTAAAGGTCAATGTTAAGGTCAGTGAGGTCAAGTTGAGGTAAATTAGATGTCACGTACAGGTAAAATGATATCAACTTTCGTTCAATCTCAGAAGAGGTCAAATGTGGTGACTGAAGGAAAATCAAGGTTATGTGAGGTCAGTTGGGTGTAATTCATGTTCAGATTACAGGTCACATCGGGGTTAGTTAAGGTCAAGTTGAAGTCAAAGGAAGTCAATTCGAGGTCAAACAAACTCAAGTTGAAGATGAGGCGAAATCAAATTAAGATAAGTCAAGGTCACGTTGAGGTCAGCCAAGCTCTCTATCACTAGCAAGTCTACGGACTTGGCGCACCCACATTCAACCACAAGGTCAAACTTTTACTTGTTGGTGGTTCAAAGTTCATCGTCCCTGTGTCTAGTACTGGAGAGGGAGAGAGAGAGAGAGAGAGAGAGAGAGAGAGAGAGAGAGAGAGAGAGAGAGAGAGAGAGAGAGAGAGAGAGAGAGAATAATAAAAAACTTCAAAATCTGAAAGAAGCTGTTGGTGTGTTGTCATGGGAACAGTGTTATGGTCGTTGGGGGAGAGAGAGGAACGAGAGGAGGAGGAGGACGGGGAGAAATTTGGAATGGGAGGGGGAATGACTGAAGAGGAGGAGAGGGGAGTGAGGGGAGAGAAAGAGAGGAGCAGAAAAGAGGGAAATAGGAGGAAGGGAATGAAGTGGGTGTATGAGAAGATGGGAAGGAGTAAGAATGGAGGAATAGGGGAGGAAGAGAGAGGAAGAAGGAGCAAGAGAAGATAAAGAGAGACAAGTTATGAAGGACAGGGAAAGAGGGGAGGGGCAGGAGAGATATGGAAAGAGAGAATGGAAGAGAAGAGGAGAAGAAATATAGGAAGAGAACAAGGAGGAAGAGGAGGAAATGAAGGAAAGGGGGAAGAGGAGGAATGAATGATAGGGAAGGGGAGAGAGGGAGAATAGACACACACGTAAGAAGACAGGAAGAAGGGAAGTACGAGGAGGAAGACAGGGAAACGTGAAAAGGGAAAAAGAGTTAAATTAGGAAAGAATTTGGGAATGGAAGAGAAGAAGAAGAAGAAGAAGAAGGTCAGTGAGAAGAAAAGAGGTCAGGATGGGGAAGAGGGAAAGGGACAAAGGAGTGTCTGTCTGTCTGTCTGTCTAAGCTTGACCCACCAAGCCAACTCGAGGTCAAAAGATGTCCCAGTGGGTGTGAAAACAGACCTCTCTACCACTGTACCGCGGCGGCTGCATAGAGACACGAGACACGGGATAAAAATAGCAAGGGTTAACTCCAGACTAACAACAAAGAGAATGGGAGAGAAGGAAGAGGATAAGAGAAGGATAGAAATTGAAAAAAAAGGGAGAAGACGATAATTCGAATCTAGTAATGAAGATAATAATAGGAATGGAAGATAGGAGAAAGAGTGAGAAGAAGATAAGTAGATAAAATGGGGAAATTCCAAACTAGTAGCAAAGAGAATGGGAGAGAAAGAAAACAGGGTAAGAGAAAGACAGGTAATGAGAAAGACAAAAGAAGATAAATTTCACCAAACTAGTAAAAACAAGATTGAGAGAAAGAGAAAAGAATAATCGAACAAGAGGAAAGCTATAAAAAGAATGCAGAGAGAGAGAGAGAGAGAGAGAGAGAGAGAGAGAGAGAGAGAGAGAGAGAGAGAGAGAGAGAGAGAGAGAGAGAGAGAGAGAGAGAGAGAGGTACTGGACTTAACATACTAAGCACAGCAAGGTCCTAATGTTACAATCAGGGGCCGCCTCAGGAAACACAATATGAGGGCTCTCCATTATACACTCACCCTTCCCTGTGATGATGTGGTAGTCGTGTCCGGCCGCTTGTGGCTTGATGCACGGCCGAGGTCAACTTAATATTTGACCTGACGCGTCCTAAGGGAACTGGTTAATGTTTGACCTGACTTGCCCTGGGTTCATTTTTTTCCCTAATACTTCGAGGGATACATACATACATACATACATACATACATACATACAT
>NW_024720568.1:75000-97500 GCF_018991925.1 Homarus americanus
CCGACAAAAAAAGATCCCATACGAACTCCTCCATAAGGGAAATATATGCAGGAAAAGTACGCAGACGAGGCCATAACTTAACAAACTTTACAGTAGTTGCGAGGAAAACGAGGCAGAAGTTACTATTGGTAAAGAAAAATGTTGTAAACTAACCGGCATAAATTTCACGGTACATTTAGAGGAAGAATTTATCGTCTTGAGCAATATATATGGTGAGGACTCCACCAGCGTCTTGGCCAGCTGGACGCACCACACCGGCGACAGATGGCAAGTTACTGTCCATTAGTGAGCCATTAAGCCGCATATATACCCTCACTGTCTCACTCACTCACCCCATCCATGGTTAATATGACGTTCACACAGCCACGACCTGAGTCTCTCTACAATTGTACTCCACTCATCCCTCTCCATAAATGTACCCCACTCATCACCTCCCTCTCCTATTTATCATCTTTATCAAAATCATTCAATTATCTCTCTGCCTTATGTACTTTTTCACACCCCTTTCTTTATTACCTGTAATCTATCTAAATCACCAGGTAATCACTCTACCTTATCACCTCACCTGCCCTGCTAAATTAACTTACTCCCCTCTGTTAGTAAGTTCATTCTTGATTGCACTACCTGATTATTAACACACACTCAATCACGTTCTGCTTCCTTACCTGTTGCTGCTATGATACCTTAAACTCTCCTTACTATTCATATATTTACCACTGTTAAGGTCATTAGCTTCAACAGGTATAGACAATCATCCAGTTCATAGTTGTCACCACCACACAGTTCTTAGTACCATCACTTGGATCAGATATAAACAAACATGAGATTGTAAACACCTGGAAAATCTCACTAAAGGCTCAATTAACCTGTTTTTTGTCGCTTGAGGTCCTTATGTTTGTACTGTAAGCAAATTCAATGTCTAGTCTTATATCCTTTACACAATGGTTCTGAAATTTATTCGCTTGAACAAATATGAACAAAATCAGATGAATAAAATGCCATATATAACAATTCAACTCTTACTAACCTAACCTAACCTAACCTACCCTAACCTTGCTAGTTCTTGTTTGGTGAATTATAATACAGGATATATACTGTAACTTTATTGATGCTCATTATTCTCCATACACAAGTACAATCCCTACATCTCGTTGTGTTCGTAAACAAGTAAACAACTCTATCTTCTTTATCAGTTATTGTTACGTGAGGAAGTTATTGGTGAACAGAACACAAGTTGGGTGATCAGTTCATGAGGAGAACACACCCAGTAAACAAGTGTAAACAAGTGTAAACAGGGCCAGGGTTCAGTAAACAGTCCACAAAGAGCATCATCTTCACATGGATGAGATAAGTTGCTTCCCAGCTGTTGTCTGATAGTTATTGTGTCATAACTGTAGTTAAAGTTGGCTGGTAGGGAGGACAAGGCATTATACCAAGACTGGCGGCGTTGTTGTGAGGCAAAGAGGGAGAGGAAGGAGGGAGAGGAGTGGTGAGAGGGAGGAGGAAGTGGAAGAGGAAGGAGAAGGGAGAGGAGTGGTGAGAGGGGAGGGGAAGAGGAGGAAGGATATGTGGAGAGAGAGAGAGAGAGAGAGAGAGAGAGAGAGAGAGAGAGAGAGAGAGAGAGAGAGAGAGAGAGAGAGTGTGTGTGTGTTTATTTATTATCAAAACATATAGATAATCTAACTCAAACAAGCTAATCATGTTTATATAAAAAAACAGCTTGATGGAATTAAACATCAAGATGGAAAAACAAAAAACAAAATAAAATCATTGAGATACTAAGCCGAAGAGGAAGGAAAAAACTCCCTCACATCCAAAGATTTTGTTCCGCCAGGTCAGTAAATACGGGGAATGGGTTAACGTCACCACCAGAATCTATCACTAGCAAGTCTACGGACTCTGCCCACCCACATTCAACCACAAATGCTATTACTTAACCTTCATGTTTTATAAGAGCCATGATATATAACACACCATGACCACCACGCCTTATAAGTACAGTACGAACACTTGACCTCAATTATAGGGTCATGACCTCTTTCAGGCCTCAACTACTAAAACTTACCTGAGCACCGCCGCCACTTTAAACCCTTCTAAGTACCGCAGCGGCTTAAAACACCCTTAAGTAGGACAACTTAACCCCATCTTGAGTAAACAGGTCAACAAAAAACTGTCCAGCAAAGTTTAAATGAATTCGGGCCATTAGTGTGAGGTCAGGGGGCCATGTTGTTATACTCTCAATAGGTCTTTACAAGCTTTATGAATTAACAACATCAGATGAACACACACACACACACACACACACACACACACACACACACACACACATTTAACTCTTGAGAAGGACACAGTTAGGAACGTTTAGTGTATTAGATTAATGTGTATTGAGAATCTAGTGATGACCTATGTGATGCTGATGGCCGGAAGCAGATGACTCACACGGGCGGTCTTGGTCACCTGGGCTCTCAGATCTTATTTTGCTACTTTTGTGTTTCTTCGTTTTATATTTAATTTCTATATCTTTTAATATTGATTATTTTCATGACCATATTTTTCAGGTATTGCAGTTACTAGATATGCTTATATAGTCTCGTATTAAAAATGAATATTAGTTTTTTCGAAATTATTATTATTATTATTATTATTATTATTATTATTATTATTATTATTATTATTATTATTATTATTATTATTATTATTATTATTATTATTATTATTATTATTATTATTATTATTATTATTATTATTATTATTATTATTATTATTATTATTATTATTATTATTATTATTATTATTATTATTATTCGTAATAGTAGTAGAAATAGTACCGTTATTATGAAGATTATCCTTTTTTTTATCACTTTTACCATTACACTCTGCTTTATAAATACATCACAGGAATAAACTATACTCACTCGCGCAATGATCTCTAGAAAACTAACATATTATGAGCCCATCTGACCTACAACACCTCTTGTAATTATTCGTGTATCAATTACAGGTAGCTGTACAGTCAACAACATTCTCTTATTTGTTAATTACAAACTCTCTCAATAACACAGGTAAAAATAACAACAGTAATATCAAGTGACTAATAACACCTATAGGTCAACCTCCAATCAAACTTACGTAACTTAATTTGAACCACCTGAAACTTATCCAATTAACTGTACCTGGGGGTAATAAATGTGTGTGTGTGTGTGTGTGTGTGAAATTAATAATATTAAGAGTGTAAATAAATAGTAGAGAGTTTCATTTTTTTTAAACGCGACAGAGTGAAAGCAACGTCAGGAAGCGGTGACAGCGAACGAACAGAGAGATTGTCCTCACTTTTGCATTCATACGAAGTAAAAGTTATGAACATCAAAGTCTCAAAAAGTCCAGAAGTAAACATAGAAACTGTACTGGGTCATAAAGACGAACTAATATGAGCAAGTGCCTGCTGTCTGCTGTCATATACTGTATACTGTATATAAATATATCTCAAGTAATTTATTTTGTTATTTCTATGAATATTATCTATCTATCTATCTATCTATCTATCTATCTATCTGAAACTCGGGGGTCAAACCACTGAGCGAGAGGCTGAACTGTTATCTCTAAGCTGCCGAATGCATAAAAAAGACCCAGACAATTGAATACCTGTTCGTCCTATCAGGTATTGTGAGGCTGTTAATGGGGTCAGCACTTGCGCCCAGCCAACCAATAGCAACATTTTACCTGAGTCAATGACGAGCTCAGAGGACATCCATTTCACGTTTAATGGAAAGGCGGACACGATGCACAATATCCTGAAATATATACACACAAATCGGAATTTATTATATGAAAATAGCCATAGTAATCTCTGGAACAAGTAGGCAGAAATTGAGATAATGACAAAGAGACAATCAAGATCCGAGTGAAAAACAATTAAATCACTGCAACACGGGAGATTAATTCACCAGTTCACCAAAAGCGTGAACCATTAGTGACGGGAGTGTCGCGCCCCTGATTGCATTGTTCCATTTCGTGGCTTTATTAGAGGCAAGCAATCGTGCGAGGTCCCAAGATTACTCCAGCCACGCATTGTTATTGTATAGCTGTGATGTAGAGGCGGTGTTAGGAGCCACTGCTTGAAGGAGTAAGGGCCAGACGCTGCGAGAGGGGGTTAGTAGCAAGGGGTGGGACAAGGGTTAAGGGGAAGGGTTAGTATAGCTAGGGATGGGACAAGGGTTAAGGGGAGGGGTTAGTAGCTAGGGGTGGGACAAGGGTTAAGGGGAGGGGTTAGTATAGCTAGGGATGGTAATTTGTGGCTAGAGATTGTTAAAGTCAGTTATGTTGATATATTATTGATTATTGTTGATCCCGTTTTAAAATATGGCAGAAACCCGTCTCTCTCTCTTACACGTACGAGTATACAGGTGTTAGAGGTAGGTAGGTAGGGTAGTTCTCACAGGTTCAGTCATGTACATACAGTGTCAGGTTTGGGTTCGACCATTAGCTACGCCCCACCGCTCACTGCGATAACCGGACCAGCTGTTAATTCTCCTCTGTTAACTGTACTGTGTTAATTTTGCTGCTATGTCTGCAGTATTAACTTTGTCTCTCTTGTTAACTCGGCCGAATTAACTCAGTTGTTGCCTAAGGGGTTAACTCTCCTGTGATTATCTCTCCTGGATTCACTCCCGTGTTAACTTTCTCGAATTAAATCACCCATGTTAACTCACCCGTATTAACTCTCCCGTATTAACTCTCCCGTATTAACTCTCCCGTATTAACTCTCCCGTATTAACTTTCCCGTATTAACTCTCCCGTATTTACTCTCCCGTATTAACTCTCCCGTATTAACTCACCCGTATTAACTCTCCAACAAACACATCAGTAATTACAAAAAGAAACAAACTCACCCATCAGGTCACTAACCTCTGAATGATAAGTCTCATTATTCATGGTAAGGAGATCATCTGAGTGTCGTCTGTATGTAGTGAAGGTGTGTCACTAACTAACTCACCAACTATCAACTATCAACCTAACTAATTATATCTAAGTAAGTAATTAAGTAACTGACTCAATAACTAACAATCACTAACAATCACCCCATAAATAACAAACAAACAAAGAGGCTGACAACCATCCACATCGACCAATAACATAACACCAGCACGGTCGTTCTCAATAATTGGGTTAATACACAGTAATTACTCCAGCGTGCACCATAATTAAGGTTTTAATATCCAGATGGTTTAATATCATGAGTTGGGTCTATATTTTTAAGTAACTTTTTTTTAAGTTATTCTGAACAGTCACCTTCGGCATTTAATGATGTAGTGAGTTTAATGTTTCATAAATAATAATAATAATAATAATAATAATAATAATAATAATAATAATAATAATAATAATAATAATAATAATAATAATAATAATAATAATAATAATAATAATAATAATAATAATAATAATAATAATAAAATCAATAATAATAATAATAATAATAATAATAATAATAATAATAATAATAATAAAATAATAATAATAATAATAATAATAATAATAATAATAAATAATTTTAATAATATTAATAATAATATATAATAACAATAATAATACAACAGTTCTTAATTAAAATAACCCTTTCACCATCACTTATAAACACATTATATGATTTTTCTATTAGTTGATAAAATTATAGAAAACTTAAATACAAATAATATATCATTAAAACTCCATCAACTGTACAGTATATAAATAAACAATAAGGCAAATGTAACTCAATAGTCTATTAATACACATAATTAATAATAATAATTAGGACACACAATAATAAGTACCATAATAATGTATTCAGTAATTACCTCCTCTACACTGTATCCATATTAACACAACACACACCACACCACTCTCCTCTCATCTACACACTCACAGCTACACCGCCACGCTCACAGCTACACCCGCCACGCTCCACCCTACACCCGCCACGCCCACACCTACACCCGCCACGCTCACCTACCGCCACGCTCACAGCTACACCCGCCACGCTCACAGCTACACCGCCACGCTCACACCTACACCCGCCACGCTCACAGCTACACCCGCCACGCTCACAGCTACCCGCGCTCCCACCACCCGCCACGCTCACAGCTACACCCGCACGCTCACACCTACACCCGCCACGCTCACACCTTCCCCCCACGCTCACAGCTCACCCGCCACGCTCCAGCTCCCCCACGCTCATACACCGCCGCTCACACACCCGCCACGCTCACACCTACACCCGCCACGCTCACAACTACCCCCACGCTCACACTACACCCGCCACGCTCACACCTACACCCGCCACGCTCACCCACACCCGCCACGCTCACAGCTACACCGCCGCTCACAGCTACACCCGCCACGCTCCTTCCACCCGCCACGCCACAGCTACACCCGCCACGCTCACAGCTACACCGCCACGCTCAGCTACACCCGCCACGCTCACCTACACCCGCCACAACCTCACCGCCGCTCACAGCCTACACCCCACGCTCCACCTACACCGCCACGCTCACACCTACACCCGCCACGCTCCACCCCACCCGCCACGCTCACACACACCCCGCCACGCTCACAGCTACCCGCCACGCTCCAGCTACACCCGCCACGCTCACACCTACACCGCCGCTCCACCTACCGCCACGCCCACCTACACCGCCACGCTCACACCTACACCCGCCACGCTCACACCTACCCGCCACGCTCACAGCTACACCGCCACGCTCACACCCACACCCGCCACGCTCACAGCTACACCCGCCACGCTCACAGCTACACCCGCCGCTCACAGCTACACCCGGTACACGAGCCCAGGTTAACACCTGTTCATATTACTACTAATAATTTCAACTGCAGTTTAGACAATGACTTGGAATTAGGGCGAGGCAATCTGGCAGTGGCATATGTGATGTACTGTAGTAGGGAAGACAGTATACAGAGTGGTGGTTGGTGATTAATGGTGGCTGGTGGTTGGTAGTGGTTTTTAGTTGGTGGTTGTGGTGGATGGTAGTAACTGTGGTGTTGATGGTGTGTGGTTGATGGTGGTATTGTTGTTGATGAAGTGGTGGTGGTGGTCTTCTGCTCTTGACTCTCACCAACAAGCAACACAAAGTAGCTGGCGAGTTACTCGCCAACACTACACCCCTGACACTGTACATCCTCCTTGGCCAACACTACACCCCCGACACTGTACATCACCTCCTTGGCTAGCCTACACCTCTGACCTTCCCTTGGCACACTACACCCCTGACACTGTACATCACCTCCCTTGGCCAACACTACACCCCTGACACTGTACATCACCTCCCTTGGCCAGCACTACACCCCTGACACTGTACATCACCTCCCTTGGCCAACACTACACCCCAGACACTGTACATCACCTCCCTTGGCCAACACACCCCCGACACTGTACAGACATACACTGGGGGTGAGTGTACAGTACCTCGCTAGGGAAGAGAAACACGGACCTCCACGTCGGGTTAAAAATCAAACACGAGAAAATGTATAAAAACAAAACAAAAACAGATACACACTTAAACAGAGGGACAAATATATACATTCCGTGGAGAGGCAAAAACCATGGTAGCTTCATTACTGGGTAGCAAGTGGCGGAGTTGGGGATGTTTAGTGTGCGGCTCCTGGCTCACCGCCCTCACTAACACACTACACCCTGATTGGTCTTTCTTTCTTTCTTTCTTTCTTTCTTTCGTTTCTCGTTCTATGTCTATCTGTCTGTTTGTTAGTCTACCTCTGTCTTTCTGCCACTGCTTCATTCTCTATTTTTTTTCCTTTTATCTTTCTCTCTCTCTCTAATTTCTGTGTATTTCTTTCTCTTTTTGTCTTCACCTTCATCTTCCCCCTCTTTATTCACCCTCTACCCCCATCTCTCATTCTCTCATTCTCTATCGCCCTTCCTCTCTTTCTCTCTCATTTTCTTTCACTTTATCTTTCTTTTTTCTTCATCCTCTCTCTCTCTCTCTCTCTCTCTCTCTCTCTCTCCCAGACACAGAGGAAAATAAAACGTAATATACTGGAGAAAGTAAACAAAGAAAAGATAAAACAAGAGAGTGATGTGTTCATTACGGCACAACGGAGATAACACGGCTGGAACACGGCTGGAACACGGCTGGAATACGGCTGGAACAAGGGTATAACACGGCTGAAACAAGGGTGGCTGCAGCTGTAACAAGGGTGAAACACGGCTGGAACAAGGGTGACTACGGCTGGAACAAAGTGAAACACGGCTGAAACAAAGGGTGAAACACAGCTGAAACAAAGGGTGAAACACGGCTGGAACAAGGGTGAAACTGCAGCTGGAACAAAGGGTGAAACACGGCTGGAACAAAGGGTGAAACACGGCTGGAACAAGGGTGAAACACGGCTGAAACAAGGGTGAAACACGGCTGAAACAAGGGTGAAAATAAAACAAAAACATGAGTGAAAAACAAACAACGAAATCAGAACCTCCCCAGATGAACCTCCTTCTCGTGTGTGTCCTGAACCTGAGGGCGTAGAGAGAGTCTTCCTCCGAGCGCTCTCTCTCTCCTCTCTCTCTCTCTCTCTCTCTCTCTCTCTCTCTCTCTCTCTCTCTCTCTCTCTCAGGGAAGCTTTGGGTGTTAGTTCTCCAGGGAGGAAAAAATTGGGGTAATTAGTGTGTCGGCGGGTGTGTTGGTGGGTGGTGGGTGTGGGTGTGTATGTGGTGTGGTGGCAGTGGGTGTGGGTGTATGTGTGTTGTTGGTGGTGGGGTGTAGTGGTGTGTTGTTGGTGGTGGGTGTAGTGTGTGGGTTATGGAGGTGTAGTGGTGTGTTGGTGGTGGGTGTTAGTGGTGGTGTGTTAGTGGTGGGTGTGGTATTGTGTGTGTGTTGTGGTGTTGTTGTGGTAGCGATGTTGTGGTGTCACTGTAAGATAACCTACACTAATGAGAGGTGTAATTCACCTTTTATCTGGGAGTTAATGATGTGTCTTGTGGTCATCAAATTAACCAGACGGTAAAAGTGTCAATACATCTCAGGGCTCAGTTGATAAAACAGTAGAACGTCATCTAAAAAAAATAACTGCAACGTTTTTAATAACCAATTCAAATATAAGTACACTATTCTTATTTGATCACTCTATATTAATATTTCCAGCGATAACTTTCCGGTTACTAGACACTTTTATGTTTTGTGGTGTCGATTTTTTGTGAGCGTGGCGCACGTAACCTTTAGCACCAGGGAGGCTTCTAGTCGCCTTGTGTGGTGGTGTGGCCAGTTACTGCACAGGACGGCTTTCCTCATTCACCTGAGCTGGCCAGTATTGTCCCATTTATACCCAGCACCACACCACCTGCCGCTGCCACAGATTAAAACGACGGACTGAACCACTAAGAACCATTAATATGTCAAGCTTCGTCACCGCTGGTTGGTCACCTCCGCCCTTGTTCAGCTTCACAAAAACTGGTAGTAGTTTCAAGTTAAATAAATAAATAAATAAATAATAAATAAATAAATAAATAAGATAAATAAATAAAAATCTTCAATATATCGTATTGGTCGACGAAGATAATTTTACTTGTAGCTGTTCTGATAAGTCATATATACCTCAGTAATATTATGTCAGTTTATGCCAGTTATTGATTTTTATGATACCAGTAATAATTTAAATGTATAGTAAAACCAAAATGGGATATACGGTAGCTGAAATACTCCTCCGTCTGGCAATGGTTACTAAGTCAGAATTCCTATCAATTATGCCACCTGATTCAACTAAGCGTGTAATAAGTTCGAGGTTTTAGCCTGAGAAGACAAGTATGCTCTCTCCGTATAAACCACATTCACATTGTTCCACACCAAGACGTCGAAACTCTTCAATTTATACAACACAATTTTCCTCCAATACACACTCCGTGTTTTGATGCCTGAACAAGATGACCTCCCCCACACTCCATAATGACAATTGATTCCCTTCCTCTCCCCACCTCCACCATCCCAACTTAACCCTCACACACCATACACATAAATGTACAAGTATTCAGGGGCCTCTCTCATTCCCTGAGGTGCATCGTCAACTTTCAATCGTCAATGGGGCTACAGTGAGTGTACATGCATATATTTGGATAAATATACATGGTATACTCGTGTACAACTACCACACACACACACACACACATATATATATATATATATATATATATATATATATATATATATATATATATATATATATATATATATATATATACTATGAAAAATTCATCCTGAAGAAATCATCATATGCATTCAGAGTTTGTATGTAGATCGCATATTCCACTGAAAAGTTCTTCTCTAGAAAATACAATGATGAAATCCCTCATATTCGGTCTAAAGACAAAATCTTGAACATAGAATATCAGTTTTGCAAGATTTACCCTCAGTTTTTCTCCTAAAATTGTAATGAGCAGGAAGCAGATTCCTCTTTATACATAAAATATAAAACAACACTACAGTCCTTCACTAAACACTAGTCATATCCTGATAAGAAAATTACTACTACTACACACTGTTGCTACTAATGCTATTACTCCTGATAATAATAATAATAATAATAATAATAATAATAATAATAATAATAATAATAATAATAATAATAATAATAATATAATAATAATAATAAAATAATAATAATAATAATAATAATAAATAATAATAATAATAAAATATAATAATAATAATATTATAATAATAATAAAAAATAAATATAAATAATAATAATATTAATAATAATAATAATAATATAATAATAATAATAATAATAATAATAATAATAATTATGTAATAATATTAATAATAATAATAATAATAATAATAATAATTGTTTACGTTTGTCAATTTGGTGCAAAATTGGATCATAAAGTTACAATAACAGATTGCCAAGGTTAAATATTTACAATGAAACAACTACAACAATTAAACCTTATAACAACAACATATAATAAAAAAACAACAAAAAAAAGAACAATATAAATAATAACTCTATCAACACTTTACAAGTCTTGAAAATAGAAATACTTTGATAATCAATTAACACAAACAAACACATACTTATAAAATTGCTTAACACAATGACAGAATTACTCACAAAACAAGTACAAAAATACTTCAACACAAACGTACAAATACACACTACCTTAACACCAACAAACACACCATAACTCTCCACCCCAAAAACAAACCAAACTATACACAAACCATTAACAAAACAGGATAAATTAACTCAAACAATCACATTTAATCGAAGGTCTTTTTTCTCCCCTATTTAGCGTCATTTAACCACTTAATTTCCACGTCACTCTGATCGGTGGCATTTACGGGGACCTGTCAGCCTTACAGGGAGACGTAATTTAGACAGGGGAAAAAAGTCAGAAAGTGGTCGTTCTGGTGATATGACTGGACCACCAACACCATCATCACCACCACTAGCCCCAGCATTATTACCATCACCACCACCACCACCCCCACCCCACACCCGCACCACCAACACAAGAGCCTAAGAAGGTTTCTCTACCACCCAGCACCTGTATGTTCCTCATTAATTACTTCAGGCCAGGTGACATCCCCATCATTAAGTTACAAAAGGGTAACATCAACTGTCAGGGTACACAACACACCTGTCTAATTAAATATTCCTTCTGTTTCTCGCTTGGCTGTGTCCGTCAACAAGTTTTTTCCTGTCTGCACCTACACGTTATATTTTCTATATGATGTATGGACTTAAATATGCTCCTGGACGTCAATATGCTCCATGCACTCTAATATACCTCGTATGCTCTCTAATATGTGTTGTATTCTTCTTTTGCCCCGTGTTATTTAATATTCCCTGTATGCTCTATGTGTTGTCTGTACTCTTAACATATGCTCCATGTTTACTAATATGTGGTAGATACTCTGACATATGCTGCGTGATCTCTTATTTATGCTCCGTGTCTTTGGGTGACTGTACACGAGTCACCTCAAAAAGTTCGTCTCCTTCCGAATGAATCAGTACCGAGACTAAACGAGAAAATGTAACGCCAGCTGTGTTGGGATCCTGAACTACACACACCAAGGAGCATTCTTGATTATAATGTCCTTTACCTGAGGTTGTTATACACAAGTCCTCTTTAACATTCCATTCTGAATGTATTAGCAAAAAATATGAACAAACAAACGATTCCTCACTTCCTCTTTCATTGGTGTTGCAACACACACACACACACACCATATGAAGGCGGCAGGTTATTGGAGCTCTCAGGGAAGAATGTAACTCTTAATACATATATAAATTATGTCCTTGATCATTATAACAACACATAAATATCAATATATTTTACATCGATGTTAATGCATGTGTGTATATGTGCATCTAATTTACACAAAAATGATGTAACATGCAAGGCGCTTATTTCTCAATTGAAAGGCGCAATAAAAGCTCCTTATGCACGAGATACAACAAACATATATTGAAATACGACTCAAGTGACGTCTTATCATCCACCACCAGCCAAATCTCACCCAGCGGCGGGTAGGTGTGAACTACTTCACTTACCGTTTTTACTAAAGGATTGGCTCCCGTCTTTTAATGCGATCTACACATTTCAGTGTGGTGGTCTGACCCCACACACGAGTCGTAGGCGCTAGAGCTCGGGACAGTACACACTGCTCGACCTAAACAAGCGGATGAGAGGCTACCCAAACCAGTGACTCGGCGCGGCATGCCACCACCAGGTTCGGTGTATCGAGGCAGCTAAGACTGAGGACTGGATGATGGCGCGATAATAAATGTACCCAGTGGAGTTATGGTCTCCTGTTTGTGCAGTGTGTTAAGAACAGCACCTACCATGACACCATCAAAATGGCACCTTAACAGTTGAGTTTACAAAGAATGAAAGTACTTACAAGACCAGGAAGGTTAACAGCTGGAGTTAATATCTAGGTCGATTGGATATAATCTAAACCACCAAAAATATATGTAAGCTGCTATTGTTGTTATAACTGTTATATCAAATATATAATTCTACTCTTATTCATCATTATTCTTCTCTGTCTATATGATTTGTTCTTCTCAGTTAATACATCACCAAACAGCCGACATATACTGTGTCTCAGAGCATCATCACCTTAGTCCACACTTCTACGGCAGATAACAGCGGGTCTCTTCACCTTGGCTCCCTGACGCCAGCATGTACAAATGGTCGTTACAAATTAAAGTTTTCGTCTTTGGTTGTGGTCCTGAAAACTGAAGAGCCTATAGTGAACAAGACAACGTTGGGAACAATTTGTGTCTGCCAGGGAGCACCATATTCTACCAGGAGGTATTTTATTTGAAAAAGAAAACACGACTTTCTGGTACGAATATTGTGTTTCCTTCAAATATCTACCAGCGCGCGCATGAGAGAGGAAGACTAAAAAGATCATGTAATAATGGCGTAAATTAATTCAAAGTTCTGGAAGTTGATTGAGTTAATGATATACGCAAGTCACTAGAAATCACTGGATGAAGAACATTTCCCAAGTGATTTTATATAGAAACGAAATCCCGATCTTCAACACGGGAGGTGACGACGACTTACTCAGCGGAGACGCAGCACTTACGAGCAAATACAAAAACAACGATAACTGATATATAAAACTGACTTGGACATACCTGTGTTGTTATGGTCCCTCTACTGTAGCAGCTATTGACTTTCACCAACCTGGAAAAAAAATCAGATTAACCTTCCATCCCGGTTTACTCCTACAATTATTCTCGTAAACCATTTTGTAAACACACTGGCAGCAAATATGTTTATTTTCCATTTAACTATAATAATATGTCAATATAATCCGCCAAGTAAGGCCTGGAGAGATGTTATTTGTGTCTTTTGTGGAGTAAATGGTAATAGTTTTTAGTGAAGGGGAATAAGGTATTGTTATATAGTTTGAGCAGTGGGTTGTGTTAAGGGTTGAGTCAGCCACAACAACTACCTCCTCACTGTACTGTATATCACCATACATTAACCTCAACACATACAACCCGTCTTGACCATCACTTACCACTTGATTATATAGTCCCTCACCAACGATGCCACTTTATAACACTTCACTGTGACACTTCTTAACACGACAACTGCGGCAGCTAAAATGACTGTCGCGGCTCATGACACTGATTCATAAAATATCTCAAAGCAGGTGTCGGAGCTTCACGAGACCAGATAAACCTGTTTCATTACTGTGAGAAGACTTCGATTGTATCTCTGTCTTTGAATTTACCAATTACCTGATTCATTGATCACCTGAGATCACCTGATGGAAGCTCACACATAATTATTTGTTTTTACTTTAATTTAATCTTGTTCTCACATTAGTGGTTTGTGTATAAAGTCACCAGGTGTGAACAGTTCCACCTATACGGAAACTCCCGGCAACTCTACAAGACGCTGTGTGTGCTGTAAGAACCTCCATCTATGGGTTGAAAATCAGAACTGAAATAGAAGACTCACGGGGGCCGGTCTTGCGGTCACACGGACTGTTTGAGGTGACTTTACACTTCTTATTTACCCAACCTATTTGATATGTGCTCCTTTATATATACTCCAGAGAGAGAGAGAGAGAGAGAGAGAGAGAGAGAGAGAGAGAGAGACGCCATCTAATAAACACCCCCCCACTATATTATGGTGGAGTAGCCCCGGTGTTGACAGGTCACGACACAACAAGACCGATGGAACCACCTCCTTCAACAACAACAACCAGACCAGATTTACCACCATACTCGTGTGTGTGTGTGTGTGTGTGTGTGTGTGTGTGTGTGCTTTCCCCATCTTAAAGTACTCGACAATACAATGATAGAAAGGTTTAGAAAGTAAGTTAACCTCTAGTGAATATATTTATAAAAATTTTGATGTCTGCGTGTAAAACTATCTACCAAAATTGTTCGTTTTCTTTCGTTGCTTCTCCCTCTGATATTGATCGAAAAAGAAAGTATTATTGAAAAGTTTGGAATATATGTCGACGTTTATAGTGGTATTTTTCTTAACTTATAACCTTTTATTATTAACGATAAGTCTGAAAAGTAACATCAGTTCAGAGGGTATTTTTCCTAGACCCCCCCCTACCCCCCTTAAGAGAACAGGACATCGTAAACAAGTGAATAATTCATCTTTATCGTAGACTGTAAATATTTTTGGATATATATTAACCCCGACTTATTTCCCCTAATCCTTCCTCATCCTCCTGACCTCCGCCTTCCTATATCCTCATCTATACGGTACTCCTTCACCACTAGCACCTCCTACTCCTCGACACCTCCTATTCCTCGACACCACTAGCACCTCCTACTTCTCCACGCCCTTCCTCTCCTCCACGCCCTTCCTCTCCTCCACATCTGCATCAGGGGAGGTACAGGAAAAGCACATTTCTGAAGTTTGTGAGAGTTTAGTGAATGTACAAAGTTCGGGGGGGGGTTGATACTGTGTGGAGGAGGAATGAGGGGAAGGAGGAGAAAGAGAAGAGGAGGAGGAGGAAGAAGAGGAAGAGGAGGAAGGAGAGGAAGAAGAGGAGGAGGAGAGGACTACAAACACTAGCTAGGCTGCTCTTGTGTGTGTGTGGTCTATCTTCCTGTGATACTGTGTGGTGCTGTGGTGGTAAATGCTTCATCTGTCTGTCTGTCTGTTTGTTCGGTCTGTTTATCTGTCTCTGTCGTTTGATGTGAAGTGGAATGTGTTACTGATGCCTGAGCTGTCTATCTCTCTCACTCTCTCTTATTCTCTGTCTGTCTGTCTGTCTGTCTGTCTGTCTGTCTGTCTGTCTGTCTGTCTGTCTGTCTGTCTGTCTGTCTGTGTTTGTCGTCGTTTGGTGATGCGTTACTGATGCTTGTAGTCTCTCTCTCTCTCTCTCTCTCTCTCTCTCTCTCTCTCTCTCTCTCTCTCTCTCTCTCTCTCTCTCTCTCTCTCTCCCCGATAACATGCACCACACGTAAACTTGCTTAACACGTAATTTTTTTCCTTCACCTCGAGAAAGCAGTTTTAACCCCAAGACCGTAAGATACACCTGAAGTTAACACCTGGGGAATAACACCTGAGAGAATAACACCTTAAGACACACCAGAATAACACCTTAAAGACACACCTGATGATAACACCTTAAGACACTGAAAGATAACACCTTAAAGACACACAGGAGAATGTACCTGAAGATAACACCTGGGGGCTAACACCTGAAGACACACCTGATGATAACACCTTAAAGACACACCTGAAGATAACTTTACCCTTTAAGACACACCTGAAGATAACACCTGAAAGATAACACCTTAAGACACACCTGAAGATAACACCTGAAGATAACACCTGAAGATAACACCTGATGATAACACCTGAAGATAACACTTGGGCACACCTGATACATTAACACCTTAAGACACACCTGAAGATAACACCTAAGAAGATAACACCACCTTAAGACACCTGAAGATAACTTACCTGAAGATAACACCTTAAGACACCTGAAAGATAACACCTGAAAGATAACACCTTAAGACACACCTGAAGATAACACCTTAAGACACACCTGAAGATAACACCTGAAAGATAACACCTTAAAGACTACACCTGAAGATAACACCTGAAGATAACACCTTAAGACACACCTGAAGATAACACCTAGAAGATAACACCTTAAAGACACACTTGGGCACACACCTGAGGATACCACCTTAAAGACACACCTGAAGACAACACCACGAAGATAACACCTTAAGACACACTGAGATAACACCTGAAGATAACGCAACAAAGACACACCTGAAGATAACACCTTAAGACACACCTGAAGATAACACCTGAAGATAACACCTTAAGACACACCTGAAGATAACACCTGAAGATAACACCTTAAGACACACCTGAAGATAACACCTGATGATAACACCTGAAGATAGCACCTTAAGACACACCTGATGATAACACCTGAAGATAACACCTTAAGACACACCTGATGATAACACCTGCCTATAAATGACCCTAAGACAGTATTATGGTCGACCTGAATATCTCACCTACGTCATCGAAAATTACTCTATTCACCACAAACGGCTAATTATAATTATTTTAGACAATGATAATACTAAGTTGCCTATATACATGGTAATTACACCTAGAGAAGGAATTATCAAAGTAGACAGACAGACAGGCAGACAGACAGACAGGCAGACAGACAGAGTTAGACAGACAGACAGACAGATGATAATTATAAATGCCCGTAAAGGCCAAATATTTATTTTCAAGTAATTCAGAGTAAAGAAATTCCTAATCATCTCCTAAATGAAAATCTGACTTTTTTTTTACTAACACTTCCAAATCTGACCCACTTTTATTCCCAAATCTGACTTTTTTTTTTACTAACACCTCCAAATCGGAAATCAGGAGTCAATCAGGTGAAGGAGATCTGAGCGGAAGATGGAGTGAGTAACAATCTCCCCGCTACCCCTTAAGGCTCTCCAGTAATTCGAGAAGTTTGAGAATAATTCAGCCAAGGAGGGAGATCAAGGTGTGAGAGAGGGTCGGGGCTCAATCACCCCCGTGTATCCAAGATGATGATGGATTAACTCCCTTCATAGAGCATCAAGGTGAAAATCCCTCACCTAATCGAACAAAAGTGGAAAAATATACAAAAATAATTCAAGTTATCTTTTTAATGTTGATTATATTTCCCAATTAAACTAATATTTTAATTGAGTTTTATTTATTAATTTAAGGATTAATTTTTTTTTATTGATATATAAATAGTCAAGATATTCAGTAATAATAATATTTTTTTTTTAAGTATAAATTTTGGTTATATTTTTTCATTGCTGTGTCAATTAGTTTCGTTCAGCCCTAACAAGACCAGATCTTCTTATTAAATTTGCATATTCTTCTTCCATTTTCTTCCTTCCTTCTATTCTTTGATCCTTCTTATTCCCTTTTCTGTTTTAGTATTCCTTCCACACGGACATTATATTCTGGACCAAATTCTTCCTTTCATTCAATTTTTCTTTTTTGTTCTCTCTATCTCCCCCTCATTCTCTTTCACGAATTTTCTTTCACCAAACTCTCTCTCTCTCTCTCTCGTTCTCTTTCTCCTTCTCTGTGTCACTCTTTCTTTAATTCTTTGTCTCTCTCTTCTATTCTTTCTCTTTTCTCAATTTCTCTTAGCTTCACGTTCTCCGTCTCTTATTTTCTCACTGTTTTTTTCTCTCTCATTCTTTCCTTCCCTCTGTTGTTCACCTCTCTCTCTCTCTCTCTCTCTCTCTCTCTCTCTCTCTCTCACAACATAACCTTTCTCCTCTTATTAAAAGGCTCTACAGCTTCTCTACCGCCTGACCTCAGAGCCAAGACCACCTCCTCTACCTGACTCTGGACGGGGCATTAGCCACGGGTGAGTTGGTATCCTGGCCACTCCTTCCCTGAGGCAACAGTCCTGAATGTTGGATCCTAACCTAACGTAAACCTAACCTAACCTAACGTAAACCTAACCTAACCTAACCTAAGGTAAACCTAACCTAACCTAACCTAGCCTAACCTAACCTAACCTAAAGATAATTAATCTATCTAAAACTACAAGTATATAACATCCTTGTATATACGTACGTGTGTGTGTGTGTGTGTGTGTGTGTGTGTGTGACCAGCGACAACCACCACCTGCCACCTATGATGTCTTATTAATTAGTCCTCACCTACACCTGCCACCACCTACACCTACCACCTACCCCCCCCCCCTTCCACCACCACCACCACCACCACCACCACCACCACCACACGACACAGGCCATGTAGTAGCAGGTGGGGGTGGGGGGTGGGGGTGGGGGGTGGGGGGTGGGGGGGTAATACTAGACAGGGAGGAGATGGGATAGAGAGAAAGATGAGGGAAGAATGAGAGGGAGAAGGTGAGAGAGAGATAAGCAAACGGGAGAAAGTGAGAGGGAGACGGGGTGTAGAATGATGGGAGAGGGAAGAGGTGGGAGAGAATAAAAGAGGAAAAAGATAAGAGAAAGGAAATGTAGAGAAAAAGAACGAAGAAAGACAACGCAATTGGGGATAAAGTAGAGAAAACAGAAGAAGAGAAGAACGAAAAAAACGAAAGAAAGAGAAAATGGAAACGGAAGAGAAGGTTAGAGGGAACAGGAACGATGGGAAATAGAGAGGAGAGAAGAAGAAGACTGGAATTAATAAGGGAATAGGCGAGAGGGAAGGAAAATGTTGTCGTCTCATGCGTCTAATCCCACCAAGCTAACCCTCACACACACACACACACACACACACACACACACACACACACACACACACACACACACACACACACACAAACACACACACACCTGCCACACCTGCCCATAAACCAATAATTAATTACGCCATTACTACCTGAGACACACAATAAAAAGGTAAACAGATTTAGAGCGTCAATCCATCACAATATTTTGCGCCGCGTGAGAGAGACATAGAGAGACATAGAGAGATAAAGAGATAGAGAATTTACGCCTTATGTCAGACGAAGAGGGAGAGAGAGAGATAGAACTTATCCCTAAAGAGAGAGAGAGAGAGAGAGAGAGTTTATGTCTTATATGAGATAGAATTTAGACTTTATTTGAGAGACAGTCAAACAGACAGACAGACAGACAGACAGAAACAGAGAGAAAACAATTATAATAATTAATAATCGCCAGCGGACACAGAGCAATTACCCAACTGGCATAACTCTGGGCGGCGCTAGAGCTGGAAATTATCGCCGGGTACAGCAATACATAGAACCGTAATGAGATGTTGTGTGCAGCCAGGCGACACACTTGTGTTTGGGTGTCCCTTTGAGTCTGGTGGACGATAATGTTAATCTCTTACTTTCTATTACAAATTATAATAAAAAAAATCTTATAGGGGAAGGGGGAGGGGAGGAGGAGGAGGAGGAGGAGGAGGGGGAAGGGGGAGGAGGAGGAGGAGGAGGAGGGGGGGGGGGAAGGAGGAGGAGGGAGGAGGAGAAGGAGAAGGGGAAAGAGGAGAGCAGAGAGGAGAAGAGGAGTAGGAGGCGGGGAAGGAGGAGGAGGAGAAGGAGAAGGGAGAAGGGAAAGAGGAGTTACAGGTGAGGAGGAGGAGGAGGGGAAGGAGGAGGAGGAGGAGGAGGGAGGAAGAAGAAACAAATAAGTAGAATCGGACAAAAAGAAAGATGAGGAGGAAGAGAGCAGAGAAAACTGAATGTAACAAAGAGAAGAAATTATCCTGTACTGACCTTCGCCAAGCACCTGTATGGACGAACGCCAGGCGAAGGCAGAGAGGTTATCAATCACCACGTCGGCAGGTAACCCAGGGTCTGTTTTACGAGGGTCTGGTGTTGAGTGATGTTCTCACGACCCAGCTGACACCTCTATTAGTGCCTGTGTGTATGTTGGCTTACTGTGAGAGAGAGAGAGAGAGAGAGAGAGAGAGAGAGAGAGAGAGAGGAGAGAGACTCTGAGGGGTGTCAGATATTACCATGATAACAGACATGTGTAATGAGGAGTCAGTTTTATTGTGTGTGTGTGTGTGTGTGTGTGTGTGTGTGTGTGTGTGTGTGTGTGTGTGTAGATTGATTAACAAAGTTATTTTTACTCTCACATGCCAGAATTCGCACACAACACAGTACGCAACAAGTCATCATTCCGAAAGGACAGTAAATTGTGTCATTATTTCGAACGGACAATAAATTCTAAACCATTGCATCGAAGGGATAATAAATTAGTCCAATATTTCACACGAACAAATATATTTCTCATTATTTAGAACGAGCCATAAGTCATAAATTCTTATTACCTAACAAATAGGAATAATTCTTATTACCTAACAAATAGGAATAATTCGTCACGGCACGGACAGATGGCGTGTGTAAATCACACATTATGGGCACTTCCAATTTCTATATTCTAGTCCCGCACATCGTAAGTCACACATAAAAACGAGAACGACACTGTGATTACCAAGTCCCTTCCATTTCGTAATAAAGTGGGATATGAGCTACCGAACTGGTGATCATTACACACACACATGATGGGTGTGTGTGTGTGTGTGTGTGTGTGTGTGTGCGTGTGTGTGTGTGTGTGTGTCTACATTCCCATTGACGGCCTCCCATATAAACAATGAATGGGACATTTACTCGCGCGCCTCGTAGTACAGGTAGTAATCAGCTGATGGTTTGTAAACACTATTATTCGACGCCTTACTACTGGAGGCATTGATTCCCGAGGGGCATTAGTTGTATGATGGAGGTGTGTGTGTGTGTGTGTGTGTGTGTGTGTGTGTGTGTGTGTGTGTGTGTGTGTGTGTGTGTGTGTGTGTGTGTGTGTGTGTGTGTGTATTTAACTGTCTGTTCTTTTCTTTTCATTTATATTTCTCTCTATCACTCACTCTCTATCTCTCACTCTCTCTCTCTCTCTTGCTACTCCGTTCCTCCCTTATTTTCCACTTACCTTGTCTTTCTGCATCCCCCTCCTTCCCTCTCTCCCTCCCACTCTCACTTCCGTTCTTCACACCCCTCTATCCTTCCTCTTTCCTTTACACTCCATCCCTCCCTCTCTCTCCTCCTTACCATCCACACTCCCTCCTTCCTTCCTTCCTTCCTTCCTTCCCTCACACTTCCCTTCCCTTCTGCTTCTCCCTCCTATCCCACCTCTGTCCTTCCCTCCCTCCCCCTCCCTCCCTCCCTACCTCCCACAGGTCCATCAGGTCCCGCTGTGACGTCTGCGTGACCTGTCAGTGTGACCTGTGTTGTTAATACCAGGTGGGGAGACAGCGGGATACATGACGTCAGCCGTGACACATGGCCGACCAGCTGTGGTTATTGTGGTAATCTTGGCTGATGCCTCTACCATTTGCCGTGCCACTGATACATGGTGATACGTGGGTGATGTGTGGTGATACGTGGGTGATGTGTGGTGATACGTGGGTGATGTGTGGTGATACGTGGGTGATGTGTGGTGATACGTGGGTGATGTGTGGTTATACGTGGGGTGGGAGGGGGCATATGTTGGGATTCATGTAGGCTAGATCTGGGGGTGTGTGTGTGTGTGTGTGTGTGTGTGTGTGTGTGTGTGTGTGTGTGTGTGTGTGTGTGTGTGTGTGTGTGTGGCTCACAGGAGATGAACGAGGCATAACGTGGGCTACATTGGTGGTTAGGCCTTCCATTAACATGTGTTGGGGGGGGGGGGTGAAGGGAGAATTAGGTGTTGAGGGTGGCTGGGGGGGGGTAGGGAGGGGAAGGAGGGAGGGATGGGGAGGGGTAGGGAAGGAGGGAGGGATGGGGAGGGAGGGAGGAAGGAGGGATGTGTGTGTGTGTGTGTGTGTGTGTGTGTGTGTGTGTGTGTATGTGTGTGTGTGTGTGTAACGGATGGTTCTGTATTCACATCGATGGCTTGGTGGAGAGGAAGAAGATGAAAGATGAAGCACGAGAAGAGAAGACGATGATGTAAGGAAAACTATAAAAAAAAATAATAATTATTTAAAAT
>NW_024720568.1:102500-107500 GCF_018991925.1 Homarus americanus
CTCCCCCTTCCCTCCCATTTCTTCCTCCCCTTTCCTTCACCCCATTCCCACTAGGGAGAGGGGGTGATGCTGGGCGTCTTATATTGAGGGTCACTGTGGCGATCGTTTGTGTAGATTCAATCATGTCTGTGTGTGTCTGTGTCCTTCTGTCTGTCTGTCTGTCTGTCTGTCTGTCTGTCTGTCTGTCTGTCTGTCTGTCTCTGCTCTACAAAAAGAACCACAAATACTAGGATGTTCATAATATTGTGGTTCGTCCTGTAGAATACATACATACATACATACATACATACATACATACATACATACATACATACATACATACGTGTACACATACATACATACATACATACATACATACATACATACATACATACATACATACATACAGATAGACAGACCGACAGACACACACGAACGTTTTACACCTGAGACCTCGAAAAATGACCTAACCTAACCTAACCTAATCTAACCTAGTCAAAAGTCACACACACACACACACACACACACACACACACACACACACACACACACACACACACACACACACACACACACACACACACACACACACACACACACACACACACACACACACACACACAGGTAACAGCTATATTCTTCAAGGACGACATTAAATTAAATTAATTCTTTGTGATTAAATGTCTATCAAGGGAGGAAGAAAATCACCAGGTATGATGATCACTTTGATTACCTGGCCGCGTAATTAAATGAGAGCTGAGTTAATTACTTATTCTTAATTAGAATGTCTTATGCACGGGGCAGAGGGAAGGAAGAATGTCCTCTGGGTGGCTGAGAATGATAGGTCTGGTTTAGGATGACATTAACACCTATATAATATGGAAGGAGGGAGCGTGGTGATATAACTCATTGTGTGTTGGTAATAGTGAGATCATACAGTAATTAAGTATAGTGTATCATTATGTATTCTAATTATTACAATACCTAAAGTTAACCCTGTTGTTTTGTTAAAGAGATGAACCGTAAGTAGTTTCCGTTTTTGAAATCCGATTATCTTGCAAACTTAATTTTTTATTTTAAACCAATCTGCAACGAGCAATAATAAAATAAATGTCAATCTTTGTATATTTATGTAATGGTAACAGTTATAACCTCAGCAACACACACACACACACACACACACACACACACACACACACACAGCGACAACACAACTAAGAATGCCATACGACAGTTGTCTCAGATAATCCGGCAGCAAGTGTTTACATATGTGTGTGTGAGCCAGCTATATAATTTATGCCACATCTGACTGCGTTTACTTAGCCACAAATTTCCACTTTTTTTATGACCTGACTAATGGATGTTTTCGCGCGTGAAGGATGTTTATGTTCTGGCAAATAAGCTGAAAATAACCAATTCCTGGAAGATCTTGTTTTTAAGTTAACTAAAAAAAACTTAATAATTTCATCCATATGTGATTTTTTTTCTCTATAATTTACGTTGCAATTTTATCACAAGGCCAAAGGCAAACAAACAGGTGGACAGACATAAACGAACACAAGGGAAGACAAACAAACGAACGCAAGGGAAGACAAACAAACGAACACAAAGCAAACAGACAAACGAAGAGACAGCAGCGAAAAACCTTGAGCAAAGAACAACATATCCTCTGGCCGCCGAGAGTTCCCCAGAAATTAAAACCCAATTCTAAGGCGAAAAAAAAAAAAAAAAAAAATATTGAAGCTTGTCCATACTGAGGTGGTGGCGAAGTGGCTTACAGGACCAACCCTGCCAGAGTGTGTGTGTGTGTGTGTGTGTGTGTGTGTGTGTGTGTGTGTGTGTGTGTGTGTGTGTGTGTGTGTGTGTGTGTGTGTGTGTGTGTTATACAGAATTAACAGCATATACTACACCCAGGGGAGAAATTGGAGCTTTCAGAGTTCACACAAGCCTCCGCCCGTGAAATTAATTTGAAGGTTGGGGGGTGGGGGGTGTGAGAGAGGGTAGGGAAGCTGCTGGTGGTAATGACATTCTTAAATTCTAAAAAAATAAATAAAAAATAATAATAATAATAACAAAAAATTAATTTAGATAGGTGTGTGTGTGTGTGTGTGTGTGTGTGTGTGTGTGTGTGTGTGTGTGTGTGTGTGTGTGTGTGTTTAATCAATCTTCAACGTTTAGATTTCAACGTTCAATTGTTCAAAATTTCAGAGATCAAGGTTCAGTGTTATAAAGTTCAGTGCACATTACAGTAGTTCAGTGTTCAACGTTCATGTTACATTGAGGAGTGAACACAAGGAAGACACGACTAATTAAGAGAGAGTTTTTCAATACCTGTTGCTCATCCATTGTTGGGGTACCACACGAGCCAGATGAGCGAGGGAAGATGTGCGGTGAGTGTCTCTCTCTCTCTCTCTCTCTCTCTCTCACTTACACTGTTCCATTCCTTTCCTAAAGACAAAAGAACCCTCCTCTTCCACCCTGACATACGGTATATACAGTATATTTAACTATGTTCGTTTCCCCTTAGATATTTGTTAATATTGTTTTAATAATCAAGTTTTTTATTCACTTAGGCTCGTCTCCCCTCCAGCATTTAAGACGAAATGGTATTTTTTTTCCCCAGGAAGGAGTTAAACCTCTGCGTTATTAATGATTCATCTCATTCAATTAGGGAGCCCCCCCCCCCTTACTTCCGCACCCTCTATCCCCCGTTTCCATAATTCAAGTCAATTTTATTTCCCAGGATGTTCCAAGAGATTTGTAAATAATGTCTGGCTAATTAAATCATATTACATTAAGGTCGTATCCCTTCATCAATCAAGGCATATGTTTTTTTCTCCTAGGAGAAGTTAAAAACCTCCCCTGTATAAATAGGGTCGTATTCCCTTTAACCAATTCAAGCCGATATTTTATTTCCCAGGATGAATTAATTAATGCTCAGTTGATATTGTTCATAAATCTCCTATATTTAACTAGATGCGTTTCCCCTTCACTCATTAATGTCGATTTTTTCTCCCCCAAGGAAGACTCATGGCTCCGTTAATATTAGCTTGTTAATGAATCTCCGCATTATTAAAGTCTGCTACTCTTTCATTACTTAACCTGACTCGCTGCCAGACAGGTATTTTGTACATTGATAAACATTGTATCGGCAGTGAACCTTGGTATCTATCCAGTGGTAAACATTGTATCGGCAGTGAACCTTGGTATCTATCCAGTGGTAAACATTGCATTGTACAGTATATTATCAGTGACCCTTGGTAATTGGTGGACATTGGTAAACTCTATAATATAGGTAAACTCTCTCTCTCTCTCTCTAACTAAAGATCGTCTCCCCAAGTTACCATCTGGACCAATTATTTCCCCAAGACAGATTAGAAGTTTGTTTTAATATATCGTCTCACTAATGAACCGACTCATTATATTTAAGGTCACTCTGTCCATCGTTCACTCGGGCTGTTGTTGACGTTGTAGTTATGGGTTAAATGAGCTCTGTTTCCGGCTATCCTTCACATCACCTTATTGGTTACCATTGTTTGTACACCTGTATGATGAGGTGACGTGAATATACTCTATCTATATTAATTAGGTTCACCTTAAGCCAATACTTCCCTCTTAGGATAAACTTAAAACAATTATTAATATCACCCTCTTTCACTTCACCTGGATGAGAGAGAGAGAGAGAGAGAGAGAGAGAGAGAGAGAGAGAGAGAGAGAGAGAGAGAGAGAGAGAGAGAGAGAGGCTTGAGGGAGTTTGGTCTGGACTTTGGACTCTCAGCCTAAAGTTACAATGGGACTCGACTCAGTACTGCTGGGACCAAGTTAAACATAATTGTATTTAGGTTGAATATTCTAGTTTATTAATGACTCTTTTGATATAACGGGAATGACTATGAGTGAAAAGTTAAATGGGACAGCCAGAGGGTTAGTTTAATCCAGCTTAATTCACCTGATGATTGAACACCCCTAATGTTACCTGGAGTTCATTTGCTCCGGGAATAATTATGGGTGAAAATTTAAATGGGATCACCTGATGATTAGTCTAATTTAGTTTATTTCACATGATGATGATTAAATACACTTAATGCTACAGAGGGGGTTGTTAGGTTAGGTTAGGTTAGGTTAGGTTAGGTTACGTTACGTTACGTTACGTTAGCGCTATGGCGGTTAAAGGCCAACTAAGGTGGGAGGAACTATTTTTCAGGTGAAATAAAAAATTGGAAAAGAGAAACAGATCCGAAAAATAGACAATTAACTTCACGATAAAAAATAACTTCATAAACAAATAATTTTCAGATGTTTACTCCCCATGTACGAATACCTGTGTACACCTGTATAGACTGTACACATACCGACACAAATCTAAAATAACAAGACACACACAAGAGAAAGAATCCTTGGTGTAATTTCTCACTCCAAGACGTCCACACGAAATTTTAAATCGTCTCGGGAATTATTCATATGAGATTCACTTAGTCCCCCCCCCCCACCCCCACCAGGAAGTAATCACCCTCATACGCTATAAGTTAAACGTTAAGGGGCCGAGTTATTCATCGCTAATGTAAGACCTGCCTGATGGTGACACGTCCGCCACCATCCCCAGAGTGTCGTAACGCTGGTAAAAATCATCGTAGGGCGACCATCACGATACGTGCTCATCACCCATTCATATACACCATTAGTCAGAAATATGGTGAAGTTCTGTTGTAAAGTGTTGGACGGGTCAGGGTGATAATAGTGTATGTAAGAGACAGGGGAGGGGGTAGTTCCTTGTCTCACCACCACAGGAATTTCTGGGCCGGTGGGAATTATACACCAGCGCCTGAATTACATACACCAGCCAGGGAAAAAAATATCACAGCCATTAATTCTCACACGATTACATACATCTTGAGAAACAATTAAGAATCAAGAGACCTCTGGCATCCACCCCTCCCCCTCCAAACAGCTGAGCCCCGGTTATAACGATGTATCATGCAATAATATTGAAATACATTGTTGTAGTCCGCGTTTATAATGAA
>NW_024720568.1:112500-115000 GCF_018991925.1 Homarus americanus
TGAAAAAGGTTTGACGCGTTGCCCAAGTTTTAATTTTGGCGATGAGAGAGAGAGAGAGAGAGAGAGAGAGAGAGAGAGAGAGAGTTCCTACATATTATTTTCTTCGTCACAAACATTACTCTTACACGTGCTCACTACTACACATTACGCACCATTTGCTACCGTCTACATTAACCTTCCTCTACCCTCTATCACCTATCCCCTCATAACCACGTAATCAACCCCACCACATCCCCATCCATCTACACAAACCAGCCCTTCCCCCCCTCCATACCTATCCACCAACCCTACCCAGGTAACCACACATATACAGGTATACATTATCGACCTAACACAGTATTTACCAAGTAATTCTTTCATGCTGGCCGGATACAATGTTACATATATCCGGGTTATTCTCTCGTGAATGTAGAAGCCAATAACACAACCAAAAATCACAGGTTGAGTTACTACCACTGCCAATTTGTGGTAATTACTGTACCTGTAAACTAATGATTGAATCGGAACATAAATTTGATACCACGACTCTTAAGAGAATCCTAAAGTAAACTACGTGGACAATTATGATGTAGATCTTTACGCTGTCTGTCTGTCTGTCTGTCTGTCTGTCTGTCTGTCTGTCTGTCTGTCTGTCTGTCTGTCAGTCTATGTTTCCCCCTCCCTACCTGTCTCTTTCCCCTCCCCTTTTGTTCTCCCCTTCACATCCCTTTCACCTTACACTCCCCCTCACTTCCTCTAACCCTCCCACCTTCCCTCCCACCCATACCTCCCCTTCTCACCCTCCCTCCCTTCCCTCAAACAATTCCTCCAAACGTTCACTGTCTTCCTTCTCAACCTGCTTCACTCCCATCCTTCCCTTACCTCCCACCATCCTTCCCTCTCTCGTACCATCCTCCCTGGGCCCCTTCTCGCCTCGCCAAGGTTTACACGTCCAACTATTTCTCAACCATTTATCTGTGTCACAAATGATGAATGAGAAAAAGACTAGATTTTAGTATATAGTGTTTTTCCCTGAATGTGGCCATTTTTAGGGAAGAATTATCGTCATCTATTTCATTTCTGTTGTGTTCTTTCTGCTTCATTAATTCTTCCTTTAGTGATGGAGTTTACATTATTCACTTGTCTTTTATTAGGGGGAAGAGTATGGGTTGGGGGAGGGGGGGGAGGGGGAGGGTGCAATTAGTGTCTTCTGTAACACCATGAGAATGATGGCTTATTCCCTGAGTATGGTGGCTTAATCCCATGAGTATGATGATTTAATCCTCTGAGTATGGTGAATTAATCCCTGTGCATAGAGGTGAATAATTGCAAATATACCTGGCTTAATTAATCGTTAACATCAGTAATAACGTAAATAAAATCTTCGTGTAATTAAAAATATACAAATTTATTTAGTCTCTCTCAAAAACCTTTACAATTATTAAACTGAATCTGCATCTAGTGTTTTGTCTTTTTCTTAGTTAATAAAATTTTCTAAAAACTACGAAAATATTATTATTTATGTATTACAATTCCTATTTTTTTCTGATGAAAATTTTAATATAAAAAGAAGCATTAAAGTCAGTATTTTCGTTCGTACAAATTTCATAAAACAATAGAAAAAAAAGTAAGATTCATAAGATTTTTTCATTCCCACACCAACGAATATAAACATGTGGTCAAAATAATGGTCTCACAGCCCTTGGGGATGGCTGAAGCTGTAGCACTCAAACCTACTCTCGCGTTTCTGATAATTTACCATGGTATTACTCACCTGAAAATGTACCCGCATTTTATTGAAATAGGAGAGTTTTATCTGACGCCATTACTTGAATTGCATTTTTTTGTGTATAACCAGAATGCGTCTGGTAAATAAATATGAAGTGAAAGATTGTAAAGGAGTGGAGTTATTTTTTCTTTACGTGTTTAGACAATGTTTTCTGAGTTGGAAAAAACACATATATATGTGTTTCGTTTCAGTTTTTATTTCAATTATATATGATACAGTTTATTACTTTATAGTTTGATAATAACAATAAAACAATAATTACTGGGTATAGTTGTTAGAGATTGTCGCTATGAAGACAAACATATATTCTTAGAAATGCACAATTGGCTCAACCCAGAGTAAACCAAATTAAGGCCACCGTGTTCCCCCTCGGTCACTACCTTCTCTTCACCCCTCACATCCTTCACTAGTAACAATAACATCTCTGCCCAAGTTCTACTTTCACTCACAATAAGTTTAACTCTTCCTTATATATACTCTAACGCATAGTTCATTCTAAGCTATACCTGGACGTTCAGAAACAAACGTTCATAAACTAATTTTGCCACAACGAATGTTTACCAAAAACAAATTTCGCCGACATCAATTGCAGCACTGACAGCCACTAAGAAAACTGGAACCGAAACGAAATTCATTAACTGATAAGGCATTTTTTTACGCTGGTCTTATCGTCACACAAGGCTAACTGATAGTGGCATCTGGACCACACACTGTAAACATGTTGTAAAATGT
>NW_024720568.1:120000-127500 GCF_018991925.1 Homarus americanus
TGTGTGTGTGTGTGTGTGTGTGTGTGTGTGTGTGTGTGTGTGTGTGTGTGTGTGTGTGTGTGTGTGTGTGTGTGTGTGTGTGTGTGTGCGTGTGCGTCTCTTATGTCTCTTTGTCTATCTAATTCATCTATTTTGTTGTCTAATCCTTCTCTCGAATAATATCTCTCTTCCTCTCTTTGTTTTCCTCACTTATCTTTTTCTCCCTTCTCCTGTCTCCTCTTTCTCTTCCTCACCACCCTTCTCTCTCTCTCATTACCACTCCCTCTTCTCACTTTCTCTATAACTACCTGATTATCTCTCTTTCCACTGCTACTCTATCTCCTGTTCTTCTCTTTCTCTCCTTTTCTTTGTACTGTTTCTCTATCCACAAGTCTTTCAATCTCCTATCTCTCACCTTCTCTTTCTCACCTCCTCTCTCTCCATCTATCTACTTGACCATCTTTTAATCCCCCTCTCTCTCTCTCTCTCTCTCTCTCTCTCTCCCTCTCTCTCATTGCTCTCACTGTCTCCTCCTCCTCCCCTCCCCCAACCCGTATTTACGATAATCCCTAAATGAGGATATTTTAGGAACGAACATATTTCCTGCTTGTAAATTTAGGAAAATAGTCGGGTCGGGCCAGTTATAAAAGATCATGCCTTCGCCCCTGGTGTAACGTCGGATTTTAGGCCGTGGGTTAAAGGCGAGTCGTATATTATTTGTGTTTCAGAAATATTTTAAAGATCATTTTTTTTTTCGTTATATTTTATTTTTTTTTTTTTTAAAGATTATATTTTGTATTTTTAGGGATATTTCAAGACCATACGTCAATTACTTTGTACTTTAGGTAATTTTTTAAAGATCTTACTTGTTCTATTCTTTATTTTTGGGAATTCAGAATATATCCTAAACATAACAGCGTGTATCTAAAAACTAAGCAGACTTTTATACCTACAAACACACGCTTATAACAACAACACTATATACATCTATTTAACTACACATACACACACTTATAATAGCAAATATATATACATCTATTTAACTATACACACTCATACAACAGCAAATATATATATTGTCTTCATCACATTACTCACTGTATTAAAAGTATATATATACACTTTCTCATATAGTCATGAATATAAATCTAACTTAACTTTATAAAAACATATAAATTAATAAATACAATATAAACACCAGAAATACAAATATACACTATATACACCAACAAACACATCATTTTATACACTAACAAACACATCATTTTATACACCAACAAACACATCCTTTTATACACCAACAAACACATCATTTTATACACCAACAAACACATCATTTTATACACCAACAAACACATCATTTTATACACCCAACACATCATTTATACACCAACAAACACATCATTTTATACACTAACAAACACATCATTTTATACACCAACAAACACATCCTTTTATACACCAACAAACACACACAATTTTACAGGGACAAGCAGAGGGGACATTACAACAACACTCATGTGGGCTCAGGTTCCTACAACAGATAAATTATTGAAAATATCCTCGAATTTCCGATAATTATTCATCTCTCCCTCATTTACGTATACGCTATTAGTTTTTTAGCCCCTTATCTCAATTATTCCTCGTTTATCATCCTTATTATTATTTCTCATTTCTGAATTTATCGTCATTCTTTCTTCTTATCTTTTTTATTAACGAATCTTCTTCTTATTATCATTCCTATTTTCTTCTCCCCTCATTTATTAATCTTCTTTCTTCAACTTTTCTTCTACTCGCTCCTTTTATTTATTTATTTTTTATTACAATTTCTATCATTTTGTTATTTCTTCTTCGTTTACGTTTTCTCTCCAATTACTTTCCTCATTTAACATATTCTGTCCAATATATATACTGTATATATATATATATATATATATATATATATATATATATATATATATATATATATATATATATATATATATATATATATTTTCCCTAAGGAAAGAAGAAAACACTATGAAGTCTACGGACTTGGCACCCACTATTAACTACTACAAACTATATGTATAAATATATATATATATATATATATATATATATATATATATATATATATATATATATATATATATATATATATATATATATATATATATATATATATATATATATATATATATATATATATATATATATATAGCCTCTCTCTCTCTCTCTCTCTCCTGTATCTAAAGTTTATATAGATCTTTTTTCTTCTTCTATCCCTTTTTATCATTTATCTATACTTCCCTATCCCTACGTCCCTTCCCTATCTCATTACCCCACTCCTGTCGCATCATCCTTTCACTATCCCGCCATCCCATCGCCCATCACCAGCCCTACCGTCTCCCTTACCATCCCCCCACCTCTGCCCGCGCCTCTTCCGCCCCCCCACCACCAGCCCCTCTTCAGAACGCACTTAGAGAGCCTGAAGAAGAGATCCCTCGAGGAGAAAATTGTAATCCAATCTATTTAGACGTTTCACGTTCACAGGCCCTCTGTGTGTGTGTGTGTGTGTGTGTGTGTGTGTGTGTGTGTGTGTGTGTGTGTGTGTGTGTGTGTGTGTGTGTGTGTGTGTGTGTGTGTGTGTGTGTGTGTGTGTGTGTGTGTGTGTGTGTGTGTGCGCACGACTGGACATACACGCCTCTGACTGTGTGTGCGAGTTTTAACGTTTGGTCCACACATGACAAGTGTCAGGAACCGGGAATGGTATACAGCGATGCAACAACTTATGGCATCGAACCCTGCTGGATGAAAAAGAGTCGGACCCCTTGGCATCACCGTTGAATCCTTTGACAACATTATAATAAAAAGTCGAATTCCACGACATTAGTGTGACTATATATATATATATATATATATATATATATATATATATATATATATATATATATATATATATATATTTATACTGTCGAATTCTCATGAAAACGACCTCCCGGAAACTGCTATAAAAATTACGAGTGGGTATTGCCGTCTGGGGAAATTCCCAAAAACAAGTTAGGTAGCTTGATCAATGTTGTTGGTATTACGTGTGTTACTATACAGCGATCCTGGGAAATACACCTAAATGGGCTGTTGTGTATGAGTTATCAGCTCAGTTATCAGAGGACAGGGATGCGATTGAATTATTGAATTAAATTGGAAATATTTTTCTTTGGGCTATATTGAATGTTTACTGTTTACATACAATTTGTGTTACTCCTTGTTTTTCTATTGTACTGGAGTTCGTCTAATGGAGATAACCTGCCTGTATGAGAGAGAGAGAGAGAGAGAGAGAGAGAGAGAGAGAGAGAGAGAGAGAGAGAGAGAGGTGGGTAAAAATCGTCTCCCTCTCCTCACAACATGATCTCGCTGGTTCAGGTGACTGCACGATTTTAACGACACTCAGAACGCCTTTCTTTTCCCACCCTCATTAACACCTGGCTGGCTGAGGTAAACACACACACATACACACACACACACACACACCTCCACCATAAATCACCACCGCCCACACACACACACACACACACACATACATACACTCAGGTCAAAGTTCTTGGAAAAAATTAAAAGAGTAAAACTATATATTTCCAGGTCAGTGACTGGAGGAAACTGAAGTGTGTGTGTGCGTGTGTGCGTGTGTGTGTGCGTGTGTGTGTGTGTGTGTGTGTGTGTGTGTGTGTGTGTGTGTGTGTGTGTGAATTTTCAAGTTCTCCCCAGAGTGGATGAATATAAATAACTACAAAAATATCCACACTAATCTATCAATATCCACATAACTATCCATCAACATACACACATCCATATATCAATATCCGCATGACTGTCACATTCATTAATTGGCAACGATTTTACTGCGGGTAAAATAGTTAGCGCTTAATGAAGGAATAATTATATGGAATTGAGTATTATTAATTTATGAGAGAGAGAGAGAGAGAGAGAGAGAGAGAGAGAGAGAGAGAGAGAGAGAGAGAGAGAGAGAGAGAGAGAGAGAGAGAGAGAGAGAGATATATAAACTTCCAACCCTACCTCCACACACACACACACACACCGTCCCCTCCCTACAGTAAACACCCAAGACCTACAACACCCTCACTCTCCCTCTTACCTCACCTCCTACCGTACCATCCATACTCCTATGTATTACCCCTCCCCACGCCTATCCTCCTCACCTCCCCTACACATATGTGCATTAACCAACCCCCTTCCTCATCCCTCCAACCCCCCCTCTCACCCCTGCACCCCCTTCACCGCTCCTCCCCCTCAGGTAGTTCAGTTCTTGTAGTGGTGTCTTACCGTGGGTCGTCCTGGGGATGAAACAAAGCGGCCAACTCGCATCACGATACTCGGGGAGCCGGAGTTGTCTTTTTTTCCCAGCTTAAGACAACGACGAGTGTGGCGGGGAAAAAACGCACCTACGATGGCTGTCTCCCTAGTGTGTATTATTTAGCTTTTTTATATACAATATATACAGTGATGGAGACATGTACCGTTTATATATAGACAGCATAACACACACACTGGCAATGAGTGCCAGTGTGTGTGCCAGTGTGTGTGCCAGTGAGGGTGCCAGTGAGGGTGCCAGTGAGGGTGCCAGTGAGGGTGCCAGTGAGGGTGCCAGTGATGGTGACAGTAAAGGTGCCAGTGAGTGTGCCAGTGAGTGTGCCAGTGAGGGTGCCAGTGGTGCCAGTGAGGGTGCCAGTGGGGGGTGCCAGTGAGGGTGCCAGTGAGGTGCCAGTGAGGGTGCCAGTGAGGGTGCCAGTGGGGTGCCAGTAGGGGCCACAGTGAGGGTGCCAGTGAGGGTGCCAGTGAGGTGCCAGTGAGGTGCCAGTGAGGGTGCCAGTGGGGGTGCCGTGAGGGAGGTGCCAGTGAGGGTGCCAGTGGGGTGCCAGTGGGGGTGCCAGTGGTGTGCCAGTGAGGGTGCCAGTGGGTGTGCGGTGAGGGTGCCAGTGAGTGTGCCAGTGAGGTGCCAGTGAGGTTGCCAGTGAGGGTGCCGTGGAGTGTGCCAGTGAGGGTGCCAGTGAGGGTGCCAGTGAGGGTGCCAGTGTGGTGCCAGTGGGGGTGCCAGTGATGGTGACAGTAAAGGTGCCAGTGAGGGTGCCAGTGAGTGTGCCAGTGAGGGTGCCAGTGAGGGTGCCAGTGAGGGTGCCAGTGAGGGTGCCAGTGAGGGTGCCAGTGAGGGTGCCAGTGAGGGTGCCAGTGAGGGTGCCAGTGAGGGTGCCAGTGAGGGGTGCCAGTGTGAGGGTGCCAGGAGGTGCCAGTGAAGGTGCACGTGAGGGTGCCACTAGAGGTGCCAGTAGAAATTTCAGCAAAGGTGCAGGTGACGGTGACAGTGAGGGTGCCAGTGAGGGTGCCAGTGAGGGTGCCAGTGAG
Source organism: Homarus americanus (assembly GCF_018991925.1). NCBI lineage: Eukaryota > Metazoa > Arthropoda > Malacostraca > Decapoda > Nephropidae > Homarus > Homarus americanus. The sequence goes on from NW_024720568.1 coordinate 125,380, forward strand.
GGTGCCAGTGAGGGTGCCAGTGAGGGTGCCAGTGAGGGTGCCAGTAAGGGTGCCAGTGAGGGTGCCAGTGAGGGTGCCAGTGAGGGTGCCAGTGAGGGTGCCAGTAAGGGTGCCAGTGAGGGTGCCAGTGAGGGTGCCAGTGAGGTGCCAGTGAGGGTGCCAGTGAGGGTGCCAGTGAGGGGTGCCAGTGGGGGTGCCAGTGGGGGTGCCAGTGGGGGTGCCAGTGGGGGTGCAGTGGGGGTGCCAGTGAGGTGCCAGTGAGGGTGCCAGTGAGGGTGCCAGTGGGTGTGCCAGTGAGGGGTGCCAGTGGGGTGCCAGTGAGGTGCCAGTGAGGGTGCAGTGAGTGCCAGTGATGGTGACAGTAAAGGTGCCAGTGGTGTGCCAGTGAAAGTGCCAGTGATGGTGACAGTAAAAGGTGCCAGTGGAGTGTGCCAGTGGGGGTGCCAGTGTGTGTGCCAGTGAGGGTGCCAGTGAGGGTGCCAGTGAGTGTGCCAGTGAGTGTGCCAGTGAGTGTGCCAGTGAGGGTGCCAGTAGTTGCCAAGAGCCTCACGTTGCCTCTTCTTCCCTCACCAAACTCTGTTATCTTGTTATCGTCTCACAAGAGGCTGATAAAATTAAGCGAGTTATAACTTGTGGCGGAGGAGGAGCCTGGCCGGGTGGTGTTGTGTGTGGTGTTGTCTGGCCGGGCGGTGTGTGTATGGTGTTGTCTGGCCGGGTGGTGTTGTATGTGGTGTTGTCTGGCCGGGTGGTGTTGTGTGTGGTGTTGTCTGGCCGGGTGAGTGTTGTATGTGGTGTTTATCTGGCCGGGTGGTGTTGTATGTGTGTCTTTGGCCGGGTGGTGTTGTGTGTGGTGTTGTCTGGCCGGGCGGTGTGTGTATGGTGTTGTCTGGCCGGGTGGTGTTGTGTGTGGTGTTGTCTGGCCGGGTGGTGTTGCGTGTGTGGTGTTGCCTACAGGTACGAGTACAAAAATAAAATAAAACAGTGATTTAATCTTGATATTCAGAGAGACAGGATTATTGAAGCGCTATTGTTCTTCTCTTATTTCCGCGTAAAATAACTTTGGCTTCACATTACATTCATGATCGAGTTACTGTTACGTCTCACCTTAGTCACACAGTATATATCTTTTTATTGTTTTGTTTATAATACTCCCTGTGGTGTTATATCTCAATTGAGTATTTCACTTTTAGTTCAATTTTTCGATATGTTTAAATGTGTTTCTTCTTTTATTCGCTCTAAATAATATATTTTCTTTAGTTATAATCCTGTTTTTCTTTCATTTTTTTTATTAATCTTTGTTTCTGTTTGTTTATGGAGTTTTTTCTTCATATATATGTCTTCTTTACCTGTCAAGATACCTGAGGTTCATTTGGAAATACACGAAAGCTTCACCTTGAAAAAATATATATAATTCCTTCAACTTTAACCGTCACATAACATAAATACCGACAAAAAATAGCCTTACCAAAATGTAATCGAGAAAAACCTAATATACATAACAATCATACACAAGTCATAATAAAAACACACACAAAAACACACAAAAACACAAAAAACACAAAAACACAAAAAAAAACAAAAAAAATCACAAAACCAAACAATCTCTATACACCAACAACATATAAATATAAATTACAACACATCAAAATACTTCACCATGATTTATTTTTTTTCCTTCTCTCTGTGGAGCTAAAAACTTCGATATCTGATTGGCAAGACACACTTCATTGGCACCCACAAGTATATTGGCATGTCCAGGAGCTCTTATAACCCTGTGATAAATTTGGCCCCTGGAGAACACACATTGCCGAGGTCTTGATGACAAAAGGGGGTGTAGACTTATTGTAGCCTTGTGTGTTTACGATTCTCCTGTTGTGTGTGTTTGTCAGTGATAGAAAAAGAAGAGAATATATATTGCTTGTTTGTGTGTGTTGTAGTTGTGTGTTTAATTTATACATGTGGTTAAAGGCGCGAGGAGTTATACTTGTATGGGTTAATGGTGATCAGTAAATGTTTGTGTGTATGTGTGTGTGTGGATAGGTATCTACACACACACACACACACACACACACACACAACACATTAAGCACTCAAGTCTCGTTGACAGTCTTGGTATCAGAA
>NW_024720568.1:130000-147500 GCF_018991925.1 Homarus americanus
AGAGGGGTAGGGGGGGGAGAAGGAGGGCACTACAAGCCTCTCCTGGGACCTGCCTGAAGGGTATGTACTCTTAGTCTACACGAAGAAGAAGACGATGATGAGAGGAAGAGGAAGAAAGACGAGGAAAATCTTGAGAGAAGGAAGAAGATGAAGAAGAAGAAGAAGAAGAAGAAGAAGAAGAAGAAGAAGAAGAAGAAGAAGAAGAAGAAGAAGAAGAAGAAGAAGAAGAAGAAGAAGAAGAAGATGAAGAAGAAGAAGAAGAAGAAGAAGAAGAAGAAAACAAGGAGGAGGAGGTGGGGGTGGAAGAGAAGAAAAACACGAGGAGGACAAGGAAGAGGAGCAGGAGGAGGAGGGGGGGAGAAGCAGGAGGGGGAAGAGGAGGAGTAGTATACGATAGGAAAAAATGGAATACAGTTTATTCATTATAAATTCTTAATTAATTTACAAAAAACAAATAAAATAGCTCGAGGGAAAAAAAAACTAAACAAGACAACACAATATAATAAACGACGACTGTTGTTAAAATTGTGTTTCTGTGCTTCAGCAAACTCGGTAAAAGTGTTGAAGCACGTGTACAGGAGACGCTTCATATACTGGACGACAACAACTATTAAAAATTAAAAGTGATGCATCTGTCTGGAAGGTAACTCCCTCCCTCTCTCCCTCCTCTCCACCCAGAACCTCCCTCCCTCTCTCTCTCCTCTCCACCCAGAACCTTCCTCCTTCTCTCCCTCCTCTCCACCCAGGTCACCTACTACACCAATAAGGCATAAGATGACCTCACGTATACAAACACCCTCACTGACCTCCAACTGACCTCCTCCTCCCCTCTCCCTCCCCTCCCCCCTCCCCTCCCCTCCTCCTCCTCTCCCTCCCCTCCTCCTTCTCTCCCCCTCCCCTCCCCTCCTCCTCCTCCTCCACCCCTCCCCTCCTCTCCTACTCTCCCTTCCTTATCCAACAATTAAACAAAATTGAATCATTACTTTGTGAATGTTTTTTCCAAATTTTATGCCAATAATTTTCTCTTCCATGACCAATTTGTTTCCCGAAGACAGGCATTTAGCTATAAAACACTGAGACAGGCAGTAACAAAGTCAGACAGCCAGACCACCGAGAGGGAGGGGGGGGAGAAGCAGTAGAGGAGAGGAAGAAGGGAGAAGAGGGACAGGAGGAAGTTGCTTGATCAACCTTTAACCTCTTACTAGTAATAAGTGTAATTTATCTTCATTGGTCAAATATTTTCTCTCACCCCCTACATACCTCACCTCACCCCCTCCCCTCCCCTACCCCTACCCCCTACCCTCCCTCACCCCCCTACCCCTCACCTCACCCCTGCCTCACCTCACCCCCTACCCCTTACCCCCTACCCATCACCCCTCACCCTCACCCCTACCCTCACCCTCACCCTACCCTCACCTTCACCCTCTCCCCTCAAGACGGGTGACTGATAACCTCCCCTCCTTTACTCTTCACGTGTGTGCGTATGTGCTGCTGATGCTCACATGTGTCTGTATACGTGTGTGTGTATTTATGCCCACATGTGTTTATCTACTCGCGTGTGTGTATAAATGTATCCAGATGTCACTTCGCCCACGTCACCGTCGCCATGGTAACGAGGACGCCATTTCACTCTCCCTCCTCCCCTACACTACGACTCATCCCTCGTTAATTTTCTCCACTGTTGCACTCTCACAATTATTCCCCTCTTAGGTTTATAATTTAATCTAATATTTATTCCTCTTATTGATCAGTCACGTCATATACTGATCACCCCCCCCCCCTTTACAGGCATGTGTTATGAGTGTGACAAAGATCTGACTGAAATTGTTTTGAGATATGCTGGTATGTGCTGCAGCGGTGTATTGTAAGGATCTGGGATGTGTTAGTATGAGCTGAATTTCGCCAATAATAATAATAATAATAATAATAATAATAATAATAATAATAATCACCATAAATTATCATCGGAAACAAGTGCCTCGTGTACAATGATAATTATCGAAATAATTCCCGCTCGGGTATTGGCATGTTATCAGTAATCATTTTCATTAATTTAGATACAATTAAAATAAAAATTATCCCCATAGTCGGTGTATCATGGCAGGTGTATTGTTGTTGTTGTGTGTCGTGGTTGGGTCGATTATTATTATTATCTACAAATGAAAACTCCCTCGATCACCTAACAAACCAACTGAACCCACTCCCTGCCAGGTTAACACACAGTAATACTTATCTTTCCCCCCGTCTTCTTTCACCTGTCTATGAGTTAATCTAGTAGTGTCCGGATTCACCGAGACTTGTTACCTTAATCCCTCTGACCACGGACCCATGAAGGTAAATATTTATAATATATAGTCTTAGAGGCATTTGGGTATCTTTCAGTCATCAGTTTTTGTGACTTGGCTATTATAATGAGATGTGTTCTTATATCTCCAATTAGAAGGGGGAAGTAATTGACGTATGAACCTTTCAGAATCCATCTTTTTTGACGTAATTTTAGTGACAAAGTTGTATGCGTTCTCGTTTACCTATCATGTGAGGGTGCAAGGGAAGGTACCGCGTAAGGTTTGTAAACGCATCGCCGTTCTCTTGGTTTCTAAACAAATCTTTCTTCCCATAATTTCTAAATTCTATATCTGTAACAATTTCAGTAGTTTGCCTCAATTCGAAACATACCAATTTTTAACTCTGTTCCTGGGAGAGTGTTTGTGTGAGAGAGTGAGAGAGAGAGAACACACCAGGTACTCCCACACCACCACGCATCAGCACCCTCCATTAAAATTTATTTAATTAATCACACCCACAAACTCTAAAATGCATTGGTAAACTAACCAGTACCTGTTGATCATAATAGTGGGTGAAGCATTAATTATTATTATTATTAGAACTTAGTAAAGATTTCCTAGAGAACTAATACATATTTCATACTTCATCCTCACGAGTTCCAGAAATCAAAGACTTCACGCGTTTAGAGTCAACGTAAAAAAAAATGGTGAGTTCTTTTTTTTTTAATGGCGTCTCTTATAACTGGAAGATTAATGAGGTGATAAATTAGATCTTTTTATCTCTCCTTTGCCTGACGTGGCGGCTCATAAGCACCAGTCCAAATATCTCAACATTGTCAAGTCGACCGGTGGATTTGACGTCTACCTCCGTCCTGTTGTTCAACTTTTGCTTTTTCTCACTATTTTTGTTTTACTCTGTCTCACACTCTCTCTTACTCTCACGCTGTTTCTCTCTTATCATTTATCTTTCTTTATAGATTTTAATTTGTGTGCATAGATCTCTCTCTCTCTCTCTCATTGTGTTTGTGTGTGAGTCTGTTTGTTATTATACTCTCTCTCTCTCACTCTCTTTATCTCTCCCTTTATCTCTCTCTCTCTCTCTCACTCTTTCGCTCTCTTACTCCTTCTGTATATATTTTTATCCCCCTCTCTCTCTCTCTCTTCGTATCTATGTGCATAACCAAAAGTGCTGCAGTATCCATCGACAATATATAATTCCCAGGATGGACTGTGTCATGGTGGGTGGCTCGATCACATCCATGATAATACTGTTTATTTACCTTCTGATGCCGAGGGCCTCAGAATACAGCTCTCCTGTGTGTACCTGATTTCTGTTTCATTGTGAATCCGATGTTCTGTCTGTCTGTCTGTCTGTCTGTCTGTCTGTCTGTTTCTCTCTCTCTCGCTCTCTCTCTCTCTCTCTCAGTCTTTCCCCTCAGGTCAATCAGTTTCAATCTACCAATATCAGTCCGTGTACCAAAATCCAGAAACGAAACTTATACACTGATTTACAACACATTCTGCACAGTAGATGGATAGATAAATAGATAGATAGATAGATAGATAGATAGATAGATAGATAGATAGAAAAACAAACAAAAACAGGAATAAATAACCATAACAGATAAGTAGACAGACATACATACATACATACATACATACATACATACATACATACATACATACATACATACATAAAGAGAGAGAGAAAGGGCAATCTACTTTATTTTTGGTGTATGAGGGGAGAGCGAAGGAAGCACCAACGCGATAATGAACAGCAGGGAGGGTTAAAGGGAATCAAGGTAGGGTGGAAATAGATCAGGTGGGAGAGTCAATGCCCTTATAAACAAAGTCAGTAACATTCACAATACATCAACATTCTTATTATAACAACATTTTTGACAATATTTATACTTTATTTTTGACTATTTTTTATTTATTTCTTTTAATTGGGTGTGTGTGTGTTGACTCAATATTATTATTATTATTATTGTGTGTGTGTGTGTGTGTGTGTGTGTGTGTGTGTGTGTGTGTGTGTGAGTGTGTGTGTGTGTGTGTGTGTGTGTGTGTGTGTGTGTGTGTGTTTAAGATGCACGTCCAATATATTCAGGGAAGAATTCATATACGTTCATACCCACACACATGCTCTAAAATCAAACACGTACCATGTACACACAGAGACACCTCTCTCTCTTTCATACACACACACACACACACATACACACACACACACACCTACCTAAACAAACCGACAAGCACCACAGGAGGTACCATTATGCCCCGGCATTCACATTAACTGGGGCCAAATTAACACGCTATTACCCTGTTCCTCGTTCAGTTCGTTCAGGGGCTGTCCATGCCCCGTCCACCTGTGTGTGTGTGTGTGTGTGTGTGTGTGTGTGTGTGTGTGTGTGTGACTCAGCAAGTGGACAGTGAAGGAAGAGAGAGGGAGGAGGAGGGACGGAGGGATGGAGGGATGGAATAAGGGAGGAAGGAAGGGAGGGAAGGAGGGGTTGGACGGTGTCATTCCTATTATAATGTTACCATCCATTCCCGTTCCAATTTCTAGCTGCAATGGAAGTTGTAATTGTTTATTTAGACAATGTGTGTTAGTTGTGTGACAGTCCTATATATATGACGCTAATAAAGTGACCTTTTCTTTGTAATTTGAAGAGGAAATGAAGAGATTAAGGTAAGGGTAGGTGAAGAGAGTCAGTGAAGAGTTAAGTAAAACAAGTCAAGCGATTTAAGCAAAGTAAACAAGGTAGGGTAATTAAATAGGTTCAGTAATGAGTTAATTAAAGTAAGTGTACGTAATTAAGCTCAATGACCATTTACAAGAGTAATTGATCATTTGCTGGCATTAGCAAAGGGCTCATAAAAAAAATCTTTCAGTGTGTATGTCAGTCAGTCAGTCAGTCAGTCAGTCAGTCAGTCTCAGTCAGTCAGTTAGTCAGTCAGTCAGTCAGTCAGAATGTATGTATGTGTGTATGTATGAATGTCAACAGTCCAGTAACTAGTCATAAGTTCCCTCAGTAAACCACTCAGTTATTGACTTAGTTTATCAGTTCAATCAAGCTTTAAACAGAAGTTCATTGACGCTTGAAAAAAGGATCAGAGATTCTTAAAAAAATTATCAATACGTGAATAATGTTCAGTAAAGGTTAAAAAAAACGTTCATTGATGCTTGAAAATGTTCACTGATGGATTAAAAAACGTTCATTGATGCTTGATACAACGGTTATTGGTATATGAAAACATTTAATTACTCGATACAACTAATAATTGATGCTTGAAAATTATTAAATTGGTGTTCATAAACGTTCACATATGCTTTCATAAGCGTTCACTGGAGCATTAAAAACGTTCACCATTGTTTTAAAAGCGTTTACTGGAGCTTTAAAAACATTGCCTGGTGGTTTTAAAACGTTCTGTAGTGCTTTAACAAAAAAAAACTCCTCAACGCTTGAAATATTTATTCTAAAATTGTCCAATATTTACACCCAAACGCCCAAGACACAGATACAAGCGTTAGTGTCGTATATTCTACCTGTATATAGAAGCAGTTAGTGACCTCTACAGCTCTTCCCCTCGTCTTACCTTCCTGATAGAGGTACATAACCCAACTTAACCTAACTCAACCCTAATTTAACCCAACTTAAAATCTAATGTAAACTCAGATTAATATAACTCAACAGGTTAATACTAATTTAACCTAATCTAACTCAGATTAATAATTTCCTCACATAAACCAAAATTGATGGGATATGAAATAACTAACAATAACAATAACAACAACAACAATAACAGCAATAATAATAAGAAGCAACAATAACAACAATAACAACAAAAAATAACATAAAAGAAAAGTAGAAAAAATACAACAACAAAGAAAAAGAAAAAAAAGAAGAAGGAAAACTAAAAACAACAACAACAACAACAAAGGAGAATAAACGAATTCACGACAAATAAAAACTAAATAAAGAGGGAGATGAAGAATAAAGAAGACACACAGGGCCCCCTACCCATTGGTAAGGTCCAAGAAATACCTCCCCCTCGTAAAGTTCCAAGGACTCTGATCAAAGTTTTAAGGGTCCGAACACAGAAAGTTTCAGAAACGTGTATGTGTCCAGTATCGTTAATGGCTCTCTCTCTCTCTCACACATACAAACTCCTCCCTCTTGTAATGGTGTGTGTCATTATTTTTTATATGAGAGAGAGAAGAAGAGAAGAGATAAGGGTTTTAATTACATAGGTCCCCATTGTCCATTATCTAGGCAGTGTGTTAGTGGAGTACCGTGGGAGGGGTGGGGGGTTGGGAGGGGGGTGGGGGGGCTTAATGGACTGATCGCTGTGGACTGAACGAACAATTTTGGGTTATTGGGTCTCTTAATTGAATTGTATTACGGTGATGAGTTGCTCTGGCTCCTCTGTATACAGTTCCCAAATTGATTCGTTGGTCTGTCTCTAGCTTTCGGTTGGCTGGCTGGTGTGTGTGTTTACTGTTGGTGGTGGTGGTGGTGGTGGTGGTGGGGTGGTGGTGGTGGTGGTGGTGGTGGTGGTGTGGTGGTGAGGTCATGGTGGTTGTTGTTGTGGTGGTGGTGAGTGGTGGTGGTAGTGGTGGTAGTTGTGGTGGTCTTGGTGGTAGTTGTGGTGGTGGTGGTGGTGGTGGTGAGTGGTGGTGTGGTAGTGGTGGTAGTTGTGAGGTGGTCATGGTGGTTGTTGTGGTGGTGGTGGTGGTGGTGGTGGTGGTGGTAGTATGGTGGTGGTTGTGGTGGGTCATGGTGGTTGTTGTTGTGGTGGTAGTTGTGGTGGTAGTTGTGGTGGTGGTGGTGGTAGTGGTGGTGGTGGTGGTGGTGGTAGTGGGGTGGTAGTGGTGGTGGTGTGTGTTGGGTGGTGTGTGGTGGTGGGTGGTGGTGGTGGTGGTGGTGGTGGTGGTGGTGGTGGTGGTGGTGGTGGTGGTAGTGGGTGGTGGTGGTAGTGGTGGTAGTGGTGGTCATGGTGGTTGTTGTTGTGGTGGTGGGTAGTGGTGGTGGTTGTGGTGGTGGTGTGGTGGTGGTGGTGGTAGTTGTGGTGGTGGTGGTGGTGGTGGTGGTGTGTGTGTGTGGTGGTGGTGGTGGTGGTGGTAGTGGTGGTAGTTGTGTGTCATGTGTTGTTGTTGTGGTGGTGGTAGGTGGTAGTTGTGGTGGTCCGGTTGTTTGGGTGATGCGAGAGGTAGTTGTGGTGGTCATGTGTGTTGTGGATGATGGTGATAGCAGTGGTGTCAGTTTCTTTAACCCTTACAGTTTTTATTCTGTCCTCATACCTTCCATTTATCATTATCTTTCTTCTTTCTTTCACTTTTGTTCTTCACATATACATTCAATTCCTATCTCCTTCCATCTCCCTTTCACCTCCTCCACCTTCTATCCCTCTCTCCTCTTCCTCCCCCTTCCCTCTCCACCCCCTTTCCATCATCATCATTCAATACCCTTTCTATCCTCCTCCATTCCATCCCCACCATCCCATCCCCACCATCCCATCCCCACCATTCCATCCCCACCATCCCATCTCTAATCCTCTTGTACCTTCCATCCTGATAACGCTCCCTGCGTCCCTTCAGACCTCTATTGTGGCTCTATTATTGGGACGCCTCTATTATACCTCACTTATTGACGCCTCATTATACCCTCTTATTGGACCCTAGCTATATTATTAATCTCTATTGTAGGTCTATTTTAACCTTTATAATGACCTTTATTGTAGCTCTAAGAACACCAATAAGGCACTTTTATTTTCAAGCCTGTGCGGTGCAATGTACAGTGTGTGTGTGTGTGTGTGTGTGTGTGTGTGTGTGTGTGTGTGTGTGTGTGTGTGTGTGTGTGTGTGTGTTCTATCCCCATGTTTATTATTTATCTTCCTTCTCAATAATTTTTCTCCTTCTTCTCTTCCTTATCCTTCCTCCCTTCCTCTTCCTTTCTCTCTCTCCTCTCCTCCCTTGGTAGTGTGAGAAGGTCAATAATCCTCTGTGTCTGACATATTAACTGCCATGTTGCTTTCTACCTACAGGGTGTTTTGTTGATTTGTCTGCCACTGCTAGTCTCTTAAATGCCATCAACTACCCTCACCTGCCACCAACAACACCTTACCACCCCACCCTTACCACCCAACAACAACCACGACCATCACTTACCACCCAACAAACAACCCTACCACCCATCACTCTTACCACCCAACAACAACCTTATCACTCCACTCACCCTTGCCACCCACACCCGGCCAGTAGATTAAATATATAATGGATACTGGCAGTATGGGTCCCATAAATAGTGTAAAACGACGTAGCTCTTTTTAAGGTCCAGATGTTTAAATGTTGAAATATTTTCACTTGGGTATGGGAGAGAGAAACTGTACTTTGATATGTAGGAGGCGAGGGAGAGGTGGTGTAGGAGGAGAGCTGTGTGTGTTGTGTGTGTGTGTGTGTGTGTGTGTGTGTGTGTGTGTGTGTGTGTGTATGTGTGTGTGTGTGTGTGTGTGTGTGTGTGTGTGTGTGGTGGTGTGTGTGTGTGGTGTGTAGGTGTGTAGGTGTGTGTGTGTAAACACTTTTCTCTCACCTTAAGAAGTGATTTTGGTTTTTTATTTTCGTCCTGAGAGAAAAGAGATGGAGTATTGAGAAAGGAAACACACACACACACACACACACACACACACCACACACAAACACTAAAACTATATAATAAAATTTATAATAACCTTCTTGTCTCTCAGGTGTTAATTATTATCAGCCTTATTTATTCAATCACCTGTGTAATTTACCTCACTTTTTCCTGCCACCCAAAAAAATTCCCTCACACCTGTAGAAGAAGAATATTTACTAACCTCACACTTTTATATCTCCACCTTCCAGCGACGTTATAATCACAGGTGAGAATCAAAGGTCAGTAAGCAGTGAAATCATAGACTACGGACGATTAATGTAAACAATATATTACATATGTTAAATTTATAAACATTAACATAATATTTTTACTGTAATAATCAGAATATTGTAATCGGTTAAATCTACAAAAAGAAACCACAAACATTACTAAGGATAAACTAACTTAACTTAACCAGGGGTAGATATGACGCGGTATTAATCGAAGTGTCTTGAGGGCTGGCGACCACGGCCCTCCTCCTCCCCACTCCCAGACGTGTCCAGGATGTCTCTACCACTCCTCCCGTTCTCGTCCACCTCCAGGGACCTCAGCTTATAACTTCACTCATCCATTTCTGACTCGTCCTAAATTTATATCCAAAGGCTGTGATTTCTATACGATTTTCCTTCACAAGACCCAAAGTAATCCACCCAGCGTCGTTATGTGGCACCACCCAGCGTACCACCGCGTCGGTGCACCGCACCGGCGTCATGTGGCACCACCCAGCGTCATGTGGCACCACCCAGCGTCATGTGGCATTCACCAACGTCATATGGACCACCCAACCACATGAGTCTCTTGTCCGCACAGTGGGCCGTCATATGACACAATTCCACCACGCTCCTACACTGTGTTTACACCTTGCCTTGACACATCCTGCTCGCTACCTTTTTTGCTTTGTTAAGCAAATTTTCCTCTGTTAGTCGTCGTAAGTTGGACTCTAATCTTCATGTTTTGTTGTCTAAGAATATTTTCCCGTATATCACATTACTTGCTAGTCTCTTTGAGGCCGGAGCTCCACCTCAAGTAGTCCGTTCTTTTTTTAATGTCGTTCGTGTTCATTTCGACTTATTGGATATAATTTTCGAAATAACTTATTTTTTTTGTTGTTTTTGAGTAATTGTCTTGGCTTAGCTCAATAGGTAACAGGATGACATGAGCTACGTACAAAGTGATTTAGTCTGACAATGTTTCTTATATACGTACCAATTGAGTCTTTGAGATTCCGCTTGTTGGAGATAAAAATACTAATTCATGGGTGATGGAAGGCGTATGTATACCGTAGAATAATAAGGAGATATACATAATGTACTGTATGATTATCTTCACTATAAGATTTATACTATATATTTGAATATGTTTCTTTTACGATCCCTTTTAAATTTATGTCTTGCTGGACCAATTCAGTGCACACACACACACACACACACACACACACACACACACACACACACAGAGTGATTCATGTCTCCTATATCACTCCTCAGGACCCCCACTGCATTTTAGATCCTACCAGACAACCTCCACCTAAACCATCCTTGTCTCTCCCTCCGGAAAGGCCTGTTTTAGAGCGGCAGTAAAGTATGGCTCTGGCTGTCCTTCGATCTCTCAGGAGAAGGAAGGATCCGGAAACTGTGTCCTGAGTCTTGGTTTATTTGTTGTATGTGTTCAAGCTTCTCCCGTGATCCTATAAGTGATAAGTACAGAGAGTGTGTGTGTGTGTGTGTGTGTGTGTGTGTGTGTGTGTGTGTGAGCCCCTGTATTTTTAACTGTGCCTGGCATAATGGCACCTCACCATATTGCTATGCATAAATCCAATCACCACACCCATTTGTTCCAGTAATTAAGCTGGCTACTCCCGCTGAGGCTCTCTATAACGGAGGTGAAGGGAGCATGGGAGAGGAGGGAGCATGGAGAGGTGGAGGAGCATGGGAGAGGTGGAGGGAGCATGGGAGAGGTGAGGGAGCATGGGAGAGGTGAGGGGAGCATGAGAGAGGTGTGAGGGGAGGTGGAGAGGTGTGAGGGAGCATGGAGAGGGAGGGGAGCATGGGAGAAGAGGAGGGAGCATGGGAGAGGTGAGAGGGAGCATGGGAGAGGTGAGGGAGCATGGTGCATGGGGGGAGAGGAGGGAGTATGGGAGGAGGTTGGAGGGAGCATGGAGGTGAGGGGCAGGGAGAGGTGAGGTGGAGAGGGCGTGGTATATGTTGCTATATATGGTGGCAATGGCAGTAGTATGTGGAGCAGTGTGAGGGCAGGAGAGTGTGAGAGGGGAGCATGGGAGGTGGGAGTGGGAGAAAAGAGGGAAAGATGACAATAGGGTGAGGGATAAGAAGGAGAGAGAGAGAGAGAGAGGTATAACTCACCTTGGGCCTACACTGAACCTGCCGACTTCATGTACGCTGGTCAGTCATTGTGTGAGGGGCGAGGGGGGGGGTGCATGCAGCCTTAACTTCCTCCTTCCTTCCTCTCTCTCCCTTTCTTCTGCGCTGTCCTTCTTCTTCCGTCCCTGCAGCTACCTACTATCATGACTTTTTCTGTTCCTTGTTTTTATCTTCTTTCGTTGGTTGGTCTTCTTTCGTGTGGTTTATTTGTCTAGTCATTTCTTCCTTCCTTTTTCTCCTCACTTCCCTAGTCTCTGACCACCCACCCAATTAACGCCCTTCCTTCCTCCCTCACTCTACTGTCCTCCTTGCCTCACATTCCACTACACTTCCCTCTATTTCTTCCCCATTTCTCCTCCCACGTCCTCACCCACCTTACTCCCCACCCTCTTCTCACTCACCCCTCTACCACCCTCACTCACCCCCTCACCCTTTCCTCTGCTCACCCCTACCAATTCTCTCACTTCACCCCTCTACACCTTCTATCCTCTCCCTCAGTCGGCTCTTCCAGTAATCTTGGTAGTGTGTGTGTGTTGTGTGTTGTTGTGTGATAAGTCTGACATAATCACATGAGGTGAGTTTTATTTACGTAAGTCTCATGTGACATGATAAACACACACACACACCCACACACACCAACACACACACACACACACACACACACACACACACACACACACACACACACACACACACACACACACACACACACACACACACGTAAAATTAAAAATACCTTTTAACATTCTGCACCACAATATCCTTGACCACTGGGTTATAAAGAACCTTTTGTGTCTTTTGGTAAATCCTTTTTGCGCTACAGCTCGCAGATTGTATGAGGTGCAATAAACTAGCTGCTGTCCACGGCATACAAACATTCACACACACACACACACACACACACACACACACACACACACACACACACACACATACACACAGGTAGCATATAAGTGTTAGATAGATCGAAGAAGAAGAAGAATAACAAAACAAAACAACAGCTAGATAGAAGAAAGAAATGAGAAGCCGCTAAAGAAGAAGATAAAGAAGACAAAGAAAACGAAGAAGATAAAAAGAAGAAAAGAAGAATAGCGAAGAATAACAAAAATAACAATGGCGAGATGGAAGACGATGGATGAAGAACAAACAAGAACAGCAAACAACAATAAAAATAAGAAAGAAAGAGAAATGAAGCCAACAAGCCACGACTCTGTGATAAAATGGTCACAACAGGGGTGAAACATAAACACAGTGGGTGTGTACAGATCAAATGGTTCGCTCTTCTTTAAAATGTGAGAGAAGGAAAGGCAGAAAAATAAAGAGATTAGATAGATATATAGATAGATAGAGGGATAGATAGATTTACATTTAGAGAGAGAGAGAGTGAGAGAGAGAGAGAGAGAGAGAGAGAGAGGAGAGAGAGAGAGAGAGAGAGAGAGGGTGAGTGAGAGAGAGAGAGTTGAGTGTGGTCTGGAGTGAGTGAGGGAAGAGATGAAAGAGGGTCAGGAGGAAGGGAGGGATAGGATGTAGACGGTCAAGAGCGAAGAATAAAGAGGGAGGAGGGAGGGAGGTTGAATAAGAATGAGGAGGGGGATGTGAGGTGTGTAAAACTATTCTCTCCTCTCACCTCACCTGTAGTGACTGATCCGCCTCCCCTCTATGATCCACTTCATCTTCCCTATTCGACACTAATCCCCAACTTCCCCTCACTCAGTTTAGACTATCAGCCTGGTGGTGTCCTTCTCCCTCGTCCACCTTGGAGTATTCTTGTTCCTTTTATTCCTCTGTTTATGCTTCGCCTTC
Organism: Homarus americanus; assembly: GCF_018991925.1. Classification (NCBI taxonomy): domain Eukaryota; kingdom Metazoa; phylum Arthropoda; class Malacostraca; order Decapoda; family Nephropidae; genus Homarus; species Homarus americanus. The sequence goes on from NW_024720568.1 coordinate 143,147, forward strand.
TGTTGTAGGATATGTGGGCTGTTGGAGCTTTATTCGTCCTGTTAAATTTTTTTCCTTGTTTCTATGGTATTCAGGTTGTTACGTCTTTATTCTCCTATTTGAAGTTTGTCTCTTTGTTAAGGTGTTTGTTGTTCCATCTTTATTCTTTTTCTTTAATGATTTCTTCCTTTTCTGTATTCTTAGGTGTGTTTGTTCCTTTATTTGAAGTTTCTCTTATTTTATGTATCTCTCTTACGTTTTTCTTTCGTTATTGCTCTATTCAAACGTTTCAAGCAACTGAATCCACCAAAAAAATTAAAATCAATTAAGTTCTTGAGGAATAATGCTTCGAATTAATTCATTTTTTCAGCCAATAATTTCAAAGAAAAGTTTAAGTCGGCAACTGTTTCGAACCAAGAATGTTTCGAAACGATCTATATCCAGTAAATAACGTTTCTACCCAAATTTTCAAATCGATGAGTCTCTGAACCAACAAATTTATCGAATCAGAAGCCTATCATAACAGTAAACGAGGAAAAACTAACCGTACAATTCGAAACTTTATCCAATTTTAGGTAGAGAAAAATGAGTGAAGAATCGTCCTGTTAAAGTAAGCGAACTGTTGCCTCTGTGTGTATGTGTGTGTGTGTCAAAAAAATAGATTCCCAACTCACTTTCAATTGGCATCATAAATATAAACACTATATTTTTTCAGTAAAGTAAAATTTTAGAATGAAAAAATTACCACCCTTCAGACCCTCCCTCCCTCCTACCCCTCTAACACCCGTTTCTGTAAATTGTGTTTGGGGAGAAGGAATTAAAAAAATATATAAAAATAAAAATACTAAAATAAAAACCGAAAAAGGAATTACTATTTGATCAACTTTCCACTTCAATCAAAGAAATTAGGATTACGGTTCTGAGGTATTCCGTGGGTCAATATTTCGGAAATAACAGTATATCGCTTAGGTCAATATTAGGTTTATTTCTAGTAACTTCCACCACAAATATACTCCACTGGGCACGGTGATACGGTGTTGATCGACGTTGGTGACTCTTTTTGATTATCCATCCATCTTATCCAATTTATCCACTTTTCTCCACCCATATTTCATTAATCCATCTCCTATATTATCATCCTTCACCTATTTTTGTTTTTTTGTTTTTTTGTTTTGTTTTTGTTGTTTTTGTGTTTTGTTTTTTTTTTTTTGTTTGTGTTTGTTTGTGGTTTTTATCTGTATCCCTTTATTCCAGCTCTCATTAATCCACCTCCCTTGATCCTTATCCCCTTAATCCAGCTCTCATTAATCCACCTCCCTTGATCCGTATCCCCTTAATCCAGCTCTCATTAATCCACCTCCCTTGATCCGTATCCCCTTAATCAACCTTTATTTTATCCACCGTCCATCCGTCAACATCTCATTAATCCATGTCACTGTAACTCACACTCACCTAATCCATCACCCATAAATCCACATCCTTGCTAATCCTTACCTTAATCCATCAGGTTTTATTTTCTCTTTTAACACCTCCTATTCCATCTTTCTCGTAATCCCTCCCTAATCCACCTCCGTTTCGTCTAATCCTTTCTCTAATCTATCTGTCCTCCTCCTCCTCCTCCCAGCTCCTCCAGCTAAACCCTCCCCTCCCTCCCTCCCTCCCTCCTCCTCCTCTCCTCCTTCCTTCCTCCCTCCTCCCTCCCTCCCTCCCTCCCTCCTTCCTCTCCCTCCCTCCCTCCCTCCCTCCCTCCCTCCGCCCCATATCAATCCCTCCCCCCTCTCTGTCAACACCCGCACCATCGCATTCTCATTATCCATCATATCTCCCATTTGCACCTCTCCATTCCACCATTCCTAGCCTATTTAATTCTGTTCTTTTTCTTTTCTTCTTTCTTCCCTCTCACTCTTTCCTATATTTCTCTAGTCTCTCTCTCCATTCCCCCACCTCTTCCTTCCATCTCTTGAATTCTCTCCGTACATCTCTTATTTCTCATTTCTTCTTCCTCGTTCTCCCTCCTTCTCTATCTTTTCTCCTACCCTCTCATTCCTCTCTCCTTCCCACGATTTCACTATCTGCTTCTTTCCAACCTTCCTTCTACCCCTCCCTTCCTCCTTTCTCTCCTCCCTCACTCACTCTTTCTCCCTCTCCCCCCTCTTATCCCTGCCTCCCTCTTCTCTTTTCTCAATTTCTGACCTGTCTACCCCGTCTCATCCGTCTATCCCTCCCCTCCCCTCTATCCTCCCCCTATCCTTCCCCCCTATCCTCCCTCCCCCCCAATCCTACCTTCGGTCCTACCCTACATTCATTTCCTGTCTTAATTAAAAACCCAGTCATCCTCAAAATTGGTCTCCCTTCGTGGGCTATTCTCTCTCTCTCTCTCTCTTTCTTTTACGGTCTCTCTATCTCCCTTTTTTCTCTTTATTACCTTTCCATCATCTCTTCCTCTTATCACTCTTCTCTCCTTATCTCACACTTGTTTTCCTCCATTTATCTTTTAGCCTCATCTCTCTCTCTCTCTCTCTCTCTCTCTCTCTCTCTCTCTCTCTCTCTCTCTCTCTCTCTCTCTTTATCTCTCGTTCCCCTCTCACATTAAACAAGTCTTCCTCTTCATCTTTATCATTCCCCATCCCACTTCCTGTAATCGTCCGCCACTCTCTCTCTGGTTTTTCTGTTTCTCTCTTTCTCTTTCTCTCTGTTATCCCCCAGAGCAACAAATATGCAATTTTGTGAGTGTCGCCTGTGGTCATCCGAGTCCAATTGCCTCTTCCCCTTTATCTCTCTCTCTCCCTGTCTATTCTCCTTTCCATCTATTTCCTCTCTGTCTCTCTCTCTCTGTTCTCCTGTCCATCTACTTCGTCTCCTCCCTCTCTCTCTCTCTATCATTCTCTCCACGTCTCATTTGTTTCCGTCCTTCTCCTCCATCATCAGTTATTTCTCCACCTACAGTTATCTGCCTCCACTTCATTCAATATATAAGTTTTTAGTCAAGCAGTGAAAAGTACAGTACCCCCTTCACGTCTGAGGGTTGGCGACCACGACCCTCTCCATTCCAAACATTTTCGGGTGGACTTTTACACCGAATCCTCCTAAATATTGTAAGTCTTCCTCTAGTCATAAGATAATACACGAGGGATATATTTGCCTTATCCTTGGTATATATATATATAAGTATATCTCCCAACAACGGCGATATACCTCAAGAGAGAAGAAAAAAAAAGGATCTAAATAATGTGTATGAATTTTGTATGAATAGGAGTGTGTATAGCTGCAGCACTTGGTGAATGGATCCATTAGAGAGGCATTCACCAGCTGATGGAGAGCGAGGTCGGTGTATGGCTGGGAGCTGCTTATATGTATCACACAATGGGGTCGCCTCGCTGAGTTGTACTGCCGGTATTTTCTCCCTTCCTGCCTCCTTTCTTTTGTGTTTTCATCCGTCTTTTCGTGTTGTGTGGGCTGTTTGTGTGTGTGTGTGTGTGTGTGTGTGTGTGTGTGTGTGTGTGTGTGTGTGTGTGTGTGTGTGTGTGTGTGTGTGTGTGTTGTGTGGGCTGTTTGTGTGTGTGTGTGTGTGTGGTGGTGGCGTTTCCTATACAGTTAACATACCACCACCCATCACCTCTACCATCAAACACTATAACAACACACACCTCTACCACCATCATCACTAATTTACATCACTAACACCATCACAACACTATCATATCGTCACTACTATCAGCACTACCATGACCAACAACTATAGCTTCATCATATCGCTATGCTACGTCACTCCACCATGCTGCACCACCACCCCACTCACTCCCCATCACCCCACTCACTCCCCCCTCCTCCACACCTTCCCTCTCACCACGACCTCCCCCTCATCCCTTCTCACTACCAAAAGCGCCCCAGAGGAACCTGTTGCTGCGGGGAGTAGCGGCATCACTCACCCTCACTAGAGGTCGTCCCGAGGGAGGTCGCGTCTACACCCATCTCATTCCTCAATACAAAAACCATTTACGACAGAATTTCCATAATTAAGCGACTTAGGTAAATTAAGTTGTAAACAAAGCGGCAATATACAACACTGAGTTAAAACAGCGTTATAATTTTGGCCCAGTAAGTGTTCTGTTTGTAAACAAGTGAGGCTCATATAAATTCACACTGCCGAGGAGAAAATCGTAGTGACGTCACAGGAAAAACGTAAACAAACCCAGGTATGACGTCATAGAGCCGGAGGAGCGTTCGTAAATTTCAATCTTCGAGTCAATTTATTTTTCAGCGTGACTGCCACTGCTTACTTTACGCCACTTTCGCGCACTTTCCGCCACTTCCGCGTATTTTTCGGTAATTTCACGCAATTCCCGACACTTTTCACAAATTCGTAAGGTTTTTC
>NW_024720568.1:152500-190000 GCF_018991925.1 Homarus americanus
TCCTGGGCCTTTTTTCTTGTTATTCTTGTGTCATAAAAGTCACTAAATATTCTCGTTATAAAATATTGCACTGAAAAGTCTCAATCCTGGTTTTTGTGAATTATTTAAAGGGAAAACGTTTTGCTTGCCTGTACTTCGTGGTAGAACCGGAGGGTGACGCCACACTTCCGGTTTCATAAATAAAAAAAATATATTTATAATTCACAATTTTCTCTGTTTTTCCGCTGCTATAGGATAGGAAATAAATCAAATTATACTTTTAAAATAATAATACATATTTTTTAATTGTTGTATGTAAATTAGTGTTTAAAATACAAGACCATAGAGATATTATGGCATTTCGTATATACATCTTTCGTAATTTTTTTCCAGGTGAATGAAGGAAAATATCTAGGCTAACCCAACATAGCACAGATCTGTTGATGTGAACGTAAGTAGTATACACATATTATTATTAGTAGTAGTAGTATTATATGAGAAATACAGGTAGAAAAAAATAAGAAAATAAATATATTTTCTTAGGCATTTAAAAAAAAATCGAAGTGACATTCCCTTGATTTCGACATGGACATAAAATTGCCGAAAATTAAATGAACGAGTATTTAAGGTCAACCAACTGGAATTGGCGACAGGAATTTTGGGCACCAGAAACCTTAGAATTTAAGATGGTGGGTAGAGAGAGAGAGAGAGAGGAGTAGCGAGAGAGAGAGAGAGAGAGAGAGAGAGAGAGAGGGTGTTATCGCCTCTCACACACCGTCCTGCAGTTCGTCGACCAATGCTTCAATTTGGCCAGTGAATAGCGGGGTCTCCTTCACTACTTATCGTCACTTTCCTCACTGCCAGCGAGTCAGTTACTGTCGCTAGTCACTGTCAACCAGCCAGTTACTACCTCCATTCACTGCCAGTCAACCTCTACCAACATTACTACTACTATCCCTGATACTACTACCAACACTATCACCCCCACCCCACCATAACCACCACCACCACCACCACTACCACTACCTCTACCACTCCCACCACCACCACCACTCCCACCACCACTACCACCACCACCCACCACCACCACCACCACCACCAGCCTTTGTTCGTGCTGACACTGACAGTCTTTACACTTCCGACAGCAGATCAATGCATCGCTGACTCGATCAGGGCACCAGTTTCTCTCCCTCATATCTTTCGTCTCTCCCTTCACCCTCTCTCCCTCCTTCACCCTCTCTCCCTCCTTCACCCTCTCTCCCTCCTTCACCCTCTCTCCCTCCTTCACCCTCCCTCCGTCACACAGATTATATTATTACTTACAAACTCACATTGTATCATCTGTTTCCATATATCATAAGGCTATATGATCGATCACTGCTGCCTTTGAGAAGTTGATTGGATGAACCTCTCTGACTTTCACTTTCTCTCTTCCTCACACATGTAGAATCTTTCTTTGTCTGTTTCTATGCACACACACACACACACACACACACACACACACACACACACACACACTCTCTCTCTCTCTCTCTTTATATTTTTCTTTCTTTTTCTGTCTGTCTCTTTACTCCCCCTTTATCTCGCTATCTATTTCCCTTGTCTGTTTGTCTGTCTCTCCACTTCCTCTCCTTCTTTCTCTCTCTCTCTCTCTTAACTCCCGCTTCCTCCTACTGTCTTTGTTTTTCCTTCTCTCTATCTATTTCCCATCTGTTTTTCTTCTTTCTCTCTCTCTCTCTCTCTCTCTCTCTCTCTCTCTCTCTCTCTCTCTCTCTCTCTCTCTCTCTCTCTCTCTCTCTCTCTCTCTCTCTCTCCATCTGGGTGAGATTGATAGAGACATTATTAAAACTTCCTCATGACGACCCCAGCAGCCTCTCAATCACCCGTCAATTTTCCTCAATTTTCCTGTTTATCAAGACCCACCAAACTTGTCCTGATGCTGGGGACAATATTTTTCCTCTCCTGGATTTCACTTGAACGTATTGTAGGTCGGTTAAGAAGTTGTGAGTGAAGAGTTGTTTAAAATAGGATAAGTTTGGGAGATAATGAGAGAGAGAGAGGGAAGGAGGGAGAGAGAGAGAGAGAGAGAGAGAGGGAAGGAGGGAGAGAAAGAGAGAGAGAGAGAGGGAAGGAGGGAGAGAAAGAGAGAGGGAAAGATGTGAGTATTATTTTTTATATCTGTGAGAAAGTATATTGTCCTTCACTTAACTATTTCCTGGTTCCTTTCCTACGTTTCTTATTTTAGTCCTTCCTTTACCCTTTCCTTGTTCTTGCCTTGTCTTTACCCTAATCCTTTCGTTGTGTTGTTCCGCCTTTTCCTGTTGGCCGGGATAGAACACAGCATCTTGTATACAATGTAAATAATAAAATAAATGAAGATTATTTCTACAGGATTGATATTATGTTAAAAATATTTGGATAACCTGATTATTAAACACTCTAGCTTATTTCCTCTGAAGATTAACCATCCTATTACTAACATAACCAAACCAAACCTAATCTAACCTAACCTAATCTAATCTAACTCCTTTAAGTAGCGTTAGGGTGATTAACCTTTAGGTGATCCAAATATCATTATTATCCATTTAAGGTAAAGATTTAAGAAGGTAAGTTAATGTGGCTGGATGATTTTAATAAATAATGACATGTAACTCTGACGACAATTGGGATATTTTTTCAGTTTAGCTCAAAGGTTGAAAATAATGAGAGGTAGTTTACGAACGACTGATAAAGCGGAGAGAATATTGTACCCTGTTAAAGTTTTAGTTGAATGTTACTCGATCACCACCACCCAAAAATATCTGTACTTGGGGTGATCGATGAGTTTCACAATGAACACTGTGACTCCTGTTGTCTCGGTAGGGTTGTCAAAATCCTTCGTCCGTCGTGTCATATTTTTTCACACAAAATAGTAAAGAGAGTTTGGGTAGTGTTATGAAAATTAGTTTACTTGATAATTATCCTAAGCGTAGATAATTCTAACCTTAACACCTTTTGGTAATAATTAATTCGATGACTTATGACTTTTGGAGATAGTAAAATACGCTATAATTCTTATCGTTTTATTTCCTGGTTTTGGGAATAATTCAAAACTTGACTTTAGGTTTTCATTTGATGTTTCCTCACAACTTTGCTATAAGAGTTGGTTTGTATAGAATAGTTGAGGCTATTAGGAGTATTAAAATAGAGCCTTTATTTAATATTTAGATTGAGTAATAAGAAATAACTCGTATAGGTTTGAGAAATTTATAAACAAAAAAAATTAAAGAAAAAAATATGCATCATATTGAGTATATAAATAATGACAAAAATAACGTCTCATGAAAGAAATAAATGAAACAAGATTTAAAACACTGGAAATATTGAGAAAAACAACAAAATGGAACAACGAAAACAAATGACAGACGACACGCGCAAAACTGAGGGTGGCTGCCACAACGAAACACGCAATTGGATCATTAAAAACAAAACTACTGAACCTCTCTTGACAAAACCTTCTTAAAATCATCGAATTACCTGAGTGTGTTGGTTCTAGAGTACTCACCCCACATTACCAGCACCACAGTGTAATTTACGGCCCGGTGTTCTCTCTACGGTCATCAACAGCTGTTCTCTCCAGTGAAATTTAATTATTTTTCTGTTTATTAGTTTTTAAGTTATTTTTATCTTCTTTTGTGACGGTGAAATGTAAAGTGAAGCCAAACACACACACACACACACACACACACACACACACACACACACACACACACACACACTGCACCTTAAAATAACTAGGGAATAAAATTGAAATTGAAATATTATTACGTCGAGTCAAAACGAAACAAAATGAACTGTAAAACAAAAAGGATAAATCATTCCTCACAACACAAAATAAAACAGTGTGTGTGTGTGAAGGAGGGTGGTAGGTAGTAGTGGTAATGGTGATGGTGGTAGTAGTGGTAATATTGGTAGTAGTGGTGGTAATAGTGATGGTAGTAGTAGTAGTTGTAATAGTATTAGTGGCGATAATTGTGGTAGTATTGGTGGTGGTAATGGTGGTAGTAGTAGTAGTAGTAGTAGTAGTAGTAGTAGTAGTGGTAGTATCACACCAAGAGTTTCAACCAACAGGGGACGTTTGGATAAGAAAACTTTCTCTAATTGAAATAACATTCCCGAGTGTAATTGTTTGAACATGGAGGTCTCAGTTGCCACAAACTTTACCACCACCTCCACTGAGTTTTGTTGTAGTGGCGGTAGGGAGGGGGGGAGGGGGAGGGTGAGGGAGGGAGGAGGGTGAGGGAGGGAGAGAGGGTGGGAGGGGGAGGTGAGGGAAAGGGAAGAATAAACAGAAAGAAGGAGGAAAGGGTGGATTAAATAAAAGGGACTAGTGGAGATTTATAGTAGAAAGAAGAAGAAGGGAGGAATATATAGGAAGAAGAAAAAGAGGGGGTGTTTATAAAAGGAAGAATAAGAAGATAGGAAGGTGAATAAACAGAAATAAACGAATGATGAAGAAATAAATTGTATGTGAAGAGATGAAGGGTTTAGTGGCAAGAAGAAAAATAAGAATAACATGAAAAGAAGAAGAAGAAGAAGAGAGAGAGAGAGAGAGAGAGAGAGAGAGAGAGAGAGAGAGAGAGAGAATAACCCAAGTGGGCCAAAATAATCCCACAACTTCTGATGTCACTGCCAGAGATCGCGGGACACATAGTCGAAGCTCACATACTCACCCCGAGGCACTTTGAACCTTAAAACCCCTAATGTTTACGTATCTAAGAGGCTACTCAGAGACGTTCAACCTGTCAACAAACCTCTTGCCAAGTTTACCCTAAAAAAAAAATAAGGAATCACAAGTAGAGGAAAATATTTATCACGGGAGTAAGTGAAAGGTTGGTTAAAAAGACCTTTGCAGGCTTCAAGTTAGTATACAGTTCGCTTGTCAAGATGAGAAATCCAGAGTGCTGGGATAATTAGGTGGACGTGTTCAGGAGGAGAAAGAGAGAGAGAAGGAGGAGGAGGGGAGAAAGAGAGGGAGAGATAGAGAGAGGAATAGAGAGAGAGGTAGATAATAGAATAGAGAAAGGGAGAGAAGGAGGAAATTATGTAGGCACAGAGAGAGTGAATGGAGGAGAAAGATAGAGAGATTAATAAAGATAAAGGAAAGAGAGAGATAAAGGAGAGAGAGAAAGAGAGAACATACATACATATAAATATCACTTATGTATCAAAGCAAAAGACGTGTGTGTGTGTGTATGTATATATGTATGTGTGTGTGTGTGTGTGTGTGTGTGTGTGTGTGTGTGTGTGTATGTATATATGTGTGTGTGTGTGTGTGTGTGTGTGTGTGTGTGTGTGTGTGTGTGTGTGTGTGTGTGTGTGTGTGTGTGTATGTATGTATATATATGTGTGTGTGTGTGTGTGTGTGTGTGTGTAACAAACAAGATACGACTCCTCCACTCTCACACATCTAGCAGAGAGTCAACATTAACACAGTGTGGGGTCTTGGGTGCGTTCAGTGGTGTGTTCGTGTGTGGGTGCGTTCAGTGGTGTGTTCGTGTGTGGGTTCGTTCATATGGCCTGATTTTTCGAGTGTTGTGTTAGTATATCCAATGCAAGTTCACAGAAGAGCAAGAATAATGATTATAGGAGAGTATTGTTATCATCATCATCATCATCATCATCATCATCATCATCATCATCATCATCATCATCATCATCATCATCATCATCATCATCATCATCATCATTTTCATCATCATCATATTATTATTAGCAGTAGTAGAATTATTAGCAGTAGTAGTAGTAGTAGTAGTAGTAGTTGTAGTAATAGTATCATCATTAGTTATTATCATTATCATCATTATTATTGTCATTATCACTACTCCAACAACTCCTTCATATCATAACACAAACAACAAGAAATAAACAAATATAAACAACTCTTCCCAAGGTCTTTCAGTGTAAGTAATCAAAACAATATTTTCCACGCACAATGTATATATTTTTTTTATCGTTCTTTGCTTATTTTTACCTTTGGATGATTTCCCAAGACAAGGGTTAGCATTGTTTACAACCAAAATAATCGGACTCCTCATAAACTTGACGGTATGAAGAGGAAACTGAATATCGTGTAAAAAGAAGCTGTGAAGGAATATTTCTCGGGTTTATCAATAATGTATTTCATGTAAGGTGAATACAAGGAGGTGATGTGTGCAAGGCTGGTAAGAAATACGTTCTCTACGATGTGATATGAGGAAATGAGATTCAACTGGGTTTAGGTTACGTAATAGTGGGTTAAATTACTATATTTGATCTCAAATTGATGGCTATGGACCTAAAATAAGGTTATAATATTTGTGGATTGTCTAAATCTATTTATTTTGACCAGAAAGAAGAGCTTCAATCCTTATTATTTATCTGAAATATAGGGTGGCCCAGAAAGATGTCCTTCTCTGCCTGTGAGTTGGAGGGAGGGAGGGAAGAGGGGGGGGGAGGGGAGGGAGGGAGGTAGGAAGGCAGGGAGGGAGGGAGGGAGGGAGGGAGGCCCGAACATTTTTCTGGGATCCCCTATATATATCTACATGAACTTGCAATAAAATTTGAAATCCCTAAAATTCATCAGCAATACATTTACTTTGGGTTAGAGCGGAACTTAAAACCACCACGACATATCAGAAACAGATTTCCTTTGAGCTGCAGTAAAGAGATTAAAAAAACTACACAGCTGTGGATTTTTTTAACGTTTCGTAACATCGGTCACTTGACGAGATTAACCTACCTGTCATGTGGTTGAAAGGGAAGGAAAATATTATCTGTCATCGTCCTTCTAAACTTAAACTAAACGGGTGAGTTTATTTTGATAATAACGCGGGAATGAAAGATCTCTGTGGATACCCCCCCCCCCAAACGTAAACAAAAGATAAATCCCAGCAATCCGGATAGAGGATTTACGAACGAGATATGTATAATATTGTAGAAGTTGGTTTGCTGGTTAACTTGTGTTTCAGTATTCAGTGGGAACAAGCGGCCACAACTGCTGCTGAAATGAAATGAATTAATTGGATCAGCTGTAGAAATTCCTTTACGTGTGAGAGTTTGTTGATGTTGTAGAGGGGCGAGCCGGGTGTTGAGGGCGTAGATCTCTCTCTCTCTCTCTCTCTCTCTCTCTCTCTCTCTCGTTTATTATGCTTGACTCACACCTGTTCGCTGACTCCACTTTTCTACACCAACATCAACACAACCGCCCATCCCTCCCTCACTCCTTCCCTCTTGATAACCTGTTTAATGCCTTCCTTTCCTCCATCTATGTAGTCCTCCCTCACTCCTAATACACATTACACTTGCCTCATCTTGGTTTTTTACACAGTGCTATCTATCTGTTCTCTCCCTCCTGTGTGTGTGTGTGTGTGTGTGTGTGTGTGTGTGTGTGTGTGTGTGGGGCCCTCTACATATTCATGGATTATCCCGTGTAACTCACAGCTCCTAATGGTAATCCTATCAGGGAGTGACTGAGTGTTACTGTGTTACCTCACCGCTCACACTCGAGGCTCACTACCACTCTGTCATCCTCCTCCACTTGATTGTATTTCATCTCCTCCTTTTTCTTCCCCCTTCTTCTCTTATTCTCGCTTCTTCCTATTTCTATTCTTACTCCCTTTTCCCATTCTTACCCTCTTACTTTCTCCCTCCTCTTCTTCTTCCCCTTCTCATCTACCACCTCTTACTCCCACTTCCTATTCTTCTCCACTTACTCTCTTCCTCATCTTTTCATATTACTCTCTCTTCTTCCTTTTCTTCCCCTCATTCTCCTTCTTCCTCTTCCTTATTTCCTTTCTCCTCCTCTTCCTGTATTTCTTCCTCCTCTACTTCTCCCAGTCATATTTAATTTACCTCTTTTATGTCTTCTTCTCCTTACTTCTCTTACTCTGTTCTCTTCTTCCCGTTTACTCCCCTTTTCTTCACCCCAAATATCTCCTTCTCTTCCCCTATCTCCTTCCCCTGTGTTTTGCTTCTCCATTTTACTTCTTTTCATTGCCCCATCCCCAGAGAGAGAGAGAGAGAGAAGGAAGGAAAAGGAAAAACAGAGAGATAGAAAAAAGCAAAGGAGAGAGAGAGAGCTAGAAAGTGATAGAGAGAGAGAGACAGACAGAGAGAAAGTGAAAGAGAAAGAGAGAGAAACAAACAGACAAAGAAAAAAGAAACACACAAACACACACACACACACACACACACACACACACACACACACACACACACACACAGAAAAATAAGAGAAAAGAATCCTAGTAAAAAAGTAAAATAAAAATTCTCAACCATCACCCCTCTCTCCCTCCTTCCCCCACCTCTCTCCTTCCCCCCCACCCCTCTCCCTCCTTCCCCTCTCTCCCCAGTTCCCCGTGAGAAATAAACCACGAGCGTGGGAGAAAAAACAGGTGATGTTGTACCGCGGTGCCGGGAAACAAGGTAAAAATGTTACCCAACTTGACCCATGTATCCTGAACTTGGGAATATTCGTGAGCATAATTGCTGTTGGAAAGTGGCATTAGGTGGAATACTGGACTTTAATTACTTGAAATGACCCAATTTAGATTTCGTATCGCACTCGACCAAGGGAAAAATAACACCGCTTGTGAAGATGTATTTTTGGTATGTTGTTGCTGTTGTGTCTTTGTTTGGTGTGTGTGTGTGTGTGTGTGTGTGTGTGTGTGTGTGTGTGTGTGTGTGTGTGTGTTTATTTACGTTCTCGACTGAACGTGGTGATCAAATTTTTCCTCACACTCCCTACCCCTCTCCCTCATATCTCCACCTCATTCTCCTTCCCTCCCTTTTCATAATTCCTCGCACCTCCTCTCACTTCTATCTATCTTTGTGCTTCTCCCTCTTTCCCTCCCTCCCTCCCTCCCTCCCTCCATCACACTCCCTTACCTCACTGTGTATCTTTGAACCCGTCCACACCCTCGACTTGTCAACATTGACTCGACGAGAGAGTATAGACTTACACACTAACTTCCCCTTCGGGCTATTTTTCTCGAAACAGGTCTCGAATTTCATTGCAATTTTGACACAGTGACAAAAAAACTCCAATTATTGTTGCAGAAGTTTCTTAGCCTTTGACACAAGTTAGAATCTCGTTAATAATGTTGACATACTCGCAAGAAAAAGGTTCAATTGCTTTCGTGGAATAGTTGAACCTTTGAATCAACTTCGAATTCCATTATAATTCTGACATAAAGACACGAAAACTTCAAATAATGTTGTAGAAGCTTGTTAAACTTTTGAAACGGCTTCGAATCTTAATAATACAGCATACACCAGATAATGTTTGAGAACCTTTGAAACAGTTTCATATCACACTGAAACAACTGGATCAGAGAACGATACATATTTCGAACAGCAGCTGGTTCTCACAAGGGAAAAAGTTCAACTAGGATTACAAGAACACATTTGGAACCATTGAAACAGCTTCACACATTACTGAAACACTGATTCATGAACAGGAGAGATGAAGCAAACAAAGAAAGAAACTACTAATAATAAAAATGACAATATATCAAACCTTCAGAAGGAACGAGTTGTCAGTGCCAGAGCCAAGCACCGTGATTGACGCCTAGCTCAGTCAACTCAAGTCAATTCAACTTAATCAACCCAAGTCAACTTAGCTGTCGACTCAGAGTCTAGGTATTGACGCTTTCGACTCCAATAAACGCTTGATTTCGGGCGAGTTGATGATGCGTTCAGTTTCTTGCAACTTTGTGTCTTCCTCGACGTTTCTCAATCTGTGTCACCACTTGATCTAGTCTCCACTTATCCACTTTAAACACTTGAGACACTTTGAGGCACTCGAGAGTGTGACACCTAAGTTTGTTGGAGTGAAAGTCAACAAGTGTATTAGCTGGCGGAGTGAAGCCTCGATACACCCAATAACAGAATTCGATGTATAGAAAATGGAATACGGAATACAGGGAAAACAACGTAGAGAAGAGATAGTAAATAACATAGAATAAACAAAAAGTGTATTAGAGAAGAGAAACGAAGCAACGAGACAAAAAAACGAAAAGAGAATTGAAGAATGATGTAAGAATCAACTTTCCTGACGTCAACTCTTGCGTTTGCTCCCAGGACAGAAAGTTTATAAATTGATGAGAGAATTGAGGGGTTATTTTATACACGAGTTGACAAGATTGATGATAATGTGAATGGCTTTGTCTTCTGGGAGTGATGGATTGAGGTAGCTAGGGTGGAAAATGTGGTGGTAATGGTGGTAGTAGTGGTGGTAGAGGTAGTGGTGGTGGTGATGGAGGTGGTGGTGGTAATGATGATGGTGATGGTGATGGAGGTGGTGGTGGTAGTGGAGGTGGTGATGGTAAAAGTTGGTGATGGTGGGGTTGGTGATGGTGATGATGGTGGTGATGATGGTGGTGGTGATACTGGTGGTTGGTGGTGATTGTCATAGGGTGTGGAAGGAATGATGATGATGATGATGATGAGGATTGTGATGTTAATGACAATAGCAGCAGCAAACAGCCACCACTACCACCATCGCTACCACCACGATCATCATCACCACTACTACTACCACCATTACTACCATTATCACCTCTATCGACCAGGGCACAGAGCACAAATTTGATTAACACCTCAGATCCAGTTTTATCGCTCAAGAGAGTTTGAGAATTATTGGCTGAGGTCGATTCTTTGTCCCTAAATTATCGGATGTTGCCTCCTCCTCCCCCCCTATTCTTCTCGTTCAGATTTATCGGATTTTCCCTCCTCTATCCTTTTCATTCTCATTTATCGGATGTTGCCTTCTCCTCCTCCCCTTTATTCTTCTACCTCAGATTTATCGGGTGTTGCCTCCTCCTCTCCCCTATTCTTCTTGCTCAGACTTATAGGATTTTCTTTCTCCTTTTCCACCTTCATTCACATTTATAGGATGTTGCTTCTTACCTCATTCTTTGTGATTATGCTTCATTACTTCTCTTGTTTATTTCATTATTGATAACTATATTTTTTGTTAGTTTCATTAATTTATCAGGTATTGGGTTGTGTATTTACCTTACGTTAACTCTATTAAACAAACAAGTCTATATAGCACAGTGGTAGCGGGTTCGCCTCACACACAAGAAATCAGGGTTCGAGTCTTAGCTGGAGTGGAGAATTGAGTTGCTTCCTTGTTCAGTAAGGAATATTAATGAATTTAAACACACACACGCACACGCACACGTTCATATGGTATACATGCATAGATACGAGAGAAAAAAGTACATAGATATTTTACACTGACGGAGGGTAGACAGTCATATAGACAGGTAGACAGGCATATTGACAGGTAGACAGGTATATTGACAGGTAGACAGGTATACAGGACAGGTACATAAATTAATACCTGATATATAGAGGGTCACTTGTTTACAACACTCTCCCGTCGGCAGTAATAAACACGATGGACACTTGATGAAAAATGTGAGCAAACTGTGCATGTGATCTTGTGATGCTTGTGGGGGAGGGAAGAACTACTGACCTGATGAGATGTACAGCAATAACGTGTGGAACTATTGCTACACCTGTGAACTTCGAAGACTATCTGGTCTGTCTGTCTGTCTGTCTGCCTGTATGTCTTGTCTGTCTGTCTGTCTGTCTGTCTGTCTGTCTGTCTGTCTGTCTGTCTGTCTTATGTGCCGGGGGTCCAGGATGTGGCTAAGTTCCCTCTTGGTATACTGACCCAGGTGACGTTGGTAGTTAATGAGTATAGTCTCAGGTGTTGCCAAGGTGAGGAGATATATTGAAGTTGGTGAATATTGAGAACTAATGAAGTGAAGTAGATAGATAGATAGATAGATAGATAGATAGACAGATAGATAGACAGATAGATAGATAGATAGGTGGTTGGATGATTAGTTGAATGGATGGATACCCTAACCTAACCTAACCTAACCTAAACCTAACCTAACCTAACCTAACCTAACCTAACCTAACCTAACCTAACCTAACCTAACCTAACCTAACCTAACCTAACCTAACCTAACCTAGCCTTTTACCCTAAAACAAACGAATTTGAAGTACAACGACAAAAACAAAACAAGATAAAACAGATAATTAGACGAAATTGAATAAATATTACAAGGAAATAAACGAAAATAAAGATGCAATTTTTTTTTAGATTTGAAATAAAACAAATATAAATAAATTAATAAAACGATTAATTCACGAAAACTAAGAGAAACAAGAATAAAAATAAAATAAAAATAAAAATAATCAACTAGTAACTATAAACTCAAACAAAATCTAAAAAAAATATAGAGGAAATAAAAGAAAAAAAAACGAAAGTGAATAAAAGACGAGAATATATAGACGGTAAAGTAATTAAAATAAATCACAAGAAGAACTAACATGAACAAGAAAATATAAGGCGAAAAAAGAATCCCAAAATGTTAATAGAAGCCTCGGGGGCAGGTAAGCAGGTTTATAAACACATTTAGAGTTTCCAAGTCTTTTTACACGAGCTGTGATGATGCTTTTATGTCATGTGCCGCCACCCCGGAGGAGAACTTCATAGCTTTTATACACACTCTCTCTCTCTCTCTCTCTCTCTCTCTCTCTCTCTCTCTCTCTCTCTCTCTCTCTCTCTCTCTCTCTCTCTCTAAAGTAAGTTTGTTTTTCTTCTGAATTTTTATAACTGTGAACAAATTTCTATCAGGGTGTATCATAGATTTTTTGGCAATAAGGATAATTTTTTTTTTCGTAATTTTGAAAACTTTATTATTATCAAACGTTGTTTTCTATGCATTTCCTATATTTGGTTTTATAATCCTAATCTAACCTAACCTAACCTAACCTAACCTAACCTAACCTAACCAACCAGATGCACTTAAAAGTTAATATATATATGAAAGTTGTTCATGAAACGTCCTAAAAAAATAGACCTAAAAATCAAATCGAAATAAGTATAAAAACAAAAGCTATCAATCGATAATCTAACACAGCTACAAAAATCAAACCTATTACCCTAAGCATTTTTATAAGACAAGATTGAAATGATTTTATGCGGATAATGGGAGAATCAATTAGTGGAATTTTAACATCAAGACACCTTTATTATGCGCCATTAAAACGTCTGAACACATAAAAGATCCGACTTTATATGAGCAGCATCTTAAAGTGCCCTTAAACCACTTTAGGACCTACTTAAAAACCTGTTTATCACTGTAATGCTTTTCCACTGGCTTCTGTACGCGACTCTTGGCTGTTATGAGGAGTGAGGGAGTTGGTCTTTCTCTCTCTTCCCTCGCTTTCCACTCCTCTCTCTCTGCCACCTCTCTCTCCTCACGCTCCTCTATCTTATTTCACTCTCCCTTCTCCTCTCCCTCTTTCTCCCTCTCTATTGGTATCGTCCGTGAGCCATCATCGTAAGAAGGTCATAACTAAGACGTTGACCGATTTTCTTGAAGCTTGACATGATTGTTGATGCTTCTTGGAGCTCGAAAGAGGACAATAGTAGCTGATGTTGAAATTGGCGATTGGCGGCTATTTTTGAAATAAATTTTTTTTGTATTATTTATTGGGCACTCCCCTACATCCTTGTGTAAGGTGAAGTGCAGAAGCATTTACAGCGCCCAACAGGGAAGCATGCTAAGTTCATGCTTGCCTTTATGTCTCATGAATTAAGGGCGTAGAAGCCTGAAGAGTCAATGGTTTATGTCTGAGCAAGTTATTGGAAGCTGCAGTACAATGCTTGACGGGGAGGTGTTGTGGTAAAATTAACTAATTCCAATATTATGAATAAATTTTATTGGGCAAAGCCATATTAACAAGAAGATCCTGGTCCAACTCCCCGACAACATGATAGAAAGGCTTGCTCATATATGCAATGTCTGCATCGCCTCCGGATACTTAGCTAAAATGCACAAAATCACCGTTATCAGCCTCTTACCAAAAACAGGGAAGCTTCCAAACAAAGTCGAAAACCTTCGACCAATATCGCTACTGGAGGTACTAGCCAAAATCCTGGAAGAACTAGTACACAAGCAGTTGCGGATGTATCTGGAGGACGAAGACGTGCATAACCCCCGCCAGTTCGGCTTCCGCCAACACCGAGGCACATCCACCTCCATAGCTCAGGCCCAGATTGCCAACGCCATAACTGGCCGCCTGCAGTGCAAAGTAGTGCTGAGGGTCGTCAGCAAGGTGTTTGACAAAGTTTGGCAGGCGGGGGTGCAGTATAAGATCATACAACTGGCGCTACCCGAATACCTGACGGACCGCACAGCCAAGATCAAGATGGAAGGTCATTGCGGGGAGGAATTCCCCCTCTCGAACGGCGTGCCGCAGGGCTTCTGTCTCTCACCAACCCTTTACACGCTCTACACGGCTGACCTGCGACCCTCAATCGTCAGCAGCGAGTACGTCATGTATGCCGACGATGTGACACAGATCGTCACCTGCCCAGGAAGGTCCACAGCAAGGATGGCGCGACTCACTGCTTCGGGCAATAGAGGATATCTCGGAGTAAGAAAATAAATGAAACAAGGCAGGTTGCTCGGCCTCATCATCTCTCGGACGGGCATCACGTCCCACGTGAAGGACAGACCAAAGAAAGCCAAAGTCGCCGCCGCCAAATTAAAATTTTTTAAACTGATGCCTGAGTAGATACAAGTCCACCTGTGCAAGGCGCTAGTGAAGACCAGACTACAACAACTACAGAGCTTCCAAAACAAGTGTCTGAGGTCTGCCACCCTACCAGGAGACAGTGGAAACCATCCACCTGAGAAATAAAACAGAGGCCCTCAACGTCAGGTTCCATCTCCTTGGGAAGAAGGTTTGGGACAAGCTCCTGGACGACCCTCACAGCCCAGACCACCTACGCGGGGAAGATATCAACGGAGGGAGACCCCACGACTGGTGGCCCCGAAGTCTGCCCGCACTACAACAACCCAACCCTCGACCCATTTATGTCCGCCACAACGAACCACTTTAGATTAAAACTTGGATGATATAAGTTCACATTTAACAAGTCACAATTTAGTGTCGTCCCCCCCTGTTTAACTCATTAGATTTCTTTTCCATCCTTTCCTCCCACAACTAACTGTTGTGACTTCTCCACTGTTCATGTCTTTCCCCACCATAACCCCCCCCCCCAAACAACTCATACAGCCCGAGTGTTTACGTTTTCTTGCATTCATGTTCCAGTAAAAAAAAATAATCAGCCAAACAAATGCCAATATAATTACGATATAGGGATTTAGTAAGCATTATATATTTATGGAAACAATATAAATTAATTTTAAATATCTAATTTTATGCCGTGTTAAAAAAAATAACTCGTGTACAAAAGCGATCAGCTGTGGTGGTGGTGGCCGTGGCGATGCGTCAAACTACTCATAACGTCACCTGAAGCAAATGGAGGCGTCATCGACTGACCTGCGTCTACTTCACATCAGGCTGATAATACTGCTTCCACATCATCTCCCCCATTTCCCATCACCCCAAACTAAGACTAAGTAATATGGGTGATGGTAAGACATTTAGTGTACGTTCACTGTGTGAAAACAGTGATGAATTAGAAGGATTTACTGATATAAACAGTACGTCTACCTCCACTCCGCCTCCTCCCATTCATCCTGACCCAAGTGAAGGAGAGTCATGGGGCGTGGACCCTGACAGAGTACACCTCACTTCCCGTGGACATAATGATGATAATTTTGTGCCTAATAACTATATGATAGTGGCCGTGGAGTGCTACATTTTGCTAGTGTGGGAAGTAAATAGTGCTGAGATGACAGTTATTCATCAGTGTGGTGTGCCGCATCGTCTCTGGCTTCATCACCTCCACAACGTCAGGAAATCTATTAAAGAGTAAGTACAATTTTTTTGTTTGTTATTGTTTTACACCAGCAAGTGGTATTTGGCAACTACTCTACCAGACTCGCTAATTTTCTTTGTTTTTCGAAGTGGTGCGCAATATTGTAATAAATTCTAAAGCAGTTTTTCATAAGAATATTGTTAGAACAAATTGTGTAGTTAAAATTTCAGTAATTTCGAAACGAAATAATTTGACATAGGAGATTATTGCTCAGGGATATTCAGGAATAATTTGTGAAGTTAGAATCGGACTTCAAGACAACAACAGAGGTTTCCCCTGGTACAGTATTTACAAGAAAATTAATTATCCTTTATACTGTGACGGTATTTTAACACCAAGGAATAGCATATAAAACATTAAATAATTCCTCTTAACGTTCATTTGATAAATTTCTTACCTGTTTGATTAAAAAGGTACAGTTTTACTTTCGGTCAGCACAGGAATCTTAGGAATTTTATCTCTGCGATCAACAGTTTAAACAGTTCTAAGACACGTCTTCTTCGCTAAACATTACCTAGCCTAACCCTCGGCATACAAAGGTCTTTTGCGAGGGAAACGTCATGGAAGAAAAGTGTCTTAGAATTGTCTGAACTATTGATTGCAGAGATAAAGTTGCTAAGATTCCTGTCTGAAAGCAAAATAATACCATTAATATTTATTTTAGAGCAACAAACGCCTTTCATATTGTTCTAGAAGTAACACAACTTTTAAACACTGAAATAAGCCACATGCAGAATATTATACCACTATAAGTAAGTGTTAACTACTTGTTGCTCTATCATATAGGACTGGATATTTTTTCCTGCACCCATCTTCGACTTTAAAGCATGGGATTGGATGGGGATATAGGTGTTGTTTTTTACATTTATTATCCGTCTTGAAGCCTTTTAACTTCAGAACGGTGACATCGCTTCTTTGGCCGATTTCGTTTTTTTTCTCCAGGGTCACACACTCATAGACCTTTGACACCAGACATTTACCTCGGATGTTGACCTTTAGGGTATGACCTTATGACCTGAGAGAGAGAGCGAGAGAGAGAGAGAGAGAGAGAGAGAGAGAGGTAATTAATTTGGTCAGTAATTTCAGGCAGCCTCCAGCAACCCTCGTAAACACTGAAATGAGTTTTTCTTCCAAGAAAGGAAACCTCAGTTGTGAGAGAGCAACATGTGGTGACGTCATATATAGAATAACATAGGTGTTATTAAGCAAATTTGAGTAAGATGATAAAGGCTTTGAGAGAAGTAGGAGACATTTTACTCTCTCTCTCTCTCTCTCTCTCTCTCTTCATACTATTTTCGCTCCCTTCCTTTCACTTCCGCTTCATCACGTTTTCTTTACATTTTACCATCCCAATCAGACCCTTATTTTCTCCATCTCCATTTTCTTATCCAAGCTCTTCCTTTCTCTTCTCCTCTATTCCCTCTTTCTTCTCCTTTCTCTTTATTCTTCTTCGTCTCCTAGTTTATCTTGTCCTCTTTCTCTTCCTTATCGTTTTTTATTTTATTTTACTTCTCCTCTTCTTTCTTTCTTTCTTTCTTTCTTTCTTTATCCTGAGACCTTTAGCTATATGTTTTTTATTCTTCTAATTATTCTACTTATCCTCATTATCATCGTTATTCTCCTCTTCTTCCTTTTTCTTTCCCCTTTTTATTTTCTCAACCTATTCTCTTCCTTTTTTCTCTTCCATTCCATTAATCATTTCTTTCCCCTCCTCTTCCTCTTTTCTCTCTTCTATCTCTCCCTCTCCCTCCTTTCTTCCTCTTTCCTCTCTTCTCCTTCTCCCTTATCTTCTTTCTTTCCCTCCTGTTCTTCCTCTCCCTCTTGTTCTTCCTCTCCCCCTCCCTCCTCTCTCCCGCCTCCTCCTCCTCTTCTTCTCCCTCCTCTTCTTCCCCTTCCCCCTCTTCTTCTTCCCCATCTCCCCTTTCATCATTTCCTTTAATAAACAATTTCTCTTCTTCATCCCCTCTACCAAACGTCTTCTCATCATTTTCCCTCCTCTACCTTTCTTTAATTCTCTATTCCCACCTTTACTCTTTATTATGGTCCTCCTCCCTTGTTCTTTGTTCTTAATCACTCTATTCGTCTCCCCTCTTAGCGATTTCTCCCTCAATTTCCCTCTTCTATTTTTTTTCTTCTTCTCAAATTATTATCGGAACGTCATTTCACATAATCTGTTTTTTGTTCTTTTTATTCATCTTATCTTTCTTATTCCTTCATTTTATATTTACTGTATTATTATTCCGTAATTATCTAAACTTCCCTCTTATGGTTTCTCTCCCCCATGGCAGTTGTTGTTGAGGGATCGATCTCTCGCTCTTTCTCTACCAATAGTGGTGTCCCACAGGGTTCTGTTCTTTCACCTACTCTCTTCCTTCTTTTTATCGATGATTTACTTCACACTACGACTAATTCTATCCATTCTTACGCTAATGATTCTACTCTTCACTATTCTTCATATTTTTCCCTCCCCCCTAATTCTCAATCTAGATCTGTTTCTAGAGCTGATATCGTTTCATCTATCAATGCGGATCTGTGCTGCATCTATCTATCTATCTATCTATCTATCTATCTATCTATCTATCTATCTATCTAATGTCTGTCTGTCTGTCTGTCTCCATCCATCTATCGCTCTGTCTGTCTGTCTATTTTTATCTACATATCTATCTACCTTAGTAATATACCAAATGCCTCTATATTTATCAATGCCTGTCTCTCTCTCTCTCTCAACACCTACTGCACGTACTTGCTGGCGCCTCTCAAAGGAACAACTAACTTCAATTAACGGAATTAATGGCATATTTAAGGCTCGGACGAACACGCTCACGGACGGACGGACGGACGGACGCCTCCTCCTGTTATCTCTCCATAACGATATTTTTACCTGGAACTTTTTCTCCCACAAATGATGAAAATTGTCATTGTGGTTCGTTTCAATATTTCTTTCTTTTTCGCTCAGTCACGTATTTTTAAAAGGTAAAAAAATATCATTCACTTTGGTATTTATTTTATTATTTTTTTAATTAATTTCAGACGGTGAATGTTGTTATCAAGTTGCATTTCAACATTTTTTTCCTGTGCATCAATTTTAGAAAGTGGGAATTGTAATGACTGTTGGGTGGAAAACTGACCAGCGACCAAATGGGTAAATGAATTAGGTCTTTTATGTTTTGTTTTTTAGTCATATTGTCTTTTTTAACGACTTTTTAAGACGTATTTTCCCGTGAAATTGTGTCTTGTTAATTAAAATTGTTTTGATGATTTTTTTTATGAAATTGGGATTTAATGAAATTGTTTTTATATAGAAATTGGGTTTATTAAGTATTTTTTATATTTTTTATTTCTAGAAGAATTTTTTTATTGTGTGAAGCCGTGTGTGTGGGTCAGGTAATACTGATAGTCTGACACTTATGTTGTGTAATAGTTAACAGTATTATGGCTCTCCAGATTTCTTCTATTCCTTAACTTTCTCTTATTCCCTATTTC
The DNA here is from genome assembly GCF_018991925.1 of Homarus americanus. Classification (NCBI taxonomy): domain Eukaryota; kingdom Metazoa; phylum Arthropoda; class Malacostraca; order Decapoda; family Nephropidae; genus Homarus; species Homarus americanus. Next base: position 171,804 of record NW_024720568.1, read on the forward strand.
CCATTCCTCACCCCCTCCTCCTCTTTCTCCTCATCTCTATTCTTCCACTTCCTTCTCTCTCTCTTTGATTCCCTCCTTTTTTCCTCCAACTACTTCCTTTTTCACTCCCATTATTATATCCCTCTTCTCCTCCTTCTCCTCCTCCTCCCCTCCTCCTCCCCCTCCTCCCCCTCCCCTCCTCCTCCCCCTCCCTCCTCCTCCTCCTCCTCCTCCTCCTCCTCCTCCTCCTCCTCCTCCTCCTCCTCCTCCTCCCCCTCCTCCCCTCCTCCCTCCTCCCCCTCCTCTCCCTCCTCCTCCTCCCCCCCTCCCCTCCTCCTCCTCCCCCCCCCTCCCCCCTCCTCCCCTCCCTCCTCTCCCCTCCTCCCCCTCCCCCCTCCCCCTCCTCCTCCCCTCCCCTCCCTCCCTCCTCCTCCCCTCCCCCTCCTCCTCCCCCCCCTCCCTCCTCCCCCCTCCCTCCTCCTCCCTCCTCCTCCCCCTCCCCTCCTCCCTCCTCCTCCCCTCCTCCTCCCCCTCCTCCCCCCCTCCCCCTCCCCCCTCCTCCTCCTCCCCCTCCTCCTCCTCCTCCTCCTCCTCCTCCTCCTCCCTCTCCCCTCCTCCCCCCCCCTCTCCCTCCTCCTCCCCCCCTCCCCCTCTCTCCTCCTCCCCCCTCCCCTCCTCCCCTCCTCCCCTCCCCTCCCCTCCCTCCTCCTCCCCTCCCCCTCCCCCTCCTCCCCCTCCCCCTCCCCTCCCCTCCTCCTCCTCCCTCCTCCTCCCTCCCTCCTCCTCCTCCTCCTCCTCCCCCTCCTCCCCCCTCCCCTCCCCTCCTCCTCCTTGCCGTGTCTGTGTCTGTTACCCATGACGCTGTTACCCATGACGCGTCTCTCGTGTTCCTGTCTGTGTGTTGACTCGCCATCCTGAGCGTCTGTTTGTTTGCTGTTTGTTTTTGGTCATGTTTTATTTGTTTACTGTGATATGTTTGTGCGTTTACCTATTGTGTTTGGTTGTTATGTTTGTTGTACTTGTTGTTGTTTGTTGAATCTCTGAATAAAGTCTAAATAATAAACAAGTTAACTATTTCACTACCAAACAGCTGACTGTTTATTTAACTATTATCTCACTACAGTATTTCTCTAACAAATTAATTATTTCTCTACCAATATAACTAACTATCTTTGTAACTCATTAATTGGACATTAATAAATCTATCTGTCTGTCTGTCTGTCTGTCTGTCTGTCTGTCTGTCTGTCGGTCTCTGTCTATCTGTCTGTCTGTCTGTCGGTCGGTCGGTGCATATAGATGTCTCTCTTTCCTTAGTATCTGTCTGTCTTTCTTTCTCTGTCTCTGTGATTGTAGGCTGGTGGTGGTGGTGTGTGTGTTACGGTGGAAACATCACGAATGATAAAATGCATAACATAAACTTGAAGGATAATAATAATAATAATAATAATAATAATAATAATAATAATAATAATAATAATAATAATAATAATAATAATAATAATAATAATAATGTTGCATGTAAGAGAATGAAACAAAAAAAAATGCTGTAAATATTTAAAAAAAAAAACGAAAGAAAGTTGTATATGTAAAAGTGGGAGAAAGTAAAACAATGGGAGAAGTATGAAAGAGAAATATCCCAGGTGACACGACCCTGATGAAGGAGTCTCGCTGTGGGAGGAGGGAAGGAGAGGAGGCGGTGGAAAAGACGGAGGAAAGGAATAACAGGAGGAGAAGGTTAGAAGACAAGGAATGAGGGAGGAAGGAGGAAATAAGGAAGGGAATGTGGGAGGTAAGGGAGGAAGAGAGGGTGAATAAATGAGGTAGAAGAAATCGGTTCAAGGATAGAATGATATTGATTTTAGGACACACACACACACACACACACACACAGACACACACACACACACACACACACACACACACACACACACACACACACACACACACACACACACACACGTTAACACCCAACCACGTCAAAACATAAGTAGATATAGCATTTTATTTTCTTAAGTTTGTTTGGATATCTTAAATTTTATAAGGTTATAATATAGGTACCGTATTTTTCTATTTATTTTTTTTTATTTGTTATTTTTTTTAGCACACAGCGGCAGGTATGTTTAGCCATAGTCGTTCATTAAGAGTTAAACCCAATGTTTTGTTTCGGTGTTATTAAAGGGGGCTGTTTTGTATATGTGTAGATAAACGTAACACAGGTCCAGTTCACAGTGTTTTTGCAACAATTTGTTATTTACACACTACCTGGCAACCGTTCATCTGAAAACATCAAACACAACACGGTAAACAAGACCACTCACCCTATGAAAAGTCCATGCAAGGGCAGAGTCTATTGTAAACAACCCCTCGAGTTTACTGTATACTCGTCCATCACTCACAGGACCGAGGTCATCTGCTGTTTACCACTCACTAGCACCATCACCACTCAGATGACAGTGTTTACAGTAAACTACACCCACTCATCTGCTGTTTACCACCCACTAGCACCATCACCACTCAGATGACAGTGTTTACAGTAAACTACACCCACTCATCTGCTGTTTACCACCCACTAGCACCATCACCACTCAGATGACAGTGTTTACAGTAAACTACACCCACTCATCTGCTGTTTACCACCCACTAGCACCATCACCACTCAGATGACAGTGTTTACAGTAAACTACACCCACTCATCTGCTGTTTACCACCCACTAGCACCATCACCACTCAGATGACAGTGTTTACAGTACACCCCACTCATATGTTGTTTACCACTCACTAGCACCATCACCACTCAGATGACAGTGTTTACAGTAAACTACACCCACTCATCTGCTGTTTACCACTCACTAGCACCATCACCACTCAGATGACAGTGTTTACAGTAAACTACACCCACTCATCTGCTGTTTACCACCCACTAGCACCATCACCACTCAGATGACAGTGTTTACAGTAAACTACACCCACTCATCTGCTGTTTACCACTCACTAGCACCATCACCACTCAGATGACAGTGTTTACAGTAAACTACACCCACTCATCTGCTGTTTACCACCCACTAGCACCATCACCACTCAGATGACAGTGTTTACAGTAAACTACACCCACTCATCTGCTGTTTACCACCCACTAGCACCATCACCACTCAGATGACAGTTACAGTAAACTACACCCACTCATCTACTGTTTACCACCCACTAGCACCATCACCACTCAGATGACAGTGTTTACAGCTACAATTAACCGACAGACAGACGACCGTTGAAATTATCCGAGTCATGGCATGTTATGTCCCCCACACCTCATGTCTCCCCCACACCTCATGTCTCCCCTACACCTCATGTCTCCCCCCACACCTCATGTCTCCCCCTACACCTCATGTCTCCCCCCACCTCATGTCTCCCCTACCTCATGTCTCCCCACACCTCATGTCTCCCCCACACCTCATGTCTCCCCCACACCTCATGTCTCCCCACACCTCATGTCTCCTCCCACACCTCATGTCTCCCCCACACCTCATGTCTCCCCTACACCTCATGTCTCCCCACACACCTCATGTCTCCCCTACACCTCATGTCTCCCCCACACCTCATGTCTCCCCCACACCTCATGTCTCCCCCACACCTCATGTCTCCCACCTCATGTCTCCCCCACACCTCATGTCTCCCCTACACCTCATGTCTCCCCTACACCTCATGTCTCCCCCCTACCTCATGTCTCCCCACACCTCATGTCTCCCCTACACCTCATGTCTCCCCCCACCTCATGTCTCCCCTACACCTCATGTCTCCCCCACCTCATGTCTCCCCTACACCTCATGTCTCCCCTACACCTCATGTCTCCCCCCGTACCTCATGTCACCTCCCACACCTTGGTTATACCTGTAGACCGAGAGAGAAGACTTGTCAAGCCCCTGAAACTCTCGCTTTATGATATGGTATTTTTACTCACTGGCTTTGAAGGACTCTTATTAAACTCCTAGTGGCCGGCCATTTATGGGAAGCCTCGACCTGGATAGATACACGTAGGAGGAGGGGATGGATAATGGAAGAGAGGATGGATAATGGAGAAGGGGATGGATAATGGAGGAAGAGGCGATGGATGATGGAGGAGGAGGAGAGAATGCAGGTAAAGAAAGTGTTCAAGAGGAGGGAAAAAGGAATTAGGTTGAGGGGCAAGAAAGTGCTTAAAGAAGTATAGGTTATATGACTGGTGATCACGGGTTAAAAGATGTCATTATAGGACTAGTGGGCTCCCCTCCCCTCTCCCTCTCCCCCCTCCTAGTATGTTATGAGTGGCGACGGTATTTTATTTGATTTTTTACGACTGATTTAAGTTACCAAGGAAACAGTGATGATGGAAGAGGAGGAGGAAAAGGAGGAAGAGGGATGAAATAATTATCTTCCTCCTTCCTCTTTCTCCTATACTTTCTACTTCCCCCTTCATCGTCTTCTTTATTCCCTTGATCTTTCTTCTCTTTTTCATCTTACACTTACTTCACCTTATTCATCCCTCCTTCTTATATTCCTTCATCTCCTTGTCCTCTTCATTATCCTCCTCCTCTTCCTCTCCTTTCTTTTTCCCTTCTCTTCCTTCTTCTCTTGCTCATCCTCCTTTTTTTTTTGCATCCCTACTCTTAATCCTTCCTTTCCCCTCTCTTCCTCCTCCTCTTCCTCCTCCTTTCCATCCTTCTCCTGCTCTTTCTCCCCCGTTCTCCTCCTCTCCTCCTCCTCTTTAATCCCCCATCGCTAGCAGGAATCAGGATAAGCCTCAGTAATTGACAAGCCACCACCATAACATACGGGCAAGCTTGACCAGGCTGTCCAATATTTACCCTTTCTCCAGCTGATGGCAGACCCTCTGTTTATGTTTACCGATCAGCTGATGGCAGACCCTCTGTTTATGTTTACCGATCAGCTGATGGCAGACCCTCTGTTTATGTTTACCGATCAGCTGATGGCAGACCCTCTGTTTATGTTTACCGACCAGCTGATGGCAGACCCTCTGTTTGTTTACCGACCAGCTGATGGCAGACCCTCTGTTTATGTTTACTGATCAGCTGATGGCAGACCCTCTGTTTATGTTTACCGACCAGCTGATGGCAGACCCTCTTGTTTATGTTTACCGATCAGCTGATGGCAGACCCTCTGTTTATGTTTACTGATCAGCTGATGGCAGACCCTCTGTTTATGTTTACCGATCAGGTGATGGCAGACCCTCTGTTTATGTTTACCGATCAGCTGATGGCAGACCCTGTTTATGTTTACCGATCAGCTGATGGCAGACCCTCTGTTTATGTTTACCGATCAGCTGATGGCAGACCCTCTGTTTATGTTTACTGATCAGCTGATGGCAGACCCTCTGTTTATGTTTACTGATCAGCTGATGGCAACCCTCTGTTTATGTTTACCGATCAGCTGATGGCAGACCCTCTGTTTATGTTTACCGATCAGCTGATGGCAGACCCTCTGTTTATGTTTACCAACCAGCTGATGGCAGACCCTCTGTTTATGTTTACCGACCAGCTGATGGCAGACCCTCTGTTTATGTTTACCAACCAGCTGATGGCAGACCCTCTGTTTATGTTTACCGATCAGCTGATGGCAGACCCTCTGTTTATGTTTACGATCAGCTGATGGCAGACCCTCTGTTTATGTTTACCGATCAGCTGATGGCAGACCCCTGTTTATGTTTACCAACCAGCTGATGGCAGACCCTCTGTTTATGTTTACCGATCAGCTGATGGCAGACCCTCTGTTTATGTTTACCGACCAGCTGATGGCAGACCCTCTGTTTATGTTTACCGATCAGCTGATGGCAGACCCTCTGTTTATGTTTACCGATCAGCTGATGGCAGACCCTCTGTTTATGTTTACCGATCAGCTGATGGCAGACCCTCTGTTTATGTTTACCGATCAGCTGATGGCAGACCCTCTGTTTATGTTTACCGATCAGCTGATGGCAGACCCTCTGTTTATGTTTACCGATCAGCTGATGGCAGACCCTCTGTTTATGTTTACTGATCAGCTGATGGCGAACCCTCTGTTTATGTTTACCGATCAGCTGATGGCAGACCCTCTGTTTATGTTTACCGATCAGCTGATGGCAGACCCTCTGTTTATGTTTACTGATCAGCTGATGGCAGACCCTCTGTTTATGTTTACTGATCAGCTGATGGCAGACCCTCTGTTTATGTTTACCGATCAGCTGATGGCAGACCCTCTGTTTATGTTTACCGATCAGCTGATGGCAGACCCTCTTGTTTATGTTTACTGATCAGCTGATGGCAGACCCTCTGTTTATGTTTACTGATCAGCTGATGGCAGACCCTCTGTTTATGTTTACCGATCAGCTGATGGCAGACCCTCTGTTTATGTTTACCGATCAGCTGATGGCAGACCCTCTGTTTATGTTTACCGATCAGCTGATGGCAACCCCTCTGTTTATGTTTACTGATCAGCTGATGGCAGACCCTCTGTTTATGTTTACCGATCAGCTGATGGCAGACCCTCTGTTTATGTTTACTGATCAGCTGATGGCAGACCCTGTTTATGTTTACCGATCAGCTGATGGCAGACCCTCTGTTTTTATGTTTACCGATCAGCTGATGGCAGACCCTCTGTTTATGTTTACCGATCAGCTGATGGCAGACCCTCTGTTTATGTTTACTGATCAGCTGATGGCAAACCCTCTGTTTATGTTTACCGATCAGCTGATGGCAGACCCTCTGTTTATGTTTACCGATCAGCTGATGGCAGACTCCTGTTTATGTTTACCGATCAGCTGATGGCAGACCCTCTGTTTATGTTTACCGATCAGCTGATGGCAGACCTCTGTTTATGTTTACTGATCAGCTGATGGCAGACCCTCTGTTTATGTTTACCGATCAGCTGATGGCAGACCTCTGTTTATGTTTACCGATCAGCTGATGGCAGATCCTCTGTTTATTTACTGACCAGCTGATGGCAGACCCTCTGTTTATGTTTACCGATCAGCTGATGGCAGACCCTCTGTTTATTTACTGATCAGCTGATGGCAGATCCTCTGTTTATGTTTACCGATCAGCTGATGGCAGACCCTCTGTTTATGTTACTGATCAGCTGATGGCAGACCCTCTGTTTATGTTTACTGATCAGCTGATGGCAGACCCTCTGTTTATGTTTCTGATCAGCTGATGGCAGACCCTCTGTTTGTTTACTGATCAGCTGATGGCAGACCTCTGTTTATGTTTACTGACCAGCTGATGGCAGACCCTCTGTTTATGTTTACTGATCAGCTGATGGCAGACCTCTGTTTATGTTTACCGATCAGCTGATGGCAGACCCTCTGTTTATGTTTACCGATCAGCTGATGGCAGACCCTCTGTTTATGTTTACCGATCAGCTGATGGCAGACCCTTTGTTTATGTTTACCGATCAGCTGATGGCAGACCCTCTGTTTATGTTTGATCAGCTGATTGGTAGCCCCCGTATTTGTGTTTACCAATGAGATCATAGCAATCACCAGGTGTATATTTAAGAGAGAGAGAGAGAGAGGGTATATCCATAATAAATACTGCAACAGTCCCCGCTGTATTTTATCCTGCCTGGACTTGTATTAATACCAGAAATTATATGACTATAAATGGCTTAAATTCGGAAAGTCGAAATATAATTTGCATATCGTCAGATGAATATAATTAGCAGCCTAATTGTGTTTAGGTTTTCATTAAGAGAGAGAGAGAGAGAGAGAGAGAGAGAGAGTGTCATTGCAATTCCTGGGTATTTTTAAAATAAGAAACAAAATAAAAACTCTAAAAATTCTATTATATTTACTGAAAATAAAAAGTCATAAACCTGTTATATCACCTGAAAATAACAGGTTTGTTTATGTTACGTTAGAACACATTCACAGCGACACGGAATCATTTTATTTATTCGAGTGACTGAAAAATATTTCGTCGATAAAAAATAAAAATAAAATAATAATATACTTGATGGAATTAATTCAACAACAAAAATTCTCTTACAATAATCAGTTACGTAATTATAAAACGGTAATTATTTTTCTTGAGTTTTAGCAATAATCGTTTATGACACCTTTAAGATAGTGATAACTTTAATTATTATTATTATTATTACACCTGGAAATTAATGCATCAACTTAAACATATTTCCTTAAATTATCCAGCCATAAAAATCCAGGTAATGGATAACTAAAGAAAAAAATCGTCTGAACAAAACTCAACCAAAATGGATACTAACATAAATAAACAACTTCAAATATCCAGCCAATGAAAAGGAAAAAAAATCGTGCGGTACAAATTGAGGTGTTAAATTATTGGTTGGAATCGAGGAGGTAGGAAGGTCCCTGGTGACCCATTAGCCAAATTAGGGAGACTCGCCTAAGAGTTGCCTCACTTACCTGATGACTCGAGCTGTGGAGAGATGAGAGGAAAAACACACGAGTGAGATAGATATTTTTAGCCGTAGTTCTTCTTTATTTGCATAATGAGATACACACACACCTCTAACATTAAATAAACAGGCTACTCGGCTACACAAGCTCTCGTATATAACAAAATTCCTGTTTGTGAAACCATGGACACATCTGAAACATACCAACTACTGCTACGATTTGTCATCTATCATTCATGTAAAGAACCAACCTAACCTAACCTAACCTAACCTAACCTACGTAACTCGGACCCCTAACAGCCGAAGTAACTCACCCTAACATTGAGTTCGCGTGTTATATTGAAACGAATCCAGTAATGTTGGTTGAATTTCACTTAACTGCCTCATTTTGGACACCTGCCTCTCCTGTCATGTTCACAGATTAAGTCTTTAACACAGTCTCGATCCTCCACAAGCACAGATAGTTTATGGAACAACCTGAACATGACTCCATAATTGCGTAGTTGAAAGACAAGAGGGTTAGCGTTAACTTGAAGAACAATAAGAATAGGGACATGCAGTTGACTTAAGAATCCAATTATCAATCGTAAGGTATCCAAACCCCTTTTATGGGATTCAATCTCATCCATATGATTCTCATCTTGTATACATAGGAGAAGTTTACGAATCTATGGCGCAGTGAGGAAAAAATATAGAGCAGGAAACTGACTCCTTAAATAAAACAAAGGACAACTAAGCCATTAATTACGGCATTACAAACCACCGTGAGATCCTCCATCGCTTCTTTTATATGTTTACAATACAGTTTATATCGGTTTCACTTCCTTATAGTTTAAGAGCGGACCAGCGCCAGGGTGGCCACTCGTTAATTGGCGGTCTTTACCAGTTTGAAGGTAAATCATTTATTTCTTCGGCTACAAAGACGTTATATTACTTCATCCATCTGAAATATGGAGGAAAAATGAAACAAAATGATACTACAAATTATAGGAAAAAATTTTCGTACATTTTTATTGACTATCATCCAAACATCATCTCTAGAAATAATAACCACCCTTCAGGTGTTAACGATCTCCCCTAGTGTTACCGTGTCTTCTATTACCAGCTTGGAAATATATCCCGTGTATGAAAGGAACGACCACACTGGTAGACGAGGAGACATAACAGTGTTCAAGGTCAGATATCGTGGCTGTAGATTTGTGATCATGAGGAAATAAAATCGTAAAATGTATATCGTGAGCCGCGTATTTGTCTTCTAATGCGAAACGTCTTACAGCTGGTAATTCAGGTCATTAACTTCAACAACACAAGTGACTGATAAACCGACCAAACTTACCTCACCTAACTATCTTAAAATGAAAGTGCACTGTTTTAGGCAGCGGTTATTTGTCCAGTAAGGAACCATTATTTATTTCCGCTATTTATTCGGTACCCGTTCTTCAGTAGTCGAGGATCGTACTTCTAACAAAATCTGGAGAGAGTTTAAAATTCAATCAAGTCTGTTTAGGTGGTGAGAGAGAGAGAGAGAGAGAGAGTTTAAAATTCAATCAAGTTTACAGTATTCCTCAGGTATAGGACTTTTGAAATTCTGATCAAGCCTAAAATTGAGTAATGAAAGGTTTATTGATGCTAGACGAAGCATCAAACGCGGTTACAAAGTGAGTTTATTTCATTTTAAACACGGGAGCCTAATCAGTAGGGAGTGAATGCAGTTTATCCCGTATCACAACCTCTTTTGAGTGAATTAATGATACACTTAAGTACACTATTTCCCATGTGAATTAAGTTACGCCATCAGAAAGAAATATTATACTTATTTATTTATTTATTTATTTATTTACATATTTATTTGTTTATTTATAATTCCCTTTCATCTGGGTCGTTCATTTGCCTCGTTTATTAGTCTCCTTCACATATATTAATTCTTTCTTCTGTATCTATCCATCTTATTCTTAATCAATTTCTCAACTTTTTTTACCCTTCATTTCCATCTTCTATCTACACTCCTTCCCCTTCCCAGTCTTTCCTTCCACATCAATGACTTTGTATTTTACCTTAAGTGTCTCGTGATTATAGTGGGAATGGGTGTATCTGCCACAAGTCCCCTCAGGATGTAAGTCTCAACAATACCCCACCACAAGTCCCCCTCGGTAAGTCTAGCAATGCACCCACCACAAAGTCCCCTCGAGTTAAGTCTCAGCAGTACCCCACCACAAGTCCCCTCAAGGAGTGGGTCTCAACAATGCCCCACCACAAGTCCCCTCGAGGTGAAGTCTCAGCAGTACCCCCACCACAAGTCCCCTCAGTAAAGTCTCAACAATACCCCACCACAAGTCCCCTCGAGGTAAGTCTCAGCAGTGCCCCACAAGTCCCCTCAGGGTAAGTCTCAACGGTGCCCACCACAAGTCCCCCTCGAGTAAGTCTCAACGTGCCCCACCACAAGTCCCCCTCGATGTAAGTCTCAACAGTACCCCACCACAAGTCCCCCTCGAGGTAAATCTCAACAGTACCCCACCACAAGTCCCCCTCGAGGTAAGTCTTCTTGAGTCATAGGGCGGAAAATACTATAATGGGGTCTGAGGATGGTATTGTAAGGGAAGCTGCTGAGGATTATAATGCAAGACTCTTACTAAGGTTATTGTTGGGGGGCCGCAGCTGGAGGATGAGAAGGAAGCGGTCTTGTATATGTTTTGAATCTGAAATGTTGCGGTTAGTTGAGAGAGAGAGAGAGAGAGCACAATATACTCCGTCAAGCTTATTCTCTCTCTAACACATGCATAAGTTAATAGAAATTGTAAAGAAAGTGAGATGGAGAGAAAGTCATTACTAACCAAGAGTAAAAAAGTCAAACTGTTGAAATAACTGTTTGATCGAAATGATAAATAAATAAAATAAAAGTAAAGAGAAATTAAAAATAAACATAACTGAAAGTACAAAAGAAAGTAAAAAAAGAAAACGCTTCCTCTCACCTTGGGAAACTGTCGTGTTGAGATCATTGTTGTGTCGACTCGCCTAACTCTTAATTACGCAGGTGTCTCCTTTCCCCTGACGACCTGTGTGAGTTGAGGAAAGGAGGCAGGAGGGAAGGAGTGGGGGAGTTGTGGGGTATTAGAGGAGGGTGAGAAAGAAGTGAGTGAGGAAAACGGATCAGAGGAAGTGGATGAGGAGGTGGGTGAGGGTGGTGGATGAGGGGAGGTGAGTGAGGCGTAAGACTCAACCATTAACTCCAATAAACTACAAGGGAATAATCCTGTTGTTCTAGAAGTGCTTAGGGGGTGGTGGCAGAGAAGAGGGGGCGGAAGGACGAAGGTTAGATGAGAGGAAGGAAGAGAAGGGGATGAGAGGGTGAAAGGAAGAGAAGGGGATGGGAGGGAGGATGAGAGAGAAGAATGAGGGTGAATAAAAAATGAGAGGGGGAAGAAAGTATGAAAGGAAAGAAGGAATAAATTGTGAGAGGGAGGGTGAGTGGAAGGAAGGAAGGATAAGAGAAAGGGACGGTGAAGAGAAGATGAGAGGAAAGCTGATAAGAGAGAAGGGAAAGGGAAGGGATGAAGGAGTGAGAGGAAGGTTGTTGATAAGAGGAGTAAGAAGAAGTAGGGAACGGGTGAGAGGAGATGTAGGAATAGCAGATGAGAGGAGGAGGAGGAGGAGGAGGAGGAGTAGAAGGAAGAGGAGGATGAGAGTTAAGGTAAGAACGGAAGAAGAAAAGGAGGCAAGAAGGAAAAAAATGAGAAAGAGAGAAAGAAAGAGAGAGAGAGAGAGAGGTTAGCGCATCAACTCTGTGTCAGGAAGGTCCTCACTCTACGGGGTCTTGTTGACACTGGCTCGGGTGCTGGCGGCTTCCAACAGGTCTTTCTCAGGTCTAAAATAATACACTCGGGATGGATCGATCATTTAGCGTTTTCTGGCTAAGTGGGTGAATGCAGAGTGACGTTAGATTTACCACGATGGAAGTGGGGGAAGGTGTGAGGGAGGGAGGGGGTGGGAGTGAGGGAGAGTAGGACGGAGTGAGGTAGGGAGGGGGTGGGAGTGAGGGAGAGTAGGATGGAATGAGGGAAGGAGGGAGTGAAGGAAAGAAGGATGGTTTGAGGGATGGAAAGAGACGGTGGGAGGAAGGAAAGTATGTGAGAGAGAAGGTGGGAGTGAAGGAAGGAGGGAGGGAGAGAGTTAGGGAGGTTTAGAGAAGGTAGAGAGGGAAATGAGGAGGGAGAGGAAGGAAGGCATTGGTGGGGAGAGTAAGGAAGAAAGAAGAGAGAGAGAGAGAGAGAGAGAGAGCTCACACTGGTATTCCATTAGGTCATGAAGGAAGATTTGTCACTTTTCGCTACTCCTGGAAATTCCACCTGTTATTGACTGTTTGTTTACCTGCGGCGAGCGTTCGTGGGATAAATCTGTTCCTATAACGCACGCCATTTGTATCCGCATTCAGCACCTCCCCACCACCACCTTTCACTTCCCAGCAAATTGCTTTCTAATCTAATTTAAAGTTTTCTAAATATCAAAACATTTTCAATCGCCTTTAAAACGCTTTGAGTTCATGAAATTAGACCCTAAACCCTGGATATTTAGGTAATCCTCTAAAGTCATTTCATTTATGCTTTTAATAAGGACGATGAATATATTCACACCAATCCGGATTAAGCAGTGGAGAACGCTCAGCCAGGCCGCATTGTATATAATATCGGAAATGGCTTCTGCGGAACATTACCGTCCGGAAAGTTAAGTCGGTAATGAGTGTAATAAGGAATTCGCAATCCAGCCAGATATCCGATACAGCCCATCTCGAGTGAAATTGGAAATGTGATTGCCAGCCAGCGTCCCTAATGGCGGCCCCTCTTCCTTACTTATAGGACTGACTGACTGACTTAACGCTTTTCATTACCAGCTTGTTGTTGTGTCACGGCTGAGGGATCTTATGGTACAGTAAAAGTACCAGCAGAGGAATTAATAATGTTTGGATAAATTTATTGCTGAATAGATCATAAATCGAGTTACAATATATATAAAAGCCAATTGTTCAAGCAGGCCAAATTTGGTGTGTGTGTGTGTGTGTGTGTGTGTGTGTGTGTGTGTGTGTGTGTGTGTGTGTGTGTGTGTGTGTGTGTGTGTGTGTGTGTGTGTGTACAACCCTTTTGGGATATTTGCGTATTCTGCCACTTATAGTGTTTGTGATCCATATTATAAACTAGAGCTGTTAACATTGTAAAGTTATACACAACACACAGCCTTCTACCCCCCTCACTGAAACATATACATCTGAGAATAAACACACACACACACACACACACACACACACACACACACACACACCCTCCAGTATAGTACCATAGTCTTTATATAAAACTCCAATGACATTCTGACGTATTTACAGGAGATGAATAAATTACTGTACTCCGTTTAACCGTGTGTGGACATTACGAGCCTTTTATCTCTCTCTCTCTCTCTCTCTCTCTCTCTCTCTCTCTCTCTCTCTCTTAGTAATGATTAGTAGCGTCTGCTTTTTGTGTATAGAGATGTTCGTATTTTTTGTACAGTATAAGTGTGTTTGTGTGTATGTGTATGTAAGGAAGTGTTTATGTGTATGTGTTTATGTATGTTACCTGTCATATTATGGTAATTGATTACAGGTGTGACCAGGTAGATATTAATGACGATCTGTAACAGTTAGTCAGGTAGTAACACTTGGGCATATGAGATGAGTGACATGTTCTGGTATGAGTGACATGATATACACAGGTCTGAAAAATCCTAGATAATCCAGATAATCCTAGTAATACGTGATTATGATTTGCCAACATCAATCAAAAGCTAAAAAGATCATTAAAAAATTTAGGTTCAAGCGACATCGATTTTTGTATTGGATAATCGCTGGAAAACCCGAAGGAGTGTGTGTGTCAAAATGATATCGATTCATTATCGAATGTCGATGATCATTCGACATCAGAGTTCGCCGTATTTCGACGTCGAGCAGAAATGGCCTTTGCTATCTGGGAGTGTGTGTGTGTGTGTGTGTGTGTGTGTGTGCTTATAAGTGCATCTCTCAGTGTGTATGTGTGGTATCTGTTTGTCTGTTTTTACGTATGTATTTATGTATGTATATATGTGTGTGTGTGTGTGTGTAAGTATATGTGTCCTGCATACAGTATTTGCTCTTGCGTGTGAGTGTACAAACTTTACTTTTTTTCTGGAAACACAAAACATTAATTTAAAGTTTTAATTTCATTCACAGAGTTCAAGTGGAGGCAACACCGCTTAATTGTATAATAAACACCATTTTTAGAGTTGGGGAGAAAATATAGAGCAGTGTGTTTCTTTACGTCAGGTCGAGTGAGTATTATGGTAACATTTATTTCTAACAACATTGTAACTAGGAAATGTAATGTAGAAAAAGTACTATATTAATGTTGGTGATTATTATGATGATGATAATAATAATAATAATAATTCATACAAAGATACATACACATTATTATTATACATACATACTAAGACATTTAAAAACACACACACACACACACACACACATACCATTCACAAATGTTAAAGCAAAATGGCGTATTTTTTCACCAGTGACTATACTTCCATTGCCTCTAAAGACATGAGGATAAAAAATTGCCTCTGCTAAAGTTGTGTTATTTGAACGGCTGGTGAAGTTGTCGTAATCAGCTAATGGTGCTTCTGGGGGCGTCCTCACAGCATCACCAGAACCCAGAAGAGATGGTGATTTGAATGATGATGATGATGGTGTGAATTGGAAGTTGAATGGTGATTTGCATAACGTGAATGGTGATTAGAATTGCAAGTTGATGGGAATAACAGTTGATTGAATAATTGAGTTGGTGATTTACAGTTATTGACATATAAATAACAATTGAAATAATTATATAAATTGTTTTAATGTTGGTGGTTCAGATTTGTATTAAAAAGAGCATCGTGATTGAAATGGTGATTCGGCTGTACATAAGTTTGCATAGTGACATAATTAATTTTCATATTGACTTATTTAATTTGCATATTGACTTATTTAATTTGCATATTGACTTATTTAATTTACTTAGTGACTTAATAACTTACATATTGACTTATTTAATTTGCATAGGGATGAGGAAACACACTGATAATATATTAATTAATGGCTGTAGTGAAACAAAGGAGAACAATTTCGAATTAATTTCTCCACCACCACTACCACCACCACCACCACCACCACCACCACAGCCACCACCCACTACTACCACACACCACCACAACCACCACCTGCACCACCACCACCACCACAACCACTGTACCACCACTATACCACAGAGCCACCACTACCCTCAACTACCACCACCACCATCACCGCCGCCACTCCCCCCTTCTCCCCCAACCCTTCCCCACCCCTCCCACTCTCCAACCATCACCATCCACCATCACCCTACACACTCCATCACTGCCACTCACCATCTCATTAGCAAGAGGGTTGATGGTTTATCTTCCCTCATTAGTTTTCAAGATCATCCCCTCCTTCCCTCACCTTGTATTTAATTACCTACCCTGCACCTGAATGACACTAATTACCTGTGTATATATTCTTTAACTTGTAAGACAATAAACGTTTATTGTAAGCGTCCGTTAATTAGTCATAATTACCTTAGATTATTTATATCTTAATGTTTATGTTTAGAGGTAGATAGATAACCTGTAATCCCCACCAGCCTGTAATCCCTACCAGCCTGTAATCCCTACCAACCTGTAATCCGCACCAGCCTGTAATCCCTACCAACCTGTACTCCCCACTAGCCTGTAATCCCTACCAACCTGTACTCCCCACCAGCCTGTAATCCCTACCAACCTGTACTCCCCACCAGCCTGTAATCCCTACCAACCTGTACTCCCCACCAGCCTGTAATCCCTACCAATCTGTAATCCCCACTAGCCTGTAATCCCTACCAACCTGTAATCCCCACTAGCCTGTAATCCCTACCAATCTGTAATCCCCACTAGCCTGTAATCCCTACCAACCTGTAATCCCCACTAGCCTGTAATCCCTACCTACCTCTTTCCAGCTCTTTTAAATCTCTCTTTGAATTAGCGAGGCTGGTATTTATTTTCAGCTAGTTTCTTTCTTGTTTTTCTTTTTCGCGGGAACTAAGTCATTTTTAATTCCTTGGCGAGTTAATGATGTTTAACCTATGTATTTTTTTTTTATTTCTTCTGGGAAACTCTTGATTATTTTGTTTAATTCAGCAAATAATCCGGTAAACATGAGTAATTAAAAGCTATCTGTATTATATATTTCCTTCAGCGTTTGTAAGTGATATCCGACATGAGGTTTAAAAAAAGGAAAGAAACGTGTTTATTTATTTATTTATTTATTTATTTATTTATTTATTGTTTCATTTATATGTGTTTATTTATTTTGATTTTATTTATTTTTTTATTTGTATTATTTTATGTTATTATTTTTTTTTTAAAGTATTATTATGTATCAGTTCTTCCTCAGATAATATTACCATTGAAACTTTTACTCACACGTATCTGTACAAACCTGTTACACACCTGAACATACCTGTTACACACCTGCTTGACACTTGTGCTCATCTTAGTGGTACATTTATCGTCTTCCACCTGTACACATTGCATCTTCCTCCTCCTCCTCCTCCTCCTCCTCCTCCTCCTCCTCTCCTCCTCATCCTCCATCCTTCCTCATCATGTCATCATCATCATCCTCCCTCCTCTCCTCCTCCTCCTCCTCCTCCTCCTCCTCCTCCCTCCTCCTCCTCCTCCTCCTCCTCCTCCTCCTCTTACCTACCTCCTTCACATTACATCATCGTCTCTCCAATCTTCTCTTCCTCCTTCACCCCCTCCATCCTGTCTTCCTTCTCTCTTCTCCCTCCACCTCCAACCTCTTGTCTGATTCTCTATTTCCCACCATTTTACATCTCATCACCTCTCCCTCCTTCATTTATTTCCCATCTCTCTTCTTCTTCCTTCTCCTCCTCTTTCTCTCCTATCACCACAATTATCTTCTCCTGCCTCCTCCCTCCCTCCCCTTCCTCCCTTCCCTCCTCCCTCCTCCCTTTCTTCTCTATCTTCCTCCTTCCCTACACACTCCATCACTGTCTGGCCCACGCCATTAATCAGCGGGCCAATTGTACATATACGATCATTAGTACACACACACACACACACACACACACACACACACACACACACACTAATTAATAACATAGGGTAAATAAATGAATAAATAGATAAATTGAACGATCTAAATGATAAATTTACTAATAGATAATAAAACTAATGAATTATATAAATACTGATAATGAAACCGCGGAAATATGTGTAGGACCAAAAAACGAATAAATTGTAAAGTAAATACCGATGTTAGTTTTTTACTTATTATTCATTAGCCTCTTTCTCCTCCTCTCATTATTTATTCTATTCTTTCCTTTATTATATCATTTATCTTCGTATCCTCGTCCTTTTGTATGAGTCAATGAACGTAACTGATAGATCCGCTTAATGACTCTGACTGACTCACTCATTGACTGACTTATTGCCTCTGAATGGCTCACTGACTGAATTACTGACTCAATGTCTGAGTCTCTGACTGAGTCTCTTACTTGCTGAATGACTTACTGATTGACTAACTAACTCATTGACTGACTGACTCACTTTCTGACTCATTGAGGGAGTTTTATCAAGTTCGCCTTAAGGAAAAATTTAACACATCTTTAGCTTTCACTTTTACAATAACCTTTCATAAAATCCCAGAAATTTACAATACCTCCCATAAAATACTAACAAATGCACAATATCCTCCCATTAATAAA
>NW_024720568.1:195000-210000 GCF_018991925.1 Homarus americanus
GTATGTTCGTTTAGTTTGTTGGTATTTTGATTATACAAGTGATGTTGACTTAAATGAGAAGAGGAGAAAGTCCATTTAATTTACATATAACAAACTAGGATTTTATTTATAGGTCGAACGAGGATTTGGTACTCTCAGTTTCCGATAATCCTAGTTTTAAAATTATGTGAAGTGTTTTGAAGAATTATACGAAACTTTACATAAATTTAAAACTAATAATTAATACTTCGAATGAAATAATATTTTTTTTGGCAAATCATCTAAATGAAAATTATACAAAGTTTCAAGTGATTTTGGTAAAGTTTCCTGAAATTTATACAACATTACCAAATAAAAAAAAAATTCACATGAAGTTTTAAGAACATAACCCCTGAGAAAACCCCAAGTTAAAAAAAAAGTTTCACAAAATATATGCAAAGTTTCGAAAGATTTATATATATATGAAGTTTCAAACAAAAAATATCCGGAGTTTCGAAAGATTAATGGGAAGTTTCACAAAAAAAAGCAGTAGAAGTTTAATTCGCTTCAAATCCAGTACACAAACTTCAGATTGGATATATGCAAAACACTTAGTTGACCCAGAGAGAGAGAGAAGAGAGAGAGAGAGAGAGAGAGAGAAGAGAGAGAGGATGCCAACTGTGAATAAATATCGTAACAGTAAACAAAAAAAAGAGTGACTAAAGTAGGTGGGAGGGAAAGGAGATGATATAAAGTGGAAGAAGAGATAAATAAGTGTAATAATAAAGGGTGGAAGAAAAGGAATAGGGATAATATAGTTGTGATAATTGATAGGTATAGGAGAGGGAAGAGATATATTGGTGTTAAAGATAGGAAGTAAAGAAGGAGAAAAAGGAAGAGGGGAGAGAAAGGGGGATGAATGAAATACGCGTGATAATGAAAGGATGAATGAGAGAGGTTATCGTAAAAGAAAGAAGGGAGATAGGAAGGAAGAATGATATATTGGTGATGGAAATTAGAGAGTGAAGGAGACGGAAGAAAGATGGGATGGAAAGAGGAAGAGGGAAAAAAGAAGGAACAGAAGGAATTAAATAATGTTGATAATTATAATAAGATGGAGAAAACAGGAAAGATGAGGCTAGAGAATGAAAGAGAGTAGAAAGGCGAGAGGTGTGAAAGACAGAAAGAGAATAGAGAGACGACAGAAGAGGTGAGAAAGAGAGAGAACTACAAACCTGTGAAAAGAAACAGGAGGGGGGGGGGGGATGGCAAGGGGAGATAAAAAGAGGAAAAATGCAACAAAACAAATGGGATGAGAGGGAGGAAGGGAAGGGAAAGAGATGCAGAAGGGAAATGGAATAATCGAAAGTAAAAATAAAGGATGGAAGAGGCACTAGATGGAAAGGAGAGGAATAGATATAGAGAAAATTAAAGATAGGAGATGAGAGGAAGAACCTGAATAGTGATAAAGATACAAGATACAGAAAGGAATATATATATATATATAAGATATTTACGGATGGAAAGGAAAACAAGGAGTAAGATTAAAGAATAAATCTGTAATAACATAAAGAGGAAAGGGAAGGGAAGGGAAGGGAGAGAGAGAGGAAAGGAGGAAGGGTGAAAAATACCAAAAGGAAAGAAGGAGAAGGAAAAGAGGATGAATATATAAATAGACACAAGACCATGATAAAGGAGAAGGGAAGAACATGGGAAAATTAATTACCTGAATGGAAAAAAAAATTACGGGAATGTGGAACGAAAAAGAAAGAAAAAATAATGTAAAATACTCAGATAAATGGTATAGAGGAGGTAAAGGAATTAACTATAGGAAAAAGATAAAGAATGGAGTGAAGGAGAGAGAAGGAAAATAAGGAAATAAAAATAAATGAGAGGAAAGAAGTGGGGCGGGGAAGAAGGAGAGAGAAAGAAATGAGGGAGAAGAGGGGGATGGATATATAGATGAAATAGTAAATTAGGTGGGAGAGAGGAATGGAAAGGAGATGCAGAGAGAGAGAGAGGCGTGGAATAGATCTAAAAAATAATAAAATAAACAAACATTTCCTGTGCCCTGAGAGGAGACATTGTCCTTGATATTTTCCTGTGTTTTCCTGTTCCTTCGGCAGCTGAGATTTATTTCTTTGTTCAGGTGATTTTTCCTTCTTTAGGCCGAATGTCCCTTTGTTTAGCTGATTTGCCCTCATTTAGCTGATAATCTCTTTATTTAGCTGATTTTCCTTAATTTACCTGATTTTCTTCGATGTTTTGCTGTTTTTCCCTCAATTTAGGGTATTTTCCCTTTGTCATATATGTGTTTTTTCCTTAAATTTATTTAGTAATTTTTGTTTCCTTTCTTACTAAAATGAGATTTTCCCTACCTCATACAGCTGAATTTTTTCCTCTTCTTAACCAACTGAGTTTTTTCCCTACCTCATACAGCTGATTTTTCCCTTTCTTAATTAACTGGGAGTTTTTTCCCTCATTTACGTGAAATATTTCCCCAGAATTTTTACCTCCTTAGCTGAGACCTTTCACCCCCCCCTTTCCCTCCTCCCCACGTTATTTTGCTCCGGCCACCTACCTCATTAGCTGTGTTAATGAGGCAAAAAGCTAACGAAAGATATCTTAAGATTATCAAGCTATAAATTATGTAAATGACAACATGTGGATTTGATTGGCTGTAAATAGGAAATTGCGTGTAAAAAAGATGTAATTACTGAGGTGTATTTATAGATGGAGTGTAAAAAATTGTAAATGATTTATAAATTATTATGTAAATTATGCCGTGAGGATATCATGGATGGTATTGTAAAAAAAATCATGATTGTTGAAGAATGAAAAAATGTAAATCTGTAAATCGTACCTTGCGTAAATAAAAGGAACTGACTCACAAGAAAGTATAGAAGAAATAAGTAACGAGTGTAGAATGTAAATGAAGAGTGTGAAAGTTTGATATTATGTAAATGATGTAAGAAAAAGTTGAGCTTCAGAGTTAAGAATGTTTCAAATTATGTAAATGATTACGTGATTTGTTAAAAAATAATTACGTGAAATATTAAAACCAAAATAATTACCGTTACGTGAAATATTAAAATACGTGATATGTTAAAATAATTATGTGACTGTTAAGAATTTTTACGTGAAATATTAAAAATAATTACGTTACTTAATAAAAATTGTTATATGACTCGTTGAAAATAATAACGTGAAATGTTAAGAATAATTACATGGGATTACATATAATTACGTGATGCTATGGATTTAAACTGGAAATAAGATTCACAATAAAAATAAATAACTAATTACTCCGGATCTTAAAAAAATAAAAACGCAAAAAAGGGTAAAAAAAATGGAAATGAATAAGTACGGTGAAGGTTATAAGCATGTAAATAATTGCCTGGAGTCTTAGAGTTTCAAATCCGGTAAATAATGACGATCTCCTTTTACGCTCTGTAAATAAATAAGGATCTAGATGTAAAAAAAAAATCTCTGGAGTGTAACTTACGAAAGTTGTGAAGATGGAGATGCTCAGTTGTAAATATGTAAACGAGTTATGTAGATAAATCACCCGGTTTCTAGAGGGTGATGGGGGGGGGGGGTATACTGGAATCACGTTAGGGATGGATTAGTGGACGGGATTACATTATGGCAAGGGGATTACATTTTTGAAGGGGATTAAACCATGCGGGAGCACAGTAAAGGGATTACCTTGTGAAAGAGATTACATTTACGGAGTATTGCAGACAGGAATTAATTTTTGGAGGGGATTACATTGTAGAGAGAGATTACCTTTGGGACTTATTAAAACTAGGATTAGATTTTAGAAGGGATTACAAAGGCAAAAAATTGTGAGAGGAAATTACATATGGGGATTACTTATTTATGGAAGTATTAAATCCAGGAATTACACTAAGGGTAGAATTGCATTATGAAAGGGATTAACCAGGTGGATTATATTATTTGTATTATGGGAATTGCATTTTGGGGATTACACCAAAGGAGGATTACAATTTCGGAGGAATAAATCATAGGGGGGTTACCCGAGACAAGAAGTACATTGTAGGATATTACAATAGTTGAGGATTAAGTTAGGGTGGATTACAGTTAGGCGATTAAATTATATAAAGGATTACATTATGGGAGTATGCGCTAGGTAGGATTACATTATAGGAAGGATTACATTGCATTTTGGATGTAGTTACACCACGAGTATTACACTATGGGAGATTAATCCATGGACGGGATTTGTCTACACTAGATTACACTATTGTTTGAAATCCCCTGTTTACGACTTTCTTTAAACTACTTCTCTTTGTACTTTCTCCATCGTTTATCACATGTTGCTTTCTCTCTTTTCTGTAATTACTGGTTTCCTTATGTGATTCGTTTCCCAACTTTCTATTTCGCTTTCACTGCTTAAGACTTTCTGAGTTTTCTTTTTCTTGTTCTGCTAAGTTTTTATATCGCCTTCTCTGTTTAATACTTTTCTAAATTTCTTTTAGTGTTATGGGAAGTTTCCTCTGCTTTGCTTTCCCAGTTTGGTGTTTTCCCAACTTTTTTTTTCCTTTCTCTATTTAGTGCTCTCCTTACTTTCTTTTACCGCTGTGACAATTTTCTTTCCTTTTTACATCATTTAGTGTTTTTCCAGCTTTTTATTTTTGCTTTTTTTTTAGTGGCTTTCAATTTTTCTTTTACTACTACTACTCTCTCTCTCTCTCTCTCTCTCTCTCTCTCTCTCTCTCTCTCTCTCTCTCTTTCTCTCTCTCTCTCTCTCTCCTCCATCCCTAGATACAAAATACTGGTAACACAATCGCACCGAAAATATTATTAATGTTAACACAAACGACTAAAACAATTAGGTTTATAACAAATATATATATATAACAATGTAGCACTAATATGTATATTTTGTCTCTTAATTACATAAATTCTTTCCAACATTAAAAAAATATATAAAGTATCCGGTTATTTGATGTTATGATGGGATATATAACTGTTCGGTACATACTTTTTATATATTAAGACTACAATAAATATTTTGCTTTCTTATTGTAGTATTCGAATATTTGTTTGTATTTTTCTAAATTTTACAAGTATTTTTTATTTTTTTTTGCCTCACCATCAAATACACTGTTGATTTATTTAAATTTATTATCGCCGAGAAAACGTTTTTAATAACTATATTTTCTTTCAAGAGAGAGAGAGAGAGAGAGGGGGGGGGGGTCACTAAGCTCTTCACAATAAGTGTGTCAGTAACATCTCTCGTTCACTCTACATCTCCATCACCACATTTACCAGGCGTCAATTTCATAAACAAGATGAGAAGAAATAATTTTGGTTGAAGAGGAACTACCGGTTAACTCTTAGCGTCGTGGGGAGGAGGGAAGAAGAGGAGGAGGAGAGGAAGGGAGGGGAGGAGAAGGAAGAGAGGGGAATGAGGGGAAAGAAGTATGTATTATTGAGATTATTACACCTGTATGACACTTTACCTGGTCACGTAATAATGTTTGGGGTTAATTTTTGTCCATTTTTTTTTCAGTGATTTAAGGTGTAATTTTTTGGGAGGCACTGATTGACCCTCTTGAGTAGTGAGTGCCAAAATGAAGGTCACTAATGTAATCAGAATTACTCCCAATGACCAATTTAATTCTTCGGGTTAAGGTCAATTGGGTCACGTAAGAATGCAGTCACTCTTGTTAGGGTTCGTGAAGGTATAGTGAAAAATATGAAATTATAAATATATTTCGCTCAAATGTAGAGTTAACGGGAAATATTTTGGGAGGATAGACCAATATGTTTCAATTAAGATCCGGAGGAAATATATTGTAAGATGGAATGATAATAGTAGTAAGATGTCAGAAGGAAATGATATACATATTGTAGGCCAGAATGCAGTAGTATATTTCACAAAGACCGAGGAGGAGGAGGAGGAGGAGGTAGGAAATTAATGATAGAACTGAGGCGTACGCGAAGTTAAATCATCCAGTTAATTGAAATATATTGTTGAACAGAACTGTATGTGCGGCTTCAGCGTTAAAGTATATCTAATATATATCATATAATAGAAAGGTCTATTTACCTGAAAACTCCTGCCAGTGGAAATATATCGGGGAGCAGAATGGAATAGCGTTTGAAACAATATAAGATTATATACAGTATTTATATATATATATATGAATACTGTATTATGTATTATAGCAAAGAATCCAGTGAGTATACTTCAGCAGTGGTCAGGTGTGTGAACTATATCCCTGAATAAAATGGGCGGCTGTACGTAAGTGGGAATTAATGACACAGGAAGTATATTATACAAGATAGTGGTATGCTTGGCTGTAACCTCGAAATGAGAGAGAGAGAGAGAGAGAGAGAGAGAGAGAGAGAGAGAGAGAGAGAGTACACTGTGTGCCAGGGTGACAGTTGTACCCTTGTGTGTGTGTCTTTATATGTTTATGTATGTGTGTGTATGTATGTATGTGTATGTATTGTATGTATGTTTATTTATATATGTTTACTGTATGTGTGTGGTAGAAACACTGTGTACACCGGCCTCGTAAATATGCATCAGTGTGTGCGTTGATAGTCATTTACAACAATATCTAGCACGTATTTACAGCCATTTACATGTGTTTTACTGTTTATATTCATACGAGCGTAAAATAAAAACATCCTATTTGTTTTAGTTTCTACATTTTCGAGGCTTTTTATGCTTGAGTGATTTTTTAATAAAACGGCGAGAGACAGATTTCCGATAAAAAAAAATATTGAAAAAAGTTATGATATTCAGGTACACAACAGCCTTTTCTGACATGACTGGTGGATATTTTTAGTTAGGGAGGGATATTTTTTAATGGAGTTTAATACAGCCAAATACTACTCGTTCCTGCTTGGTATACATAAAAACATGTATTATCTCGTATACATATGAATGAATGTATATTAATTTCTGTTTTGTATTCATGTCGTGAACTCAGGTACTCAGATGCCTTCTTAATTAACGGGGATTACCTGTGACACATGTATCATTAAGGGATATTAGACCAGGTAATCGAAAAAGTTATTAAATGTTTTATTTATTCTGAAAAAACGATATAGGTGTGGCATGTGTATTTACTCTCACATACGTGTTACATATGACTGTACATGTGTTATAATTTAGCACGAGTATTTACTGTTATGAAGGTAAAACACGTATGACCATAACTCATCAACACTATCATGTGATGTATGTTATTGTTATTACATGTAAATAAATTGGAAATAAATGCTAAAATTGACCACTGATTGACGTGCAAATAAATGTTAGAATTAATCACCGACTAATGTACAAATAAATGCTAAAATTAACCGCTGATTGACGTGCAAATAAATGCTGGAAGTGGCCATCAACTGCTGGTGGGAACGAATGCGTGAGAGCCGCCCTGCAGAGCAATAATGGCCTAACTATGGCAACAACATTCTGGCTAACAGGTGGCGGTATGGGACTCTAATGTGGTGTGAGGAGAGAGAGAGAGAGAGAGAGAGAGAGAGAGAGAGCGAGACTTAATTACAATGACACATTTTATTTTTTCTCTTTATCTCTATTTAAACTTTGTATCCTAAAAAAATAAAACTCATCTACAACATAAACACAAATTAAACAAATAAAAATAAAAACGAAAAAAAAAACGCAATTAAGAATATACAAAAAGAACTTGACACAAAAAAAAGACGACAATTCCAAAAACGTTGCCTCATTTTCATCAGAATTTTAATGAAAACTCTAGAGTGTAATAGTAAGGTCTTTAAACCCCCTCTCACTCCCCCTCACTCCCCCTCACCCCCTTCTGATCCCTCCATCTCCTCTCCTTCTCCTCATCCACCATGCCTACCCTCCCACACAAGGATGCATTATATTCAGATTTAAATTCAAATGTTATGGTACTTAAGTTAGCCTCCGCCATGCAAACTTACAGCATTATGTAAATAGCTCAGTCCTCGTATTTCACCCTCGCTTGTACCGCTGCCTCAGAGATACCTTGAAGGTTCCTTGCTTAACCCGACACTCTGCCCTTTCTCTTTGTTTTCTCTCTCCTTCACTTTCTCCCCCTTTGTCTCCTTCTTCTTCTTCTTCTTCTTCTTCTTCTTCTTCTCTTCCCTTGCCTTATCCTTCTTCTCCTCCTCCTCCTCCTCCTTCTCCTCTTTCGTCTTGTCCTTCTCTTTCTCCTACACATTCCTCTCCTCCTTCTTTTGTCTCCTCCTGCTTTTTCCTTCTCCTCCTCCTCCTCCTCCTCCTTTTGGCCTTGTTCTAGGTGTTAATTAGGGCTAGTTTACGTGTTCATTACAGCTAGTTTGGGTATTCATTAAGGCTTGTTTGGGTGGTATTTAGAGCTAGTTTTGGTGGTATTTAGAGCTAGTTTGGATCATAACACGATAGACTAACATATATATAAAGATTACCTCAATGTCCACGGCTAGACTCCAGTAACGTAATCCTCCCAAGACTCTGAAGTGTACAGTAAGTGTTAGACTCACACGGTTACTAGTGTGAGCATGGCACAAACACCCACCTCGACACACACACACACACACACACACACAGACACACACACACACACACACACACACACACACAGTCAGCTATATCTATGCTTCCATATTCAGTCAGTCATGTCCTCAGACTCTCGTTCATCTTGCAGTCTTTTGACATGTTAATCTCCATGTCTTCTTGTTTACATATTCATCAACCTATTATCTAATTCCATGTTTATCACTCTGTCACACCTTTACATAATCATCATCCTTCCATCTGTTTACATTTTCATCACCTGTTGTTCTTATATACTCGTGAGTCAGTCCTTTGTTCTCATATATTATTATGGTGTTTCGTCCTTATGTATTTATCGTTTATATATTTTTGTTTACGTTTGTTGTTTATTTTACCTAAGTGGTTAGTTATCCATTGTTATATATATTAACCTTTCGGGTGTTGTCTGTCTGTCAGTGTATTAATGGCTCTATTAGGCACTATGACAGGTTAATTGGATGAGTATTGTGCCGTTAGTCACATTCACTATCATGTTCGTCATTCTGAGTTTTGGATAGTGTGATATTGGTTTGTTTTGTTGGTTATTCAGCTCATTTTCACTCTTACTAATCTTATTACCACTATCACCACCACCACTACCACCACCACCCTATCACCACCACCACTACCACTATCACCACCACCCTATCACCACCATCACCACCACCACTATCACCACCACCCTATCACCACCACCACCACCACCATTACCACCACTACCACCACCAACCTCACCTCCCTACCACTTACCATCAACCATCACGTCATCTCCCTCACCGTAGATAATTCGGTCCATCTCTCACCCCCTCCCTCATTACCCCTCATTCCCTGGCCTCACCACCTCAATAATGAGGCTAATCCTCCACCACACAAATGAGTATAATGTCTCACTGTCAGCAACGCCAGAGATTGTGTGAGCCGTCAGCTGTTAGTGTCAGCGTTGGGGGAGGGGTATGAGGGGGTTGATGTCAGTGTTGTCAGGATATAGTAGTGGTAGTAGTAGTAGTAGTAGTAGTGGTTATCAATATCACCATCACAACTACCACTACTACCACCACTATCACTACCACCACCACCACCACCACCACCACCAAACCACAAGAGAAAGAAGAGGAAGAGAGAGAAGAGTAAATTAAAGAAACAGGGAAAAAGAAAAGCTGAAGAAAGAGAAGTAAAAGAGGAAAGAGGATAAAAAGATGGAGAGAAAGTAAAGGAAGAATAATGAATGATTGGAGAAGAAGAACAACCACAACAACAACAAGAAGTAGACCAAGAAGAAAAGATAAAAAGAAAAGAAAATAGTGAATAAAACAAATGGCAGACAAGGAAAGGACAGATAAATACAACAAATCGACGTAATATATAACGATGCTCTATTAACAAGATTAAAAGAGGCGGTAGAGGGGAAGATATAGCGTCTCGTATATAACTGGAAAATAAAAGCTATAAGGAGTGTTTTATTACTTCGCTGTGAACGCTATAAGATATATAAATTACTGGACTATAAGTGATCGAGGTAAAGATATATTAGTCAGCTATAAAATCACTGAGATTGACTATATTATTTGGATATGTAAATGACTAAATTATCACCCATAAACGATCCATTGAAAGATATAAGGAAATGATTTTATTTCTCATATAAGATTTAATGCAGAGTTCATATACTATATTACTAAGGCGTTTAAGCTAAAGGAATGGCTATATTTCTTTAGTATATTATGTTACATATATTGTTATATATTTAAGTTATAATGAAAGGTTTTTATACAGTGTGTAATTATTGGAATCGGCTGTCTAGATGAATTTAATGTTTCTTTAATACAATAATATTTCGTATATATTCCACAAATTTTTTTTATTTTTTCAAGTGATATTTACATTTACGATCAGTATAAATATTCTGTAACAGAACATTGGAATTTTTTTATTCAGATTATTCATTTTGTTCGAGTTATTGATTCATTGTAAAATAAACAACTAAAATACATTGATTTCGAGTATTTAAATATTCTATAGGTTTTTTCATTGTTATTTTCAATCAAGTGATATTAAATCGGGTCTTTAAATACCCCATCGATTTTTTCTTCAAACTATTTATTCTATTGGAATGAAGACAGATTAATCGGGGAATTGTGATTTTTTCAGGAGATTTTTATCGTTAAAGACAAAGGGAGAACTCGTTATAAGCACTTTGAAATCGGGTCTATCTAATTTCGGATTTTGTAAAGAAGTGAAATAAACTCGAAAGAGAACGTGCATTAAAATATATTGAAATGGGTCGACATTTAAATATTCCACCAGATTTCAGATTTTTTTAATTCGTTTAAAAATACAAAATCGGCCCACATTTAAATATTCCATCATATTTCAGATTTTTTTATAAACATTTACAAACGAAGGGAGGGAGAGGGAGAGGCCCTAGAGTCAGATTTCTTGTGCTCTGAGTGGATTACTGGCGCCTCCCCCATCCTGTCTGGCCCAGTTATTGCTAAATTGTCGAATGTAGGTGTGTGTGTGTGTGTGTGTGTTCTCTGCCTCTTATACTTGTATCTGTAGTAGCTTTTTCTTTCTCCGTTCTCTCTATCTTTTCAAATATCTTTCTCATTATTTATATATATGTTTATTTGCGTATGTACGAGAGAGAGAGAGAGAGACAGACAGACCCCCCCTAGGGTACAACTTGATACAGCCATCATCTTGAAGTATGTGGACAAGATCTCGTCACACAGAGCCTCTCAGGGCGGGCGTCTACACCACACTCTGGCCATCACTGGATATTTACGTGTAGAAACAATGCTAAATGCTGCTAAGTTTGTAGGAGATTCTTTTTTTTTATCAGGGTTTTCTTAGCTTAGTGATGAGGGAGAAAGGGATGAGAGAGAGGGGGAAGGGGATGAGAGAGAGGGGGGAAGGGTAGGAAGGGGATGAGAGAGAGGGGGGAGGGGGATGAGAGAGAGAGTATCCAATAAGTCACCTGCTTCATTAATTGGTTTTAAGTACTAATTAAATAAACCTTCCTGACCCAAACAAAAGTCCACGTAATCTGAAAAAAAAGGAAAATCCCTTATTTGACCCGATTTCTGTGACGAATAAAAACCTTTATATAAAACTCGATCCGACTAAAAATATAATAACAAAAAATACGACTTGAATAACAGAAAGACGCGGTCACACTGTACGAGCAGGACAAGACGCATGGCACGGGAAACTCTACCTCAGCAAAAATTCTCCTCAAGGACACACGTCGATTGCACCACAACATCATCTACATACGACTGATTCTCTAAAACACGTACTATAATAATCCAGTTTCTCTGAACCCTTAACTCGGGATAAGAGAACGTATCCTATTACAGTAAAGTCTCGGTGTAATTTAGAAGGTATTTTTGATGTGGTCTTTGAGTGAGTTAAGCTGCCATATATGATGTGTCTCCGAGGAAGGGGAAAATAGAGTTATGGTGTGAGGTTGTGGGAATACGATCCCTCTTGGGGTTGTGTGGCAGATCCCTGAGGAAGACACAAATACTTGAAAGTCAAATGAAAAACCTTTTTGTGAAAGATGGTCACTGACACGAACTTTGATATACAGCACCAAGGAGTTAGTCCGTGAAGGGAGAGAGAGAGAGAGAGAGAGAAGGAGAGAGAGAGAGAGCCTGTGAGAGCCATGCCTGAGGATGATTCACTTAAGTTATTTTATTATAAAGAAATATTCTTATTATTATTATTTTTATTTTTATTATTATTACTTTTATAACTGTTTCTTCTTTAACCCTTTAATAATAATAATAATAATGATGATGACGATGATGATCCTTCTACACAACAAAAATCGCATTGATAAAACTTTACTACAAATTAACAAAAGCAGAAGAAAGACTTGTTCCTTCTCTCTCTCTGTTTCTTTTATTTAATCTATATATCTTTTTCTCACTCTATCGATCAATCTTTCTCTCCGTCTTATATAATCTACCTATCTCTACTTTTATTTATTTATGTCTCTCCCTGTGTTTGTCTTTCTCTCACTCTCAGCCGGGTTAACCCATCAACATGTTTACCACACTGCCACCCACTATAATAACAATATTACAAAGGTGTTATTCTCCTGGGTGACTTTGTGTCTTCTTCCTCTTCCTCCTCCTCCTCTTCCTCCTCCTCCTCCTCTTCCTCCTCCTCCTCCTCTTCCTCCTCTTCCTCCTCCTCCTCCTCCTCCTCCTCCCATCTCTTCTTCCTAATACACGGCTTTCTTATTAGCTTCATTTACCTGCTCTTCTCCTCTTCTCTCTTCCCTCTTTCTTCTCTTCCTCATCCCTTCTTCTTTCTTCCTTTTCATCTTTATTTCATTAGCTCTCTCCCTCATCATCTTTTCTTCTTTCCTATTCCTTCTTACCTTCTCCTTTCTTTCCTTTTCCTTTGTACTCTTCTTCACCCCCTTTCGTTCTTCTCCTCTTTTCTCCCCTTCTCCCTTTTCCCCTTAATATCATCTTCCTGTTCTCCTCCTCCTCCTCCTCCTCCTCCTCCTTTCTTCTTCTGTTTTCCTTTTCTATATTTTTTACCTTTTTATTCTGTCTCTTCCATTCCATTTCCTTCTCTTCCTTCCTGTCTCCTCTTTCTTCTCTTTCGATTTTTCTTTATATCCGTTTCCCTCCTTCACTTACTTCTTTCCTCTTCCCTTTGTTTTCATTCTCTTACTCTTCTTTCCCTATTTCATTTTCTTCTTATTTTACCTTTCTCCTATGCCTTCCTGCCACTGATTCCGCTTTCTCTCTCTCTCTCTCTCTCTCTCTCTCTCTCTCTCTCTCTTTCTCTCTTTCTCTCACCATATTCATCAGTATTTACTCCTATTCATTCCCACCACTCTTCCACATCCTCTCCCTCTTTCTATTCTCTCCCTATCCTTTCACCATTCTCCCTTTCTCCTTTACTCTATTCTCTCAATTCCTCTTCAGAAGATTATTGCTCTTTTGTTCACTTCCATGATTCTCTCTTCCTTCTTTATCAATACATTCACTGATTCCTCTCCCTCACCTTGTTATTGTATCGTTTTTACCTGTTATTGTCTTCTATTCTAAGTCCTTTACAGCCATGGACGGATGAGTGGATGGACCTGTTATTGTCTTCTATTCTAAGTCCTTTACAGCCATGGACGGATGAGTGGATGGATGGATGGAGGTGAGGGGAGGTGGGAGGTGGGTGAGAGTGGGAGGGGTGAGGTGGGAGGTGAGTGAGGTGGATGGAGGTGAGTGGGAGGGTGGGTGAGTGGGTGGAGGTGGTGGGAGGTGAGTGGTGAGTGGATGGATGGATGGAGTGAGTGGGAGGGTGGGTGAGTGGGGAGGGTGGGTGGAGGTGAGTGGGAGGGTGGGTGAGTGGGAGGGTGGGTGGATAAAATTTCATCCTGGAAAAAAAAATCACATTATTTACCAGCTAACATAACAGTACCTATAATATCCTGGGATAAACAAAAGATATATTTCTCATATCCAAAACAAAAATATTTCCTATAGATTTTAAATGGAATAGCAACACTCTACTCTATTGGCCGGCCTCCTCATTCGCCCTTCTAAACAACACCCGCTCTTTAGATGATTGCTCTGTATGTTACTCTAGTGCTCTTTTTTTTCTAGGGGGAAGGGGGAAAGGGAAGGGGGGAAATGGGAGGGAGTATATTTGATGGTTACTTATGTATTGTATAAATATTTTTTGGATGGGGGCTCCTTTTTCTGTGAGAGAGAGAGAGAGAGGAGTCGAAATTTATCATAATCTCACACCCAAAAAGTCATTCCCATAAATTTATATATTCTCTCATACACCTGCAAACACCTACATACTGTACACCAACACACACACACACACACACATCTACTGTACATTCGTCCTTACCTCTCTCTCTCTCTCTCTCTCTCTCTCTCTCTCTCTCTCTCTCTCTCTCTCTCTCTCTCTCAATTCGTCTCCCCACTCCCCCAATCAAAACTCTCGAAGGACACAAGGCCTTAATTTCGCCTCTTGGACGATGTGTTGTAAAGGTGAAATTCCCTTTACGTATTATGGTAATTCCCACGTTCTGAAGGGTCTGGGGGTGGAGGGAGGGGTTTAGGCCTTTGATGTTAAATGAATATATCGCTCTAATGAACAAAGTGGAGGCAAGAAAGTGTTAATAATTTGCAGACAAAGGAAAATGCGATAGATAGATAGATAGATAGACAGATAGACAGATAGATAGATAGAAACACGAAAGAATAATTAAAATTTCTAGGAAAAAAGTTACAAAGAAGAAACTAATAAAGAAAGATGAAAGAAAATGAACGAGGGGAAGGAAAAATTAGTAAAGGTGAATATAAAAAAGAACAGCTCGATAAATATGGAGGTAATGAACGAGATATTTTAGTTTTTCTGCAACTTATTTTATTTTTGTCTGTCTGTTTTAATGTTTGTATATATATTATTTTCTTTTTGGTAAATTTCATCACACACACACACAC
>NW_024720568.1:215000-260000 GCF_018991925.1 Homarus americanus
TGATTTTCAGACATTCATAGACTAGATATACGTGTACATATGCATACATAGATGCATATGAGAATACACACACAGATAAATGTACATGTGTAACACTTTTCACACTCACAAATTACTCTTGTTACACATGCACACAAGTACTCAAGCCCCTCACACACACATACACAGAAATACACACACACATACACAGAAATGCACACACACGCACACACACACGGAAACACACACAGAGAGAGAGAGAGAGAGTGAAACAGATGAACACAACTTTACCCCGTTAATCGTGTTTCCAAATTCATACAAACTGCTGATGACTGAACAACACTTTTTTTTTTTACGAGTAACGAAAAGAATGTTGATTTTTACCTGTCGATCTTTACCTGCATAAAAGAGAGAGAGAGAGAGAGAGAGAGAGAGAGAGAGAGAGAGAGAGACGTAAGGACATAAGTCTGGCCAGTAATCGCGTCTTACCAATATAAGAGGCTTACAGGAATGGATTGCCCTCACGTACCTTATGTTATTGGATATGTAAATATGAGCATAACTCTGCTTTATTCATCTGCTGTGTATGTGTGTGTGTGTGTGTGTGTGTGTGGGTGTGTGTGTGTGGGTGTGTGTGTGTGTGTGTGTGGGTGTGTGTGTGTGTGTGTGTGGTGTGTGTGTGTGTGGTGTGTGTGTGGGTGTGTGTGTGTGTGTGTGTGGAGTGTGTGTGTGGGTGTGTGTGTGTGTGTGTGTGTGTGTGTGTGTGTGTGTGGGTGTGTGTGTGTGGGTGTGTGTGTGTGTGTTTTCTTCTCCAGGGGAAAGTCAACAAGAGAACAAACCAACTGAGTTAGGAATATAGCACGTCAAATAAGCCTCCGTATCCTAATAGGCCCCCACTCCTAATGGGCCTCACCCTCGCCATTAAGATCGGGGTTCCATTAAGGATGTAGCCCATTAGTACAAAGATCCATTAGGTCTGGGGCCCATTTGACCTGTCATCCATAGGCATCTATACTTCTGGAGATTCACTGTGTTCCATTAGATATTTTGTAGCCTGGAAAAAAATGTGTTCCCGCGCTATTTTATCGTTGGCTGAATGTTCCCGCGCTTTTTTCTTATTGGCTGAATGTTCCCGCGTTTTTTTCTTATTGGCTGAATGTTTCCGGCCTACTTTCTTATTGGGTAAGTGATATTTAGGAGTTGTTTTCTTGTTGGTTGAATGTTCCCGAGCTGCTTTCTGAATGGCTGAATGTTCCCGTGATATTTTCTTATTGGTTAAGCGTTTCCGCTCTGTTTTAGACAAGTTAAAAGGAAGAAAAATATTTCTCCAAAAGATTCACGTAAGTAAAAAAAAAGTTACACACACACACACACGGACACGTACACACAAACAAACAAAAATTCTCAACTTTTATTTCACAGAAGGAAGGTGAGAGGGAGAGGGGGGTGGGGGGTAGTAGTGGTGGAGGGAGAGGTGAAATGTAATGAAGGTAGGGTAGGGTAGGGTAGGGAGGATGGGATGGGTAGGGAGGATAAAGCAGGTAGGGGGTAGGGTGGGGCAGGGCAGGGTAGGGTGGGAGTATGGTAGGGAGAGAAGGAAGAGACTAGGGAGGGTAAAGTAGGTAGGGTAGGGTAGGGCAGGTAGGATAGGGTAGGGTATGGCAGGGGACCAACAATCATTAAACACTCGCCTCCACTTGCAATTTTACAGTTTAGGCTCAATTGACATTTAAACAGGAACACTCTGCATTATTTGACCATCACCCTCCCCCCCCCCTCCCGGCTGAACAATGGAACAAATCGACTAAATTACCCTAACATCAATAAATTTACTCCAGAATAGTTTATATCATCAATTTCGTCAATTTACTCAATCTCAATAAAAGAAAATAGTGCTTCAATTTCCAGCTGCCGAGGATTTAAATCTTAGTAGGAAAATAAATGAGGTTAAATTGGATAGTTTTTATTTGTTTTTGATTTGTATCGCGGGGGAGGGGGCAGGTAGTTGTTTATTGTTTATTTGGTGATGGGGGGGGAATGGTGGGTTGATTATATTGTTTGTGTAGTTATGGTGAACGTGGGAGATGGGAGATGGAGGAGGAGGAGGTACTGAGATAATGTGTAGGAGAGAGAGAGAGAGAGAGAATGTGAGTGAGAGAAAAAAATAAATAAAAACAAGCAAAAGAAGACAAAACAAAGTAAATTAAAACAACAAAAATTATGATCCAATGACAAAAACAGGGGAGGGATATTAATAAAAAAACAAAAACAAGCATTGGCAACCATCTCCAAGAGCATACCTGCCTGCCCATTCATAATACTCAGGCCAGCTCTAACACACGAGAGTACGATGGTTGGCTGACTCGATTTTATATTATTTATGGGGTTTTTTTATGAATGAGATTATATCCTATTGTTTGGTTTGATGTTAAGTGTTTGATGAAGAGGTCTAGTGAATAACGTAAGACAAACTCAGTCGTAGTCACTCATCACTACAAACTATCACTATCACCACCAATGTTTCTAACTCAATCTTTAGTTCACCACTACCAGAAGCCCCCCTATATTATCACCACCACTTTTCACCACCAACCATCATCACCATCACTCTTCCTTCACCCCTCTCCACCATCACCTCCACTACCACAATTAACCACCACTATTACCGCCCCCTCACCACCAACCATCACCATCAAACTCCTACCACAATCAACTACCAGTATACCACTATCCCACACAACACTTCATCTCCAGCGATTTCTACCCATTTTGCATCGTTCCCTTTTTCACCCCCTATGTGTGTGTGTGTGTGTGTGTGTGTGTGTGTGTGTGTCCCTCAGTGGCAAGGTACACAGTGGTTGTTGACACGCCACCTGCATTGAAATACCCAACAAAATACGCGGCAATATAGGGACGTTTCTGCTGCGCCATCACCAGGGATTTGCCACTCGGGTTTAACAGTGAGCTGACACGTTTGTCGTATTAGTTTTACCTAGAGATAAATGAATAAAAAAATAGATGGGAGAATAGACAAATAGACAGACTGATAGCCACCACTGCCCCGTCCTTCCCTACATAACACCCAATCTTCCCCAGGCGACCTGAAGTTCCCTCACTTCCCTAACTCACATAATTACCTCCTACCTACCCCTAGTGTCCCTCACCTCTCCTCCCTCTCTTCCTCCTGTCCATCTCTCTCTCTCTCTCTCTCTCTCTCTCTCTTTTGTCCATTACTTGCATCTTCCTAACCTAACCTAACCTATCTTCCTCTGCCTCTTCACCTGTGCTGTGTCGTAAACTCACCTAATATGCTGAAAAGAGGGAGGGGGAAGAAGAGAGGGAGGGAGGGAAGGAAGGGAGGAAGGGGGAGGGAGGAATGTGTCACCAATAACTGAGAGTATAGTTGATAGGCTTATGGTGTAGGTGTTTTTATTTATTATTTTTTTTTTCCTATCATCCTCCAACCTTGTTACCTTCTTCTCGTCCTCCTCCTTCTTCTCCTCCTCCTACTCCTCCTCCTCCTCATTCTTCTCCTCCTTCCCTTCCTCCTCCCCTCACCCCCAATCTCCTCATCTCCTCCATTTTCCCTCACCACCATCTCCTTCTCCTCCACCTTCCTTCGCCATGCATTACTACCTTCCACTCATCTCTTCCTCCTCCTCCTCCTCCTCCTCTTATCGCCCCTCTCCTACCAGCCTCACCTCCTCCTACCCCTCCCCCCTCCCACCTCCCCCCCTCCCCAACTTAGTTCGTGAGTCCCCAGGGTAGAGTTGACCTGGTTTTTGTCTTCTCCAGATAGATCCCAGAAGCTAGACCCGAGAACACCTCTTTTTTCTTCTTTTTTTTACTAGTTTTCCCTTGTAGAGAGTCAGGACCGAGGCCCCCAAGGTTAGGTTAGGTTAGGTTAGGTTAGCGTTAGTGTTAGGGTGTGTAATCATCAGGTGAAATATGCTCGGGTGGCTAATCTTTACCTGTTACCAATTTCTTTACTTAAATGAGTCAGGTGATGCGTTTGTTTACATCACTAATTAGGGAATGGAATGTTTTAAGAATCAACTATTGTATCATAAAGTGTTTGATCTACTAAGAGGTGTTGTGACATAGCTGCTTTGGTTGGAAAATTGAGTTACCAAAGTTCTCTTATCGAGGCCCGAACACCGTTTTTGGTCGCTGGGTTACTCAAAGTTTCCAACGTAAATTTCATTTCTCGAGTTAAGACTGAGAGACTGTAACTACCTGAAGCATTTTAGCAACGACAAATATTGTACTGAGCTTCAACGTAAATTAAATACTTCTCTTACCTCTTGTAATAATGTACCTAAGGAATTTCTGAGAACTCGTCCTTATGTCGTAACTTATAGGAGTGTGTTAGATGCATCATCATATCGGCAAAATCTTGATATACGGTCCAATAAGAGTTTATTTTATGTCGTGGTTTAAATTAGTCAGATGGAGGTGTTTCTCTACCGTAGCCGGGGAGGGAAATACACGCAGGATCCTCCGGTGGTAGTGGTGGTGATAGTGGTGGTGGTAGTGGTGGTGGTAGTGGTGGTGATAGTGGTGGTGGTAGTGGTGGTGATAGTGGTGGTGGTAGTGGTGGTGATAGTGGTGGTGATGGTGGTGGCGATGGTGGTGTGGTGGTAGGTGGTGGTGATGGTGGTGGTGGTGATGGCGGTGGTGGTAGTGGTGGTGGTGTGGTGGTGGTGATGGTGGTGTGGTGGTGGTGATTGGTGGTGGTGTGGTGGTGGTGATGTGGTGGTGGGTGGTGGTGGTGTGGTGGTGGTGATGGCGGTGGTGGTGGTGGTGGTGGTGATAGTGGTGGTGGTGTGGTGGTGATGGTGGTGGTGGTAGTGGTGGTGGTGGTGGTGGTGGTGGTGGTGGTGGTGGTGAGTGTGGTGTGGTGGTGGTGGTGGTGGTGGTGGTGATGGTGGTGGTGGTGGTGTGGTGGTGATGTGGTGGTGGTGGTGGTGGTGGTGATGGTGGTGGTGGTGGTGGTGGTGGTGAGTGGTGGTGGTAGGTGTGGTGGTGGTGGTGGTGGTGATGGTGGTGGTGGTGGTGGTGGTGGTGGTGGTGGTGGTGGTGGTGGTGGTTGGTGGTGGTGGTAGTGGTGATGATAGTGGTGGTGGTGGTGGTGGTGGGTGCCTGGTGGCCCGTCGACCCTATTTTTCTGTTTCTTTCTGTTTCTATATTCTATTTATTTCTCTAATTTTGTTTCGTTCTCCTTGTTGCGACACACACACACACACACACACACACACACACACACACATACACTGTTCACTGGTGCTCTCCTTCCTTCAATCCTGTGCCCTCACTTTACTTTTAATGTCTTGCCCTTTTCTCCCTCTCTCCTATTCCTCCTTCTCAATTCTTCCTTCCTTCCCTTCAACCATTATTCACCTTTTCTCCATATTCTATTTACAGTTCCCCCCCCCCTCTCTCTCTCTCTCTCTCTCTCTCTCTCTGTCTCTCTCTCTCTCTCTCTCTCTCTGTCTCTCTCTCTCTCTCTCTCTCTCTCTCTCTCTCTCTCTCTCTCTCTCTCTCTCTCTCTGTTCTCTCTCTCTCTCTCTTGTTCTTGTTAAATTTTGCGCATTGAAAGAGTATTACACCTGTATGAGCCGAATATTACCTGGGTATTACACCTGTATGAGCCGAATATTACCTGACTATTACACCTGTTAGTTGGGCAAATGAGCGGCTTTAGGGTAATCCATGTTGGCACTGACCTGTAAAGGTTAATGAGTAAAATAAATGTGAATGAGAGAAAATATAATTGGCGATTATATAAAATTAAAAGAAATACCTGTATGTATATTCACTCACACAGACAGACAGACAGACAGACAGACTCAACTAAAATGTAAACACAAAATATCATAGAGGAAGGATTTTTGTTCTGTATTTCCTTGGCTGAAATCTGATATAATACAACACCTATAATACAACACCTATAATACAACACCTATAATACAACACCTATTATACAACACCTATAATACAACACCTATAATACAACACCTATAATACAACACCTATTATACAACACCTATAATACAACACCTATTATACAACACCTATAATACAACACCTATAATACAACACCTATAATACAACACCTATAATACAACACCTATAATACAACACCTATAATACAACACCTATAATACAACACCTATAATACAACACCTATAATTCAACACCTATTTGTAATACTGAAATCTGTAATGGCTGGCTCGTCTCTCTCTGTTCGCTGACACATGTATTATTGTCTAATTACTGTGACTGTATTTCATGTATTTCCAGCGATTTAGTGACAGACTGTAGCTAAGTGACGGAAGCACACGGGAGTATCAATTACAGTGTGTGTGTGTGTGTGTGTGTATGTGTGTGTGTGTGTGTGTGTCGCCATTAATTCAGGTCACATGTATATTTCACGATAGTTATGTGTCACGTTTATATGGACAGAGATATTTCATGTTAGATATATTTCGTGTTACCTGTTTCTAATTTTACTTTAGGTATATTTCACACGTTAGATAATAATATATTTAACGGTAGATATAACTCACTTTACATGTATTACATTGGCTTTATTTTAGTCAGTCAGTCAGTCTTCATCATTCTATCATCCCGGTGTGTTTGTAAACAATACCACGTGGTTCTGTTTACATCACCTTTAAAAAGAAACAGTGGCATTCATCAAGGAGTGTTTAGCTGGTCAATCCTTAACTAGTGTATGATTCTCTCCCCCTCTTACCCTCTGTCTCTCTCTATCTCTCTCTATCTCTCTTTCTCTATCATCCTTTGTTTGTTCTCTTTGTTCTTCTGAATTTTATGTTTGTATGTCTCTTTTTTTATAACTGTGTGTGTGTGTGTGTGTGTGTGTGTATCTCTCTCTCTCTTTCCTTCACATCATCTTCCCATACCCTGTTCTTCTTGCCTCTACTTCCCCTCATCTGTTTACTTCAGTTTCTCTTCATTATCCACCACCTTCACTTCCTCTCTTTTTCCTCCCCTTTCCGAAAATTAATCACTCGACCATATCCTCTCTGGCAGTACCTTTCACCCTATTCTTCCTATCTCCTCTCCTATTCTCTCTCCTCTTCACCCTCATTTGATATCGCATTCCCCTTCTATTCCAATTTCTCGGTTCCACCTTCCCCTCTTCTCCCCATCCATTATCTCCTTCATCTCTCATCTTCTTCTGTATTCTCTGTTCTCCTCTTTCATTCTCTTCTCCTCTTTTCCCCCTTTCCCTCTCACTCTGTTTTCTACATATCTCAAGCCTTCTTAATTATATTTCCCTCTCTCCTCTTCTCATCTTTATCTGTCCTTTTCCCTTTCCCTTTCTTTCCCCTTTGCTTTACCCATCCTCTCCATTTCCCTTTCCACGTGTCTCTCACCACCACCTACTTGCCGTTTCCTTTAGCCTGTCTGTCTCCCCTTCCCTCCCCCTCCCTCCCCCTCCCTCCTTCTTCCCTACCTACATATCCTACTTCCTACCCCCCTCCCTCCCTATACCCTCACTTCTCTTCACTTGTCTATTTATCTCTTCCCATCACTTCTCTCTCTTACATTAACTCTCCATGCTTCTTCTCCTTCTTCTTCTCCCTTCTATCCATCACCTTTCTCCGTTCTCTGTCCTAATTCCATCTATATTCTCCCTCTCATCTCTCCCTATCACCCCTCTCTTTTGTTTCCTATCCCCTGACATTTACATTTCATTCTTCCTCTCCCCTATCTTCCTTACCTCTCTCCCCTTCTCTCTCTTTCTCTCTTCCCTCCTTCATCTCTCTCTCACCTCTCCCCTCAGAGCTTCTCATCCACGAAATCTCTGAGAAAAAACAGAGGCTGGAGAGGTTTTAGATGGACAATAACAAAAGCCTCGGCATGTGTGTGTGTGTGTGTGTGTGTGTGTGTGCGCCCGCTCGGTAGGCACCTTGGAGACACCGCCAGTAAACCCTAGGAGACCCCACATGTGATCTCTCCCACGGGGGTGCTTAAGGGTCTCCACAATACTAGGAGATATCTCATAGACCACAATCTATATCTCTGGAGACTTGAAAAAAAATACTAGAATAACCAAATAAATAATGTTATCCTTTTGGCAATATATTTACTCGCTGGTTGGTTTAACTTTATACACACTATCTCTCCCCCCCCCCGAAAAAAAGCTTAGGGTCTCTGTATTGATGGGAGATATCTCAAAAAAATCTTCCCCCCATCGAAACTGTAGTGATAATTCTAATACTGACTTAGAAAAACAGCCAAAAATATTTAATGTATTCCAAGAGATCACAGGTGTCAGAGGAGTGCTCAAGCGATCTCTCCCAAGATGGTTTATTGTCTCTCGTCTCTCACAGTGTCAAGGGAGACGTCTCGAGACCTCCTTTACTTGGGTCTCGGGGTAGGAGTTTTGAAGAGTGTTTGATCAAAGGAAAGAAAATGGTAGCGTGAAGAGGAAGATTATATTAGTTTTGTTTACACACCATCACTATGTATGTATGTGTGTGTGTGTGTGTGTGTGTGGGTGTGTGTGTGTGTGTGTGTGTGTGTTTTGAGTGTTTTTTGTGGTTATGTATGTGTGTGTGATAGATACATAGAGAGAGAGAGAGAGTGTGTGTGTCATCAATACTGGTGTAGAGGAACAATATGGCCTGTGTATTCACGTCTCAACTCTCTATCTGGAAAAAAAAATGGAATCTCTTCAAACACACACAATTCTTCCTCGTCTCCTTCACACCACCCCTCTCTCCCTCTCTCACTGTGTAACTCTTTTCCTCTCCCTTTAAAGTGTTTTCTCCCTGTTCTCTATCTCCCTATACCTCTTCCTCCCTCCTTCCCCCCCCTCTCTCTCTCTCTGTCTCTCTCTCTTTAAACTACTCCATCATTACTCTCTGCCTTTCACATTCACCTTCCCTTTCACTCCCTCCTTCCCCCTTCTCCTCCCCCTTCCTCCCTCTGGTTCTATTACAAATACCCTCAATGACACTTTAAATCTTCTCCTCCTTTCCCTTCCTCCTTCCTCCTTCTCTCCCTCCCTCTATCATAAAAGTCCTAACTCATTCATATCTTCCTTTCCCGTCCCTCTTTCCCCTTACTCTCTCTCCTTCCTTACCCTCTCTCCCTCCCTCTCCCCTCTCTCTCCTTCCTTACCCTCTCACTCCTTCCCTCCCTCTCTCCTTCCTTACCCTCTCACTCCTTCCCTCTCTCCTTCCTTACCCTCTCACTCCTTCCCCTCCCCCTCTCTCCCCCTTCACTCGGAATCCAAGGTAACAATGACCTGAAACAGAGGTAAACTTCTTTTTTTTTCGCTTCTGGTTTAACGCTTATTCTGTTTTAGGTCTTATTTGGTTGAGACCAGGTGTGTGTGTGTGTGTTGAGCGAGACAATGTAAGAGAGAGA
Organism: Homarus americanus; assembly: GCF_018991925.1. Taxonomy (NCBI): domain Eukaryota; kingdom Metazoa; phylum Arthropoda; class Malacostraca; order Decapoda; family Nephropidae; genus Homarus; species Homarus americanus. The sequence continues at coordinate 224,385 of NW_024720568.1, forward strand.
GACAGAGAGATAGAGAGAGACAGAGAGACGCCTCATAGTTCATTCAAGGCCTGCAGGGTTTGTCAAGGCTAGAGTGTAATGTATTTTTTTATATATTTAGTCAGTGTTGAAGTTAGTTTACTTTCTTGGTTGGTCTGAGAAAAGTTTATATAATTTTTTTTTAATATTTTTTTTTATTTACGTGGTTGATTTTCTTTTTTGTTTTTATTTGTATTTGTTTTGCTACTTAGGTTGTTGTGGTGGAGGTTTCTACTTTTATTATGGTTTCTGTCTGTCTCTGTTTTTATTTTCATCTCTTTTTTTATCTCCCTTTCTCTCTCTCTCTCTCTCTCTCTTTATCTTTCTTTATCTCCATCTATGTCTCTTTCCGTGTCCCTGTCTTTCTTTCTCTGTTTTCTTTCCTTCTCTCTCTCTCTCTCTCTGTTCTTCCCAAGGGTTTCAGAGGACCTTAGTATCCATGTATTTCCCATGCGAATCTCTCTCTCTCTCTCTCTCTCTCTCTCCTCCCAAGGGCGTCGCAAGACCTCATCCTCACCTATTTTATTAACCAATGACTGATATATTCCACCCCTGTAGCTGACTCAACCTGCCAATACTTTGACCTTATGGCACGCGTTAATTAGCATTTCGTTAACTCTCCCCTGAAGGTACACTTTTCTCATTACACTGATTACCTGCTCTGAGCCTCATGACGTTTATGGCTTACTATCAACAACTGCAGAGATTCGAATGTGTGTGTGTGTGTGTGTGTGTGTGTGTGTGTGTGTGTGTGTGTGTGTGTGTGTGTGTGTGTGTGTGTGTGTGTGTGTGTGTGTGTGTGTGTGTGTGTGTGTGTGTGTGTGTGTGTGTGTGTGTGTGTGTGTGTGTTATTGATATGAGAAAAGAGATTTTTTTTGTCCTGGATGTTAGAAGTAATGCGGATGTTTATTTATGTTTTTGTTAATGTTTATTGAATGTGTGTGTTTTTAAGTGTTTGTTTTAGATGCCATTGTGGTATTTTATGTTTGTGAATAATTTAAATGCTATCGATGTTTTGATTCTTATGAGTACAGGTATGTGTGATTATGGATGATACAGGTGTCATTCTTGTTTTATCTCTATGTATGTTTTTCTTTCTTTATGTATCTCTTTTTACTCTTCTTTGTCATTCCATTATTTCTTCACTGTCTTTCTGTCTCGGTTTGTCAGTCTGTCTGTCTGTATGTTTACGTTACTCTACCGTACCCTCTCGCTCTCTCTCTCTTTCTCTCTACTTCTTTCTTGCTATACCTTGTTTCTCTCTCCCTTAGTATCCTTCCCTATCTCCACCCCTCCCCACTTTATTCATTTTATGTCTCTCCCATTTCGCTATATCTACATCATCTACATATATACATTTTTTCCATATGAGATAATTATAACTCACACTCGGGGGGGAAATAAACGAGATGGTGTAATGGTAGTGTAGTTTGCCACGACCACCAGCCAGCCAGCCAGCGCTCACACGTTAACTATGGGAATGTTTATCTGTGCTCTGGCCAATTCAAGCGGATGAAGGATTATTACCACACATGAATTATATTACCATTGGATTCTGTTGCTTTTTTTTTTTACGAATAGCCAGTGGTTGAGGGGAGAGAAGGAAAGGGAGGAAGGGGGTAGGGAAAGAGGAGGAAGTGAAGAGGTGGGAAGAAGGGGAGGGCAAGGGGGAGGTAGGGAGAGGGAGGGGAAAAGGAAGGGATGGTTTAGAAAGCCAAAATTGTGTTGCGCCCATTTCCATGACAGGATTATCAATTAGGGGGATAATGAGTTGGAAGGCTAATTAGGGGAGGAAAGGGGGGTTGAAAGTTTGTTAGGGGAAGGGAACGAGAGGGGGTTGTAGTGGTAGTTGTGTGTGTTGGGGGAGGAGAGGCTACTTTTTATTGTTGTCTTGTGGATTTATATACTTTTCAGTGACTCTGGGTTTAAACACACACACACACACACACACACACACACACACACACATCATTGACACACACACACTTACAATAACAATGTAGTGTGTAAAGATGTTGCCTCGGGTTATTATTAGAGCCAGGGTAAAATACAACACCAGAAAGAGGATTAAGTAAAACAAAAGTGTATAAAAAGAAAAAAAGTAACTTGTCAGCTTTTGTTCGTGTTAAAAAAAATAATAGAAAATCCTTCATACGTATATTTTTTTTTAGCGTGAAAAGAATAAATTATATTTATTTGTTTCATCAGCGGAGCGGGCGTGATAGTTTTAGTTTTTCGGGCCACTGCTTGTGTGTGTGTGTGTGTGTGTGAGCTTGAAAGTAGATGTAAATCCATTGACGATCACACACACACACACACACACACACACACACACACACTGACAATTAGCAAAATTTCCCGAGCAAGGAAGTGTTACCAATTATATATTCAATGTTACCAACACAGATTAAAAAGAAAAGTATAATGACTCATCTAAATAATGGAGGATAAACCCCTCGAGGAACACACAAACACTTAAGTTTATCCTGAAGAAAGAAAATGTGAATATATTTTGTTTCTTTTTCGTAAACAAAAGTGTACCCAGGGAAAAAATATATACTGTTTTTCTCTTTACGCCATGATACATATACTGTACTCATGCAGGAAATATATACTATTTTTTCCCATGTAGAAATGTACTCATAAACTTTACCACATAAAAAAAAATACTTTACACTATATGAACTTAGACAAAAAAGTTTCATTGCGAAGGAAAATATATATTAAGTCCTATGATTTCCCTTATGCAGAATAATATAGATGCGAAAAATTACGAAAGAAAAGTTGTTAGAATTTTGTGATGTTTAATTCAGTGACGAAAAACGACGAACGAAAATTTATATTCTTCTTCGTATATTTCTTATGTAGACTTTAGGCACAGAAATATTCGAGACAAAAATTAATAATTTTACTAACGCTAGAATTGTTACGAAACATTAGGAAAGAAACTATAAATTTTTCTTGTTATTTTTCAAAGTCAAATTCAGGTTAAGAAACATTAATGTATGATAGAATGAACAGTAAGGATGAGCCTTTGGTCAGTGGGGTAATCTCTCTCTCTCTCTCTCTCTCTCTCTCTCTCTCTCTCTATCTCTATCCTAATCGTTGTTTGTCTGTACTGAATGTCTGTCTCTCACTTCCTCAGTCAATCACACAGTCGTAATTAAAGTTGTTTACCACTCAACAATAACAACGACAACAACAGGCTAAATCATACAACAGCTATGTAAACAATGCTCATTATACTCAATATTCATAGTACTCAATATCCGTAGTACTCAGTTCTCATAATCAACGTTTATAGTACTCAATACTCATAATACTCACCACTCATAATATTCAGTACTCAACAATACTCATAATACTCATAACAACTGGCAGAGAACAGATCAAAGATATGCTACACTGAGTGACATGTTTGCTCAAGAACTACCCAATCAAGGTCAAAGGTTATTCTGGCACTGATGAGTTAGTTAGAATCTTTGGACAAAATAGAAAAATAGGTCAAGGTATTTTAAAGATTTTAGTGTATAAGCTTGAATTAGAGGTCAGGTCAGGTCAGGTCAGGTAATTGAAAGTAATAAATGTGATAATCCTCGGTAACAAGACGAAAATTAGTTAAAATATTTACAAGTTAAAAGAAATCAAGCCATAAACGAGGTCAAAGTTAATCATTAATTTGTAGTAATAAGTTCAAATTAATCCTTACAGGTACAAGTACAAAACAGGCTTTCAACTCGGCTTTAAAGTTAGTAAAAAAGAAAAGCAATGTTGGGTTAAAAACAAGGTCAAGGTTAATCTCACATTGACAGTAATAAATTAGATGCAATCTTTGGCCACCACAAGCGAGAGCGGTGTTGAAAATATTTACAATTTACTGAAATGAGATGTATAATCCTTAAGGCCATCAAAGAAAAGGTCAATTATGTTTACAATGCGGCAGAAACTAGGTCAACAACACACACACACACATGGAGCAGAGGATGATCATTTACTCCTCAATATCGGAGAAAATCTTTTATGTCAGCGGCACACATTAGGTCAAAAACAAACAAACAAACATGACACAAACAAAAGCCAGGATGATTACTAATTATATTACACGACCTTTATAATCTCTGTAAGCTTAAGTAGAAAACAAATTACACAGAAAACAGGTACCAATCAGCGACATACAGACAGACACATACAGACAGATGGACATTGGCACACGGACACAAAAACATACAGACACAAAGACAGACAGACACACACACACACACACACATCAAATAAAAGCAACAGACATGCCTCAGTTCCAAAAATGTACAATGCAAAGCTTATATTCCCAGGCAGAAAAGCAAGTTAAAAAATATACACAATCAGCTGTATAGACTGAGTCAAAGAACACACACAAGACAACACCCAACTGGAGTCAACACGCCAGGGAAGCCGACAGTCAGTCAGCTGCATAAACGAGCCAAAGATAACCTCCTAACCAATGGTCTAGACAGGGCTGGGAAAAAAATCCCTTCTGTTTTTTCTCCCAGGAGAGCCTCCACTACCCGTGCTGTTTTGCTCGTGGCCACCGCCCCATAATGGACTCTTGGGGGATAAGGCGGGGGGTGGGGGGTGGCTTCTGTTGTTTTGGAAAGAGAACATAGCTGGTGAGGTCTTGGGGAGAGATTTAGCTGCGGCATTGTTTTGGGGGAGAGAACAGGATGTAATTTTCTGGGGGTAGATAGCTGGCTGGTATTGTTTTGGGGGGAATTATCTCTATGGTGTTATTACGGGGAGATAACTGACCAATACTACATCAAGATAGGGGAGAAAAAAATCATCTAGAATTCTCATAGAGGTGTAACTTTCCCCGAAAAGATTTTTTCTTCTACCACTTCGACCATGACACAAACAGAGAAGACATAATGGTGTCAGAACTACACAGAGACTCTACCGCCTCGTATTGGTTGTAGTCTCTTATTCACCCCAATTAAGAAGGTTAGAAACAAAACACATCGTATGAATGTTTGAGAATATTGAGTCTAAATTATATAAAAACTTTATTTCAAGTTCTCTTATGGATCCAGTGGTGAATTTCCTTCCTATTATCTTTGGAATTACCATCATATTGAACCAGTGACAACATTGATTAGGAATGGAAATGGGAACAGGAACGGGAATAGAAATAATAAATGGCTGAAGGAATTGGAACAGGAATACGAACAAGAAAGAAAACAGGGTTAGGAATAAGAGGAGGAATAACATCAGGAATGACAACAATACTAATAATAGGAATGTGATAAGATTAAGAATGAAAATAGGAATGGGAATAACAAATGAATATAGAAATTGGAACAGGAAGAGCAACACGAACAAGAAAAAAAATTGGATTAGGGATAAAACCAGAAATAACAACAGGAATGGGAATAGAAATGAGAACAATAATAGGAATAGGAATGGGAACAGTAATGGGAATAGGAATGGGAAAGTAAATTTGAATATCTTCTTTCCTAATTCGCCGAGTAAACAAAGACAAACGCACACAGCATTACAGCGACGAGGAGTCTCCGGCATCAAACACTTGGGCTTGAGCGAGGAACTGTTAATGAAGCTTCCGTCGCCGCAGGATGCACACACACACACACACACACACACACGCACACACGCACGCACGATGGTTTAACCCCTTGAGGACTATAGTTTAATTTCTTGAGGGCGATTCGCTAACTCTTTCATAACGATGGTTTAATCCTTTCGTCCTCTAAGGGTTAAAAGCATTTAGTATTTTTTTGTCCAGCAATCAAGAGTGAGGTCATTAATCCAGGCACCAGCCCAGGGGTCATTAGGTTATCCAGGTCAGCGGGTCAATGGTCACGACTGACTGCTGGCAGCAAGGCCACGAGGCTCCTGCCTACCACCTGCAAATTAAAAAGCCAGAATTAATATAACTTTTTATGCTTCTGTTATTTTTATATTATTTTTATTAGAGGTTTGTGTGTGTCTCCATGTTCTTTTCTCTCTCTCTCTATATATATATATATGTATCTCTCTCAATCTCTCTCTTTCTATCCCTATCTCCCTCTCTCTCTTTTGCTTCCTATCCTTATATCTCTCTCTCTTTTTCTTCCCCTCTCTTTCTCTCATCCTACAAACAAACCAACACATGGAAGCTCCCCTCTGTGTGTGGCCCTGTTGTTGTCTCTACGTCACCAGCGAGGAGGGAACCTCTCATCAAATCCCGCTCCACGGAAGTCCTGGACGCCATTGAAATCACCATTGTCAGAGGGGAGGAAAGTGGCGGGAAGGAGAGGAAGAGAAGGAGGTGAAGGAGAGAGAGGGAAGGGGGGTTAGGAGAGAGACAGAAGGAGGTAAGGAGGGAGAGACAGAGGAAAGGAGAGAGAGGGGGGAAGAGAGAAAAAGGAAGGGATGAAGGAAGGGAAGGAAAGAAGAATGGAGGAGGGGAAGGGGGAAGGAAGGGAGATCCTCTGGTCAGCTATTCTTTCCCTCTCCCAGAAATGGAAAAGAAAACGAACCAACGACTCAGAAAGCGACCCAATGACTCAAATCACGACGAAACGACTCGGTAACCAACACAGTGACTCAGTAACCAACACAGTGACTCAGTAACCAACACAGTGAATCAGTAATCAACACAGTGACTCAATAACCAACACAGTGACTCAATAACCAACACAGTGACTCAATAACCAATACAGTGACTCAATAACCAACACAGTGACTCAGTAACCAACACAGTGAATCAATAACCAACACAGTGACTCAATAACCAACACAGTGACTCAATAACCAACACAGTGACTCAATAACCAACACAGTGACTCAATAACCAACACAGTGACTCAATAACCAACACAGTGACTCAATAACCAACACAGTGACTCAATAACCAAATACAGTGACTCAATAACCAACACAGTGTAACCAACACTCCAATAACCAACACAGTGAAATAACCAACACAGTGACAATAACCAACATAGTGACTCAACCAACACAGTGACTTAGTAACCAACACAGTGACTCAATAACCAACACAGTGACTCAGTAACCAACACAGTGAATCAATAACCAACACAGTGAATCAGTAATCAACACAGTACTCAATAACCAACACAGACTAATAACCAACACAGTGACTCAGTAACCAACACAGTGACTGACCTACAGTGACTAACCAACACAGTGACTCAATAACCAACACAGTGACTCAGTAACCAACACAGTGACTCAATAACCAACACAGTGACCAATAACCAACACAGTGACTCAATAACCAACACAGTGATAACCAACACAGTGACTCAATAATCAACACAGTGACTCAATAACCAACACAGTGACTCATAACCACACAGTGACTCAACAACCAACACAGTGACTCAACCAACACAGTGACCAAACACAGTGACTCAATAACCAACACAGTGACTCAGTAACCAACAGACTCAATAACCAACACAGTGACTCGCCAACACAGTGACTCAATAACCAACACAGTGACTAGCCAACACAGTGACTCGGTAACCAACACAGTGACTCAATAACCAACACAGTGACTCAATAACCAACACAGTGAATCAATAACCAACACAGTGACTCAATAACCAACACAGTGACTCAGTAACCAACACAGTGAATCAGTAATCAACACAGTGACTCAGTAACCAACACAGTGAATCAATAACCAACACAGTGAGTCGGTAATCAACACACCGACTCAGCATCACTGGCCGCTTTAGTGTTAAATTCAATTAATGCAGAGACTATCTCACTCAATATTGTTACACTGGTCGTGGGTACAGTGGTCGTGGGTACAGTGGTCGTGGGTACAGTGGTAGTAGGTACAGTGGTCGTGGGTACAGTGGTCCATCATTTCGCCTACACAAGAAGGTCAGGTCGTTCTAAATCACTGCTGATGGTCGTGAATATAAAACTCATTGTTATTATAATTCTTTACCTCCTCGGCTTCTGGTTATCCGCTGTGAGGAGACACTGTGTACTTGTGTCTACAGGAGAAGGTTTCAATAGCGATGTAGAGGGAGAGTATGAGGTCACTACAACGATGATAAGATGATAACAAGGTGTATGTATGTATGTATGTATGTATGTATGTATGTATGTATGTATGTATGTATAACTATGTAGACCGGTTATATGTCCCCCTGGCTTCTGCTGCCTCGTCATACACAAACTATAACACAACCCGACAATATCTCGCCCCATAACAGGACAGCTGGACGGCCGAGGTGTGTGTGTGTTGGGACATAATTTTAGCAGTGCTCCGATTTAAGCCACGTTGACTACTGACATATATAAATTATGCATTTCCCAATAACAGCAACATTTGCAATTGAAACATAATGAGACCGTCACGTCAAAGCACAATGCCGACTGTTCCAATTGTAATGACAAATGATTACGAACCACAACACTGTTACTCACGACGATAATGACAGTTTGGGGTCACACCTTACTGACCCAATTGATTTACATGAACAAATAACTAATTATATATATTCACAATATTCTATTCACTCTTTGTATTCTCCTAATTCATTAAATTAGTCTCCTTTTCTCTCTCCCTCATCCTAGTTCATTTCATCCACCACTGAGCTGCCCCATTCTCAGTAAAACGCATTATTTTACACAATATCAATCCATAATGAAAGCACAGGTTAATGACCAGCAGTAGGGTGGACCAACAGCACCGCCCCTCCTTAATCACCACCAGCAGTAAAAACTAATATTAACTCTCGTTACGAAAGATTACAACTGAGGGCTGTTGACCTTTGACCCTTACACGTGTTGAAGTCTTCTGACCTTCCTCCAGGCTAATCATGTATTCATTCAAACATTGTATAGATAATATTGCATCTTATACTTGAGTCAAACCTATTTACCTGGTATATATTTCGCCGTTGATAATACGTCTGTCGTGTACAGTATAGTATTATATTATGTATTCATAGATAATCAATACACAGCTGTCAGTTGAATATATGAACAAGTGACTCTCTCTCTCTCTCTCTCTCTCTCTCTCTCTCTGTTCCTTTATGAGTGATGTCTACCATTTGTTTATTTTTCTCTTGTTCTTATTTATCTGTCATTTATTCCTCTTTTTTTATTTTTTTTTCTTGCTCGTATCCCTTTCATCACAATCTCTTTCCCCTAATTTTTTTGTGATTCCCACCAATTTAACGTTCACTCTTTCTACTTCATTTATCCATTTTTCTTATTATTTTCTACTTATTAATAATTACTTCCGCGTTTCATTTAGTCTTTTTTCAGTAATAAAGGAATTTACTATATATGCTATTTCTGGAACCAATTTTAGGGAGAGAGAGAGAGAGAGAGAGAGACAGAGAGAGAGAGAGAGAGAGAGAGAGAGAGAGAGAGAGACGGGGGGATATGGAAACAAGGGTGCATGGAAGAGAAGGGAAAAGGATAAATAGAAGAGAAACGAAGGAGAGACGAGGGAAGGGATAAGGGGTAAGGGATGGAAAGAGAGAGAGAGAGAGTACTTTCGATCACAAGGGGTTATTAGTTTTCCTAATGTTTGGTACGGCAGATCAGTCTAATATCCCTTGGCAGAACTAATGGTGAATTACCCCTTAACTAAAGTGGCAAGGGGAAAGGTGAATCGCAACTAAGGGGTTATTTATTAGGGGATAGATAGAAAGGGGAATTAAATAAAGGGATAATAAGGAAGAGGAGGAGAAAGCCTTGACTTACGTGATAATTTTCTCCTCCTGGAAATTGTCAAAAGTTGTGGTAACGTGATCTAGTGGCGCAGTTTCCTAGGAAGGAGAGAAAGGGGGGGGGGTAGGTGAGAGAGGATGTAGGGAGGGAGAGGAGTAAGTATTAAAGGGAAGGAGAGTAGAGAGGGGGTAAGGGTGGGATGGAGGGAGAGGGAGAAAGGGAGATAAAAGAGAGTGAGAAGGACAAGAGGAATGAAATGAAAGGATGGAGAGAGGGAAAGGAAGGAAATGGGAGGTAGAGGAGAGAGGGAGGGGCGGGGTGGTAGTGTAATGGCGGCGGGCATCGTTTAGGCAGTGTACGGCAGGCCCTCGGCGACTTGCTCAAGGTAATGCGCTCATTATGTAAATTAAGGAGAGTTTATGAGTAAAACATCCCCTGCTGGAGGAATGGTGCCACCGTCCACCCCTCCCACCCACCATTAAGGGTAGTGCCATCCTCCCACCAGTGCCAAACCTATCGTTATTGGTGTAAGGGGAGTGCTATTTTGCATCCTCCCTACTTTTTACCACATATCGTTAATGGTAGTAATGGTGTGGCCCTCCTCCATCCGACCCTCCCACCCACCATTAATGGTAGTAATGGAGCCGCTTTCCTCTTGCCCTGTCACCCACCATTAATTGTAGTAATGGTACCACTCTCTGACCTAACCCACACCTCTCTGCCACGAGCACAACGCAGTATATATATATATATGTGTGTTTTAATGTAAATATTTACTCACTAATTTCATACTAGATCGTCAACCATTAATTTACACACACACACACACACACACACACACACACACACACACACACACACACACACACACACCTAAACGCTTGTAGCAAAACGAAACCTAAACATTATAAACAATTACAAATAAAAACACAAAAACAAAAACCCAGATAAAGAGCTTCGAGGCGTTTGGTGAAGGACACGTGAGCCTGGGATAAGCTTTCTTGCAGCTCACTTCAGCTTACTTCAGCTTACTTCAGCTTACTGTACCACGGCTGACACCCGCAACCACTGCACTCGTCAGCTGGGAGACATAGACCTTCGCCTCAAAGTTCTTTGTCTTCATTACTTTCTTTTTCTTTCTTCTTTCTCTCTTTTTCCTTTCTATCTCATTTGTCTTCATTTCCTCTATTTCTTAAATGGTGTTGCGTTATTTTGCTTCTTCCTTTATTCTATCATTCTCTCTTCTTATTCTCTCCCTTGTCTTCATTTAGTACTTCCCTCGTTCTTTATTTGGCTCCTATCGGTAAACTATAAAAATGAGATATAATAATAATAATAATAATAATAATAATAATAATAATAATAATAATAATAATAATAATAATAATAATAATAATAATAATAATTTTCACCATATTGACGTCACTTCCCCTAACCCTCCTCTCCTACCTCACTCAACCTAACCCCATTGACCTCATCCCTACCCTGTATCCCTCCCTCACCTCACCTCACTTCACCCCTCCCTCACCTCACCCCTCCCTCCCTCACCTCCCTCCTCTTCTCACTTCTCCACCATTTCACCCACACTTGGCACAGATAGGTAAAACCATTTATTTATTATGAGCGCAAAAACCTGTCGGCTTAAAAAGGTTTTTGAAGAAGTGCTTGTCGACAGTGTTGCCAAGGGTGGGTGTTGCAGACAGTGGTGACAGTAAGTGTTGTGTTTGTGTTGTGTAAGAGATGTCAGAGAAATACTTAAGTGTTCTCTCTAAAGCCTTAACCCACTTCTCCTCCCTCCCCCCTCACCTTAGCCCCCTCACCCCTCCCCCTCCCCATACCTCACCTTACCCCCTCCCTCCCCCTCACCTTAGCCCCCTCACCCTCTCCCCTCCCCATACCTTACCCCCCTCCCTCCCCCCCTACACCAAGCTTCTCGGGGGATTAATAACAAGAACTTATTTCAGGTGATCAGTATTCAGTAATTTTTGTTGTTACGACCAAACGAGTGTTGTGTATCTCACTCTGTTGTTCACTAAGACAAACAATCAATTATTTTTATCACAAACTCTCTAATTCTACTACACACACACACACACACACACACACACACACACACAAGCGTATCCTACACACAAACACTTCCCTCCTTCAGCTAACCCCTTTAATATAGGACTCGGGGAGAGGGAGGAGGAAGAAGGGAGAGGGGGGAGGAGAGGGGGAGGGAGGAGGAAGAAGGGAGGGAGTGGGGGAGAAGGAGAGGGATATAGTCTCTGTCCAACGCATATATAAATATTTTTTGTCTCCTTTGGGCCGTTGTGTCTCTTATATTCTTTTCCGTAGAGAGAGAGAGATAGAGAGAGAGAAAGAGAGGGGAAGACGTAAGGAAGGTTAGGAGAGGGGGAGAGTAACATGGGATAGGGTGCGTGGGGGAGAAAGAAGGAAGGATAGATGGGTAAAGGAAGGGAGACAGTGAGAGGGGATTGAAGGGAGGAATAGGAGGGTAGAAGAAAAGGGTAAAGAAAGAGAGAGAGAGAGGATATGGGATGAGAGTAACGTGTGTACAGCGAGGGAGAAAAAGGAGAGGTAGATGGGTGGAGGGAAGTTATGGGGAGAGGAGGGAAGGTGAGAGAAAATGAGAAGAGGGAGAGGGTGGGAGGGAGGGAGGTGAGAGAGAGAGAGAGGGAGGAGGGAGGGAGAGGAGTGGGAGGGGAGAGGGAGAGGAGGAGGAGAGGAGTGGGAGGAGGAGGAGGGGAGAGAGAAGAGGAAGATTGAGGTAAGAGGAGGGAGAGGAGGAGAGGAGGTCCATTTTCGAGAGTCAGGTTAACACAGGTCCGCTCTCACACAGACTTCAGTTTTCCGTGAAGACTTTCTTTTTTTTTACGAGACCAACTTGGCGCTGTGACTGTTTTGTGATGGAGGCCTGAGGTGGGACGGTGTGGTGTGGTGGGGGTGTGGTGGAGGGTAGTTAGTCTTATGTGTCACACTTGAGGTCTTTGGTCTGTGTGATGTCAGATTCCATGTTTGTCGGTCTGTGTTTACTTCTCGATCTGGGATTATATTTGTCTGTTTATATTTTCCAGTTACGTTGAATTTACTGTGTATGATGATCACACACACACACACACACACACACACACACACACACACACACACCTTCACCAGCTGTGAGCTCCAAGTTTTAATCAGGAGGGAAGAAATCCTCCAGTCTGATTAAGTTAGTCTGGCTTTTGATGGTCGACTTTGACAAGTTTAAAAAGAAGTTTAAATGGTGAATTTTCTTTCTCGCAAACCTCGTTTTGAGGAAGTGGAAAGCAAAGAGGAGAAGAAAAAAAATGAAAAAAACTACGCCGCTTGTTGAGGAAGGAGTGGGGGTGAAAGAGTGTGTAAGTGTTTCTCGTCTTTTATTTTAAGCAAATTTGCACGTCTGGGGGAACAAGAAGCTCTTTGTCGAAACTTTCAATTTTTCCAAGAGCTGGACGGACCGCCGGGTCATGGGAGGCACTTGTCAACTTTTCCGACTGAGGAGAGGAGGAGGAGGGTTGAACGTGTTGGTCATAGTCACCCATCCTCTTGTTTAAAATGTTGCTTTAAAGGACAAAATTGTTCCTTGTTGACTAAATTTGCATATGGGAATGTTTGGGGCGGGAGGCGGCCTGTGACTGTTTGATTACCAGAACGGAAGTGTGGTTATTATGAGAGGGGAGGGAGTGGTGGAAAGGGAAAGAGGGAGGGAGTAACGGAAAGGGAAAGAGGAATGGAGGGAGGGAGAAGGGTGTAATGGAAGGGAGAACAGAAAGTTTTGGGTAGGGGAAGGCGGAGGAGGGAGAAGAGTGAGGTAGAAGGAGGGGAGGAAGAAGATGGAGGGAGGTGGAGGAGCAGGAAGAAAGAGGAAATGGAGGTGGTGAAGGGAAGGAGGAGGGTAGAAGGGGGTAGATGGAGGGGAGGGGTAGGAGAATGAGGGAGGTGAAGGGGTGGGTAGTAGAGGGAGATGGAAGGAGAGAAGGTAGAGGGAAGGAGTAGGAAGCAGGGCGAAGGAGAAGGGGAAAGGAGGAGGGGAGTAACTGGGGAGGGGGGTGGCTGGGGAGGGGAGAGAGGTTGGGGAGGAAGGGTGGGGAGGTGGGGTCACTTGTCGTGTGTCTCTCACTTGAAGCGTTATTTTTTTTTCGCCTCACAGTTTTAAAAGTTATGGCCGCCGTGTTTACAAATTGATGAGCTAGTTACCTTGTTAAGATGTGAAGGTGTCGTGTCGTGTCGTGCTGTGTCATGTCGTGTCGTGTCGTGTTGTTTAGTGTAGTGTCGTGTAGTGTAAGATGATAATTTGCGTTTTATTTGACAAGTTAATTGAAAGCAAGCGTATATATTAATTTTTCTATAAATTTTAATAGTGGAAATGTTTTGTTTTGGCGGCCATGTTAATGTTTTAATTTATATACAAACAGAAGTCAATTTTTTTCTTTATTGTTTATTATGTCTTATGTACGCCTTTCCTGACCTGACTGATGTAAGTTATTCGTGCACGAGGAATATTTTATCTGATAAGTCAATCTTTAACACAATTATTGAATATTTATTGGTTCCTCTTTGCTCTATCTAGTATAAATTATTTTTTTAAAGTAAATTTTTAATATTTTCTGAATCAATTTATTCGCCCCCCCCCCCCACACAAGCCCTTTAATGACATCTGATATTAGGAAATTTGAGAGAATTGGGCTGCAAAAAATATATAGAAATAATATATATATGTATATGTATATTTTTCACATAATGAGGCCCTATTATGAATATTTAGCGTGCTTGGTGCAATTTGCATATCATTTGTGATTTGCCCAGGTAAAAATGTTGAGTAAATTCGACAGAAACATTTTAATTGTGCAACATTTGACCATTATCTTAAAAGTCCATTGTTGTAAGTTAAACACCCGGCCTGTTTGTGCCATTATAGTGTAGCAATGACATGTGACTGACTCGGTGATTACAGGTGGTTGATATGTGATTGTTATGTTGATTCATGTGATTGGTGCAAAATGTGGTCCTATTATTGGAGTTTTGAATTAGGATTATCTAAGTGATTTATATTGAGCTATGATTCTTTCACAACAACAACAACAACAATAATAATAATAATAATAATAATAATAATAATAATAATAATAATAATAATAATAATAATACCTTTAACCCGTAAGTAAGTGCTATAACTTAATGAATTACAACACGGTTTACGTAAGCCTTGACTGCAGTACTGTAATGCTTATGTACCGTAATTACTGCTTGGTGTAATGACATTGTACTGTGATTCGTGTACATTATGTATACAGAGGTGTGAGTACAATTATGCTGCCCTGTGATATTCAGCCCCTTCTCTGTCTGTGTCTCTCTCTCTCTCTTTCTCTCTCCTCTTCTTTCCATCTTTCTCTTTCTCCTTTCCAATTTTTAGTACTTGTTTCTGTTTTCCTCCCTCCCTTCTTTTTGTCACTCTCCTTTCTTTCCTCTTCCCTCTTCTTCCTTCCATTCCTCTTTCTCTTTTCCCTTTCCTTTTTCCACTATTTCTCTTTGTCCCCTTCCTTCCCTTCACCACCTCTCTCTTTTTCCCTCTTCTCTATTCTTCTCTCTCCTTCTTTCCCCATTCCCTTCTTTTACTCCTTGTCTCTGTCACTATCCCTCTCTCCCTCCCTTCCTTCTCTCCTTCCATCTACCCCTTCCCTCCAGCCCCCCCTCCCTCCCTCCCAGGATCAATGGAGATAGTTCAGTAATCCGGGAATTAATCTGGGCTGAAGAGAAGTAAACAGGTCAGCGAATACCATGAATGTATCTCACAGGAACGTTGCCAAGACCAAGTAAATGTTGCCATGATCGGGCCAAACGTTGCTAAGTACAGGTAAATGTTGCCACGACCGGGATAAGAGTTACCTATCTTCACACACACATATACACTTTATATTCTCTCTTCTGTTTGTTCTCTTGTTCTCATTTTCTTAACCATATCTCCAAGTCTCATCCTCTTCCCTGTCCTTTTCATTCTTCTTTATGTTTCTATCTCACTGCCCGTCTGTCTTTCTCACTTCTCTATGTTACTGTCTTTCTTTGTCTCTCTCTCTCAATGTCCCTCTACCTTCCTCTCACTGTTTCTCCCTATCTCTCACTGTCTCTCTCACTGTGTCTGTCCTTTCAAGCACCTCTGCCTGTAATCCCCTGGTCACCTCAATCATCCATGCAACACGGCATCATCTGCATACATCAGCGTTCCTACCTCCTGCCTCCCTACCCACCTCCCTACCTACCTCTAGACCTTCCTCTCTCCCTCCCTCCCTCTCTTCCTGCTTGCCTGTCTCTCCTTCCCTCTCCCTCCTCTCGTCTCACCACTTACCACTGGAACAGCCTTAACGCACTGTCTCTACTGAAATATATTCTTCTTTATCTCATCCACGTGTTTATTGTCCTCTGTGTGTTCCATTATCTCCAGTTTTTACTTCTCCTTGACCCTTATTCTCGCATTCCCACGGCTCTAAACCAGCGAGTCGTACACACACACACACACACACACACATTCTCTTTATTATTTCATCTACTGTGTACCGTCGTATCGCTTGTACCTTCCATTATCTCCGGGTTTCACAGTGGTACAGCCCAGACACGACCTGTTCCCGTATCCATAAAGGCTGAATATCACCTCTTTTAGGTCATCGTCAAGCGCCGCTGTTTGCAAAAAAGCCATACACGTTAAGGTCGCTGTTTGCCTCATTCGCTAGTGTCGGTGCTTGCTGGACGCGTTTGCTCGCTGAGATATTTTCCATTTGGGGATTTCCAAATAAAAAAAAAATAGAAGCAAAATAAAAAAACAAAATAAAATCAATTGCCTTGTTTCTCTGCAGGCGCAAAAAATATGTTTGATTTATAATAATTTGACTCCTGATTCTACACCTTATTCTTTTGTTCGCTACAAGTGTTCGCTCCCAAGGGTACTACTGTTCACTCAGTATTTTTTTTAACCCTTGTTATTGCTTGTCTCTTTTATTGCTGGAGTTTGATTTATCTATTGCAGACAACTAACACACCTCACTACACACACACACACACACACACACACACACACCTATGCTTCTCTCCGGGGAAAACTGGTTCCCTATTGTCATTATATACGTGATGGCAACAGGTATGAACAGGTAGGGGAGAAATAATTTGTGGTCGAGATAAAAGATAAAAACACGTTCTATCACATATTATTATTACTTGTCTTTTTCGTGAGTCATACTTGGTCTGACTGCTGCTTATCTCTGACTGGTTAGCGAATCAGACAATCAAGCTGCCTTTGTTCTGATAAGGGATACCTGTTGTCTGTGAAGTAGGTGAACGATAGGGTACCAGTGTGTGTGTGTGTGTGTGTGTGTGTGTGTGTGTGTGTGTGTTGACTTTGCATTTTTTTTCTTTATTGCATTATATTGATTTGCATGCTTATCAAGTTTGGTCAAACTCAGTCAAAAAAAGTTGAAAGAAATTCTCACCGCAGACAGACAGACGAACAGACGGAGAGACGGACGGACAGACAGACAGACAGACGGACGGACAGACAGACACACAGACAGACACATGCCAATTTATTGCAGTCACCAATTAAGTCTGGCATCATAAAATATATAACACTAATTTTGTCACTTGTGTTTACTAAGTATTACAAATATATTTTTTATTTTAATCGGTAATGAATGACTGTATTTTTTTTTGTATCCAGCACACGTTTATTTTTGTATCATTATATCACGTGTATTTTTTTTCTTTTCAATAACCTAACCTAACCTAAACTAACCTAACCTATGTACCAGTATCAAACAGTTTCAGTTCACACAATGTTATATTTTTACATTTGTTCTGAGTATTAATATTCAGCTATATATATTTTTTGGTCATTATCTCGCGAATCTCAATTTTTTCCAACTTCACCCGTATCAAATTTCTCATAAAATGGTCATTTATATAAAATTTTAAAGGAATTTACAAAAATTTTCAGGAAAGTTTGATTTATTAGGAATTTATAGAATTTTATGGAAATTTATACAATTTTATGTAATTTTACGAAAGATTGTGGGAATTTTACAGAATTTTACGGGAATTTACCGAATATGATATGAAATTAACGGATTTTATTAGAATTTAACGAATTTTGTCAACCTTTACCGTATTTTCGGTAATTTACATAATAAATTAAGCAAACATTGGAAATTTAACATGAATTTTACTTATATTTCCGAATTACATTTTTTACAATGGATTTATAGAATATTCCCGGCATTTACATAATTCATCCGGGATTTACAGAATTTTACCAGGAATGCTATGAGGCATATAAAGAATATGACGTGGAATTTACTGAATTTAATGAGTGCCGAGACAGACAGACAGACAGACAGACAGACATACAGACAGACATACAGACTCCTGGAACCATAAAATATAATGGGAGTGAGAATCCTGACGTAATTTAAAGAGACAAGGATCCTTTTGTATATAGCATTATTATGACCTGGCGTTGTCTGTCTGTCTGTCTGTCTGTCTCTTCTTTTTTACTCTTTCTCTCCTTGTCTCTGTCTCCCTCTTTTCTCCCTCTTTCTCGCCTTTTCTTTATTTTTCTCTTTATATCTTGTTCTCTTACTTTCTCTTTTCCTCATTTATTTTGAAATTTTCTCTAATTCTCTTATAATCTCTTCCTGTTTCTTGTTTTTTCTTTCTCTCTTTCGTTTTCTCTTTATCCTGCCTGTCTGTCTCTCTGTTCATCAATCTTTTGGTCTGTCTGTCTCTCTTCCATTCTTTCATCCTTCTCTCTCTCTCTCTCTCTCTCTCTCTCTCTCTCCGTTCTCTCTGTCTCTTTGTCTCTCTTATTTTCAATCCCACCCTTTCTTTATTTCCTTATTGTGGTATTTCATCTATTTATTTAACTACTTCTGTCTTTCTATCTCTCTGATTTTCTCTTTGTCTCTCTCATCGTAATTTCTCTTTGTTTCACCTCCTCTTCCATCTGACTCTTCATTTGTGATGATTAATTATTGTATCTTAACCATTTATATTGTTATCACGTTATTATATGCATGCACACCCCCACTCTCTCTCTCTCTCTCTCTCTCTCTCTCTCTCTCTCTCTCTCTCTCTCCTCAATCTCCATAATGTCCCGGTTTACAACATCCATCTTTTTTTTTCGCTCATACACACTGTTTATCATATCCGTAATTCCCTTAAATACCTCCATTTGGTTATCCGTTATCCTGTGATTTCATTTATCTTCTTTACACATCATTTATCATGTTGTTTTTTATTTCTTTTTAATTTATTCAGTTTTATGTGAAGGAAAATATATCGTTATTGTAATGTGTATTATAATTTATCGTCCCGTGTGTGTGTGTGTGTGTGTGTGTGTGTGTGTGTGTGTGTGTGTGTGTGTGTGTGTGTGTGTGTGTGTGTGACTCTCTCTTTACTTCCTTCCTTCCTTCACTTCTCATTCTCTCTCCCTCTCATCTTCTCACCCTCTCTCTCTCTCTCTCTCTCTCTCTCACTTCCTCTCCTCTTCCTCTCATCTTCCCTCCCTATCCACTTACTCCCTCTCCTCCTACACTCTCTCTCTCCCTCTCCATTTCTCACCACTTCACCCCCCCTCTCGTTCCAGTGCACAATTACCGCGCTCACATAATTACAAGTAAATACTACATATCATTGCCAATTTGCACGCAACAATTCATGAATGTATTTTCAGACCTTTTCCTTAATTAAATTTATGGAGGGAGTCGCTATATATCCTCGGTCATTATAATTAATTGATAATAAAAATAATAATGATAATGACGATGGTGAGGAGAGTAATAGCGAAGAGAAGGATGATAATGGTTATAATGATAGTGATGATGATGATGATAGTGATGATGATGATGGTGTTGGTGATGATGATGATGATGGTGATGATGATGATGATGATGTTGATGATGATGGTGATGATGATGATGATGATGGTGATGATGATGATAATGATGATGATGATGAATTAGGCTAAACGTGGCTAACTTTGCCTCCTTGTGTGTGTGTGTGTGTGTGTGTGTGTGTGTGTGTGTGTGTGTGTGTGTACTCGCATGTTATTTTGTGTATAAGTATGTTTGTGCATATGTATCTTCGTGTATATGTGTGAGTGTATGGATGTGTGTATATGTATGTGCGTGTACGTAAAAGCGAAATCATTTATTACATTTATTTATGTATTTTCTGGCATCATAATCTCAGGTCACCAACACATAGTAACTATAGTGACCTGCAATGACCCTATGTTACTCGACCTATCAAGAGGACCATTTAACATTAACCCTCATAAATTCATATTAACCTTATTTAACTTGTTTAGTGTCCATAGCTCTAATGAACTCCCGTGGATGACCTGATCTGATCTTCTGTTATCCCAAGCTAATATAGTGGATTGTATCGTGTGAAGATTAGGTTAGGTTAGGTTAGATTAGATGAGAGTAGGTTAGGTTAGCGTTAGGGGTGTTTAAAGATTAGTTGAAATAAGCTGGTCTGCCTAATATATAAGTGACCTAACCTAACCTAACCCCACCCAATCTCTCTATATTTACGTTAACCTCTTTTGATTTGGTCTCTCCTTCATCTGACCTTTTCTCACTTCTCTTACAGCCATGGTGACCTCGCCCTGGATTGACCTTTTGGTGACGTCATCATCAGTTGTCTGTTTTCTCAGCTGCTGCTGACCGACCGCATCACAGCTCCTGCAGGTTAGTGTGTGGTGGGGGAAGGGAGGGAGGGAAGGAGGGAAGGAGGGAGGGAGGGAGGGAGGGAAAAATTAAGGAGAAGGAAGTCTTTTCGAAGGTCTTAGAGTTAATACAACGTTATGTAGAGCGATCATAAGGCGTAGTGAGGAGGTCTTAGGCGAGTCTTTAAAAGGGAGTCTTAAAGGAAATCAATAACAGTAAGGAAAGTAAGACCCTCGGACAGGTAGCTCAGGTAGTCTCAGGTAATCTTTGAACATCAAGTGAGGATTTACGGTTTTGTATTGTGGTCTTAAGACGAAGCAGTTTGGAGGTGGTCTGGTAGCTGCCGCTGGTGTTACAGATGATGTCGGGGGGGGGGGAGGACGTGGAGGCCATTTTGGATGTTGGCTACAAAAAAAACCACTTCCTGAGTCATGAGTAGTCTAAGAAGAGAGAGAGAGAGAGAGAGAGAGAGAGAGAGAGAGAGAGAGAGAGAGAGAGAGAGAGAGAGCTAGCTTCATCACAGCAGCATCTCTCAGGGCTGGAAGATCAAACATCATTACAGGCCAGGTAGCTCAACTCAAACACACAGCTTTCCCCATATTCCGTTCCCTCGTTCCTATCATGTACACACACTAGACGTTCCTCTGTTTACCTACACTACCTGTCCCCCTGTTAATTAAACACGTCTTGCAGGCTCACGAGGAAAAGAATATATATCACTCGTGTTTTTGGGTTTAATTAAGGAACAGAGATGCTATATGTGTTTATTTACCTGTGTCTGGGGGCGTAATGAACACTAAAATACCTGTCACTTGTCTTTTAAAGGTAATCTACTACATAATGAGACACTTTTTAAGTATATATGTACTTTGGGTAATGAAAAAAGTATATAATGTAAATATCCTTAATAATACGGTATAGGAAATATTTTTTTTTACTTTTTTTGTTCTTTAATGATAAGAGAGGCACCTTAAAGTTTATATAATTTTAATAGTAAAGGAAAGTTTGTAAATATACCCTTAAGACGTACTGGATAAAGGTATAGATAGCTAGATAGATAGATAGATAGATAGATAGAAGGAGAGAGGGAATCATAACTTCACACACACACACACACACACACACACACACACACACACACACACACACACACACACACACACACACACACACACACGTTAATTCAAGCTTCTGTTTTTGCTTAGGAACACATCTATCTAGAGGTCCCTCTCCCTCCTCCCCCTCCCCCCTTAATCTCGGTCCTACCTGCAAAAACAAGTTAATTGAGAGGAAGAAGGAGGAGGAGGAGGAGGAGGAGGTGAGGGAGAATGAAGAAGCGAGAGTTAGGAGGAGAAGGAGGAGAAGGAGGAGGAAAAAAGAAGATTGAAGAGGAGTAGGAGGTGGAGGAGTAGGAAGAAAAAGAGGAGGAGGAGGAGGAAAAGGAAGGGGAAGACCAGGAGGAGGAGGAGGAGGAGGAGAAGAGGGAAGAATGTAGAAAGGGAATAGGAGAATGGAGAAATGGATGGAGGGGGAAGAGCAGGAGAGGAAGGAGAAAAACAATGAAGAATTAGAATGTGCAGAATTAGAGAAGAAGAAGGAGGAGGAGGAGGAGATGCAAACAGAAGAATAGTTAGCAGGAGATAGACAAGAATGAGAAGGAGAAGAAGAAGTAGAGGAGGATAGATGAGAAAGAAGAAGGAGAAGTAGAAGATAAGGAAGAAAACTAAAACGAAGAAGAAAAAGAAAAAAATACAAATAAAAATTAAACGAAGAAGAGAAAGTAAGTAAAGAGAAATAAAGAGAAGACGAAGAAGAAGAACCGTTTCCTTAATACACCTTATTAAACCAGCCAGTCTCTAGAACATCTTAAATTAAACCTACAAAACTTATTAATTAAATGGAGACCTCGTGTCGCCAGGTAGCGCTCGGCCTCCCAGTTAATATCATTGCCATTTGCTCAGTGGCCAAGAGACGCGTGTGAGAATACCGTAATTCCTGCCGTGTCTGGTTGAATAGTTTCTGCCTCTGTATTTGGTCGAATAATTCCCGTAATGGTAAATCGAATAATTCTCTCTGTGTCTTGTCGAATAAATACTACCCTCATATCTGGTCGAATGATACCCGTCTTAGTTGTATAATTCTTAACTGTGACCGAAAAAAAACCCTAATCTGCAAATCTGGTTGAATAAATTACAAGTCTGGCTAATATAATCTTGCGAATCTGTCGAATAATTCTGAAATATGGTCGAATAATTCCCGCGCAATTTCCCGTTTTCTTTCGTGATGGTGAGCGGGTAGACTGAGGCAGTGGATGAACAGTTGACCTCTTAACTTAGTACAAATACTTCAGCCTTGATAGTTTATGGGTGAACAATGTGAGGGAGAGGAAGAGGAAGAGAGAGGTAAAAGGAAAGAGAAGAGGAGGAGAGAGGTAAAAGGGAAGAGAAGAGGAGGATAGAGGTAAAAGGAAAGGGAATAAAAGCATGGGATAGGATGGATGAAAGAGAAGAGAGATATAAAGGGGAAGAGAAGAGAAAGCATGGAAGGGTGAAGGAGAGAGAAGAGAATTAAAGAGGGAAAGCGGAGCAAGATAAAATGGAAGGGGGAGAAAATGGACAAGAAAAACGAGAAAGGGTTGATAAAAAAGAAAAGGCAGGAGGGGGGAAGGTAGAATGGAGAAGAAGAATAAGGGAGAGTGTAAGAGGAAGGCGGGAGGAAGGAAGGGTGAAGAAGAAGAAAGGAAGGGAGGAAGGAAGGAGAATAAAAGAGAATAGAAAGAAGAATGGAAGAAAATAGTTAAAATTGCAGAAAAGGATAAAAACGAACAGAAAGAAAAGAGAAACAAAATAGAAACAGAAAGAAAAACAAAACAAGAAAAGAAGAAAATATAGAGAAAGTGTAAGATGGAAGGGAACCATAAGGCACCCGAGGGAGAGAGAGAGAGAGGAAAAGTTAAGTAAAGAATACGAAGAGGAATGGGAAGGTCAAGAGGCTGGATGAGAGCCAGAAGGGAGGAGGAGGAAGAGAGAGAGAGAGAGAGAGAGAGAGAGAGAGAGAGAGAGAGTTAATGAATATATATGCATTCAAGAAAAAAATATTCAGGTGTGACGTTGGCTGTGTGATTTACCTGAGAATTATGGCTCATTGGGGAAGATGAAAGGGAATTTTTTTTTGAAGAATTTTGGAGATGATGGTTGAGACAATAGAGAATTTTTCTGAGAATTTCTTGAAGATAAATAACTTGAATTATTTTTTTTCTCCCGAGAATCGTGAAGAAAATTAATGGTAAGATGAAGGAGAATTTTCTTAAGAATTTTGAGGGGAATTTCTTGAGAATTTTAAAGATGATAATTAAAATAAAAAAAAAAAATGCTAGAATTATGATGATTGATAATAAGATAAAGAAAAATTTGTCTTGATAATTGTTAAGATAAAGACGAATTATTTAAGATTTGTCAAGTTGATAAAAAGATGAAGCGATGAATTTTTTTTATATAAACACGAAAGATAAACAACTGTGGACAGAAAGAATAAAGGAAGGAAGGAAGGAAGGAAGGAAGGCAGAAAGGATGGTAAAGAAAGAGAATAGGAAGCAACGGTGAATAAAATGTAGTTAGGTAAAGGAAGGAGAGTAGATGCAAATTAGAGAGAATGAAACGTGAAGAAAGCTTTTAGAGGGAAAAACTGCAAAGCTAAGGTGAAGGGAAATAAGTGCAAGGGAACTACAATAAAAGAGAGAGAAAAAAAGATGGAGAAAAAGAGAAGAGAGAGAGAGAGAGAATGAGAGTGAGAGAGAGAATTAGACAGTAATATAAAAACAGAAAAAAGAAAAAAACATAGATATATACAAAGAGACCCAGACAGAGATACAGAAAGACAGATAGACAGAATTTAAGCCTCTACCTTAAACGAAGAGACAGACATTAGCATCAGAATAGGGTCTCGGCTCCTCCCGGCTGCTGGCTCAACAGACGGGGTCCTGCCAAGACGGAAGAGCCTGCGTGCGTGCAATTGACCATTGTCTGTATGCAACGACCGATCCAGATGCCACGCTGCCTTGGACTCTGTGAAATGATCGTAGTGCTGACGGAAGACGTGAGTGACCGAGGCTAGTGTTTGTGGGTAGGTTTATATTAGTCTTCCCTGAGTGATAGAAAACGTAGTGTGATTCGATTTGTTTATATAGAAAATGTAGATAGTTGTATATTTATGTTTTCTTTTATGGTTTTGTTTTCATTGACAAGGTTTATTTATTTTTTATTAAAGAATGTTGTATTTTTTCCGGCGTATCTGTATTTATTTACAAGGTTATTTTTATTGACAAGGAAGTGTTTAGTTTATGATGTTGTTTCTATACTGTAAATATTTCCTTTATTTTAATCTCCCTGTTTCTCTCTGTCTCTCTGTCTGTCTCTCTCCCCGTCTCACCCCTGTCTCTCTCCCTTACTAAACACACATCGTAATATTCACACTGTTGTTTAAAGCTCCAGTGGTTGGTGTGTCTCGCTGCCCCACCACCAACTTTACGAGCGACAGTGAGCAGGAACAATTATGAAAGTCCACTATCCTCTGACCAATTACGACTGAGCACTGTTTACCTGGCTTTGTAAATCATGGGACAATTTGCATACCATGATGGATACTTGTAAATCAGGAGGAAAAGTTATGAAATACGAGTAAAATTTATTATTATTATTATTATTATTATTATTATTATTATTATTATTATTATTATTATTATTATTATTATTATTATTATTATTATTATTATTATTATTATTATTATTATTATTTTTATTATTATTTTCCTGTCACTTGGAATCGAGTATGACGATCATCCAGCTATGATACAATAATATGAGTTGTTAAGAATGTCACCTTCGTTGGTGAGTTCTGAGGTGACTAGAAAGGCCGATACGGGACCGGCAGCGTCGTCCACAGATGCTGCACGTGTGGCTGGCTACATCTAGTGCGGGAGGGGCAGCGGCAGCGTCTTTCCGGCGTTGGCGCTTGTCTGCCTCGGTTTTCAGTCGGGCTAACTCGAAAGTATTGACACCTTCTCGTGTGGTGCTCCTCCAAGCGTTACGGTGTGGAGTAATTGTCTCCCAGGTGAGGGGGTCGATTTGGCACTTTTTCAGGTTTGTCTTAAGAATATCCTTATACCTTCTCAGTTGCCCGCCAGCGTTACGTTTACTGTTCGTTAGGTGACTGTAAAGTAGCTGCTTTGGCATTCTACTGTCGCCCATGCCGGTAAAATGGCGACCTGTGGTGTAATGGTTAGCATGCTCGCCTCGCAGGTTCGATCCCCGGCAGGGTGAAACTATGGGCAAGTTTCTTTACGTCATTTGCCTCTGTCTACCCAGCAGTAATTGGGAACCTGGATGTTAATCGATTTGTGGATCGTGTTCCGGGGTAATGGTTAGCCAGTGCAGTTGGCGAGTTGTCCGGTCTTCTCGGACTATTCCTTGACACTGGGTCATACGACTCGTTAACTTAGGGTGTGGTTGTTGTGTTGGCGACAACTTCTACACCTTAAACAAATTCGCGCCTAGGTGGCCCTTGGGCCGGCCATCCTCAAGCACGAGGGGCAGCCATTATTATCTTACGACTACTTGGGGTGGAAGCTAACGTCTGGCGCTGTTGGCTGCCCGTACTGGTGAATGTAAGACCAAGAGAGGCATTAATGACCTCATTATTAACACAACAGTCTTGATCATACCGGAAATTTTCACACGGACGAAATCTAATTACGCTTTTTCCCCCACTAAGACGCATTAATTCCCCGGGTAAGATGTGGAAGGCGGGGAAAATATTAAGTAATTTCCTGAGTTAGTTGTGATGAGTCGTTGTGAGTCACACTTGTACTCATTTATTTCTTAGATGAGGTTGTAAGAGTGTGTGGGTGTGTGGGGGAGTGTGTGGGTGTGTGGGGGAGTGTGTGGGTGTGTCGGGGAGTGCGAGGGTGTGGTGTGTCGGGGAGTGTGAGAGAATAAGTAGGAATGGGAATGTGGGGTATGGGTGGGAATGGGAGAGTGAGGGGGTATTGGTATGTATGTACGTATGTGGAGGTGTGTAGTGGTGGTATATGTGAAGTAAGAGGGAGATGTTATTCTATTACCGAACTTTAAAAAACGAAAAAATAAAATAAAACCAACTTACAATAAAATCAACACTGAATAACAACATCATTACCATAACACTTAAAAACACTTAATTAAATCCACCAATAGAATATAAAATCCTAACGTTAATCCCATCAGACATATAAGTAGTGTTAAGTAATGTTAAGTAGTGTTAAGTAGTTCACCGACACAAAGTAATCAGTTAGCAGAGAGGAGTAAAAAGTGGTAGAGGGGTTAAAAGACCTCCTTTGTGTGGGAATTTGATCTCATTAAGGGAGCGAGTGTCACCTGGAACCGCTACTGTACACCGTTACACAAAGGACCTGCTGAAGACGGCTTGGGTGTTGGTGTGTCTGGGGTCATTATAATGGTTTGTTGTTGATTTAATTAACGTGTGTGTGTGTGTGTGTGTGTGTGTGTGTGTGTGTGTGTGTGTGTGTGTGTGTGTGTGTGTGGCTCAAGGAATGATGTATTCAGTGGTGTTGAGTATAATACTGTATGTATTGTATATAATAGTCACCACACACACACAAAATCCACCAAAGAAATAATCAACCATTTATAGAGACAAATTCTTAAAAGAAAATAAACTTATCTGATTTTGAAACAGTATCGAGCTAAGCTTCGAAACCAAGCGAACTTTATACCTCCGGACAACTTAATAGCCACACGAAGCTTCTGAATCTTGAAAAAAAAAGTGAAACAATCCCATATTTATGAATCATTTTGTTACCACAGATCTCACTAAAAAAAACCGAAACTCACAAATAAATAGTCACAACCTTACACAGAGATATAGCGGGAAGGGGTGGGAAGGGGTGGGTGGAGGTGGGTGGGAAGGGGTGGGTGGAGGTGGGGAGGTGGGAAGGGGGGGAGGGGTGGGGGGTGGGAAGGGGTGGGGAGGGGTGGGACGGGGTGGGAAGGGGTAGGAGAAGCGAAAACCTATACAAACACAAACATTTGGCTTTCCAATCCTCAAAACAATACACAGCTTTCAGACTCGTAAGTAACCCCCCCCCCCACACACAGAGGAATTTACCTACCCACTTACCTTCCTCCCTCCGTGTGTCAACAAGACAAGCCCTCGCATGAGACTCCCGCTACACCACCGCTCATGTTTCCGTCAGTTTGCCAGACGCGGCGGAAATGAATACATTGTGTGTGGACCAAAGGGAAACAAGCAGCTCACTGAGTCGAGTGTTTCGAGTCGAGTGGGTTCGAACCTCCCAGGGGGGCGGCTTCACGTCGGCCCCATCAGTTCTCTGTCGGGTCCAGTGAAAGTGTGTCAACAGTGGTGCGTTCTAGCTTTACCCTGGTTGCTAGTTTGTGGGGGAGTGGGGGGTTAGTGAGAGGGAGGGAGGAGAGTGGAAGGTCAGAAAGTGAGAGGGAGGAAGGGAGGGAGAGTGGGGGTCAGTCAAAGGGAGGGAAGGTTTGTTTAAGGGAGTGAGTGAATGAGGTAAGAGAGAAAGTAAAAGAAGGTGAGAAGAATGGAAGAAGAGAAATGAGTAGAAGGAATTGATTGGAGAGAGAGAGAGAGAGAGAGAGAGAGAGAGAGAGAGAGAGAGAGAGAGAAGAAATAATGACAGAAACAATCAGAAAAGGGGTAAAGCGATAGGAAACGAAGGAGATTAAAGAACAATTCAATAAAGATGAAATGACAAGAAGGGGAAAGACAAGGATTAAAATAAGAGAGAGAGAGAGAGAGAATCGGAAATAACGAAATACCAAACGACGAATAATTGAAAAGAGTTTAAATAATTAGAAAACAGAAACAGGAAAATGTAATAAATGAGTTACAAATACAAAATTATTCAGATCTCGATAATTATCACCCATCAATGAAGAATACAATTGATAAATAAAGAGAAAGAACATACAAAATAAAATATATAATCATAGAATAAGTCAAAACACAAGAGATAATATAATAAACGGTAAATAATATAATTGATAAAGAGGAAGAAGGGAAACAAATAATAGACGTTTATTAAAAGAATGCCAAAGGGGTTGATAAAGAGGAAGAAATAAAGACGAATAAAGGAGGGAGAATAAGAATAAAGAAACTCTGATAAATAAGAGATGTAAGTGCAGAGATAAACCAGACGAAACAGGTGTAAACAAAGAGGGTGAAGGTTAATTAGAAGGATGAGGGAATGAAGAGAGGGGGAAACTCACACACACACAGGGAGAAAGAAGAAAGAGGAAGTCAGATACTAACAACAACAGGAGAGAGAGAGAGAGAGAGAGAGAGAGAGAGAGAGAGGTAGATTAATTCTTTGTTTCGTCTTATGCATCATCTTCTTATCTCGGGTTTATTTTTCTCACGTCCTCTAAAAAAAAATCCTGAGTTTCTTTTAGGTTACTCTTCTTACTTTCTTTTTATTTCCTTCCAAAACAAATAGAAAGTCAATGAAAAGTAACTATGTGTTCAACAAAAAGTTCCACATCTTCTTATCTTTTACTTTCTTTTATTATGGTACACATCACACTTTCTCATGTTCATTTCTATTCACCAAAAGAAAAGAGAGAATGAAATCCTACAATAGCACACTCCATGCTTTCTTTATTTCCTTATCTCATTAAATAAAAGAAAATTGAAAACAACAATAGAGAGAAAAATTCCTTTGATGATTCGATTGTCTTCTTATTTTACCTCTTGTCTTCACCTAACTTATTGACGGTCGCCTGGACAAAGTACTTCCATTTCAGTTTAACCTGGATACACTTCATCAACTTCCATATCCCAATTTTTCTTGATAACGTTTATGTGTTGGGGGAGGGAGTGAGTTTGAGAAGGGGGGGATGGCTGTGAGGAAGGGGGAGGGTGAGAGAAATGGAAGGAATGGGGGGGATGGCTGTGAGGAAGGGTGGGGTGAGAGAAGAGGAATGGGATGGCTGTGGTGAGGGTGAGAGAAATGGGAGGAATGGGGGATGGCTGTGTGGAAGGGGGAGGGTGAGAGAAATGGAAGGAATGGGGGGGATGGCTGTGTGGAAGGGGGAGGGTGAGAGAAATGGAAGGAATGGGGGTGGCTGTGTGGAATGGTGAGTGAGAGAGAGAGGGGATGACTGTATGTGAGTAAGGGTAACAAGGCGAAAAGATGCTAAACAAACTCTGACGGACAAACAACCTTAAAGTCAAACCACATGCAACACTCCCCACCCAGCATGACTTTCCTCTCCTCATGACATCTTAAAGAAAGGTCCCAAGAAATACAAAGTCTTACCTACTTAACTTAAATACCCAATTAACAGGTGAAGTAATTAGACTCTACCTTCATTACTGACAACAAGAGCCTACAGGAGAAATTGTCATAAGAAATTCTCTATTAACGGGTAAAATATTTAATGCAGTAAAGAACGTAAAACTAGACTGTACTGGGACGGGGTTAGGTTAGGTTAGGTTAGGTTAGGTTATCACAACAAACAAACAAAAACAAAGGAATCACCTGAAGATTAAACACTCAATCACTAACCTAACCTAACCACCTAGGTATCATTAGGCTGGTTATTACACTAAGGAGCAAATGTCCAAATGATTTAAGCAAACAAATCCTAAATAATCGTATACCTATTTTACACCTGAGCACCTGAGCACCTTCCCCTTAATGAGACAGGTAACAGGTACACACAATCTTCCTGCCAGGTAAAACTTAACTCAGGTGGAAGGAGGGGGACACACACACACACACACTCACACACACACACACTCACACACACACTTCACCCAAACATGGCAGGTAGTGGCGTGAAATTGGGAACGTTTGTCTTGGTGAATTAGAGGTGTGTGTGTGTGTGTGTATGTGTGTGTGTGTGTGTGTATGTGTGTGTGTGTGTGTGGTTGACAGTCTGAAAACATGGATATACAACACACACAAAGCATTATACATACGTGACATACACACACAGACACACACACACACACACATAAACACACACACACAAACACACACACACACACACACACAAATTACAAACGAGCCAATTACACGAAATTACTATGTGACTCAGTGACTCTCAAAACACTATAATAGCCACCGCTAATTCAGATCAAATAACCTAATCACCAATTTATAGCCTTTGGTCGACGTATAATTAAATGTTTTTGACATACTGAGTTACAAAATATATATGGAAAGTGTTTGGTTGACAGAGAGAGAGAGAGAGAAAGAGAGAGAGAGAGAGAGAGAGAGAGAGAGAGAGAGAGAGAGAGAGAGAGAGAGAGAGAGAGAGAGAGAGACGTATTTTACAGTATCTGGTAGGGTTCAGGCAAAAATATAGAGGGTTATTGGCGTTTTCCTTAAGTAACATACGTCATAAATTCTCCCCAACGTCTTAGGACCGGATTCAAAACATACTCCATAAACACGCAAGAGTGAGTGAGTGAGTGAGTGAACGAGCGAGCCGGAGGAAGTGAGTGAGTAAATGAGTGAGTCAATTCTTTATTTCTTCTATCTCTCTCTGTGTCTCTCTCTCTTTCACCCTCAACACAAAACCTATCTCACAGTCTATTCCAGTCACATCTCTTCTCCCTAACTTTCTCTTCTTTTCTTCACGCCTCTTGCTTTTCTCCTTTCTCTCTTAGAGTTAGTGGTCCACGCCTCCAAAACTTTCTCTCTCTCTCTCTCTCTCTTTTTCTCTGTCTGGTAATACTGGCAGCACTACCAACACCTCCTATTACTTCTTTTTTTTATATACTTTGGCAACCCTGTTTTGGGGAGTCACCAATTTGGCCCTCCTGCTAAGACGTACATAGACTTAATTGTACATGGATACATACACACACAAAACATCACACACACACACACACACACACACTTACCAGGTTCTGTACCCTCACTACCTGTCTGAGTGTACCTGTGTCCTGGGTGTAGCTAATTTAGTGAGTGAGTAAGTGAGGAGTGAGTAGAGAGAGAGAGAGAGAGAGAGAGAGAGAGAGAGAGAATGCTTTTGAGGGTAACTTAAATAACTCAGCTTCAGGCTTGTACTATTTCTCACTTCTTGGGATTTGACTAAATAAACTAGACCCTACACCACACATATAACCTGAATCTCTCTGTCTAAGCTCTCTCTCAATGTTCATCTAATTCTGTCTCTCTCTTATCCTATATTTCACCTAATTACCCCCAACCTTACGCATATTTACACTAATTAGACCACTCAACACCTGTATTCAATTTGATCAGGTACACGAATATTCCTTAATTAATACAGCACTTTACCTTATCAAAACTATTCTAACCCTACTGCACACACACACACACACACACACACATACACACACACACACACACACACACACACACTATATGTATGTGTGTGTGTGTGTGTGTGTGTGTACTGAAATAACTAACTCCAGCCCTGAACCGCCACCTATCATAAAATACCTCTCCTCTCACCTCCCCTCCCTCCCTCCCTAACCCCATAACCCAGGTAGTTAAAACGTCGTCGCTTTTGGAGCTTCACCCACGCATATACGACTATAAATATATATATATTTGGCACACCTAACTACTCCTGCCACCCCCCCCCACCTCTTCTACACCCTACCCCCTCCTCCCCATCTGACTCCTGCTTCCCACTCTCTCCCCATACCTACGCTTGGTAAGCACACACACACACACACACACACACAACATTTCAAGGAAGGGGTGGGGGGGGGTGGGGGGTGGTGGTGGGGTGGGGTGGTGGGGTGGGGTGGTGGGGTGGTGGTGGGGGGTGGGTGGTGGTGGGGGCTAAAAAATATATACCTCCGCATATCATAGTAAGATGAGGCGAGGATTTCCGGGTTTAATTTGAGAGAGAGAGAGAGAGAGAGAGAGAGAGAGAGAGAGAGAGAGAGAGAGAGAGAGAGACTATTTTTTTTTTCGTCATGGATATTCTGGTATAGAGAATTACTCTTCGGTATGTCACTTAACTGGAACGTATTCATAGTGGGAATATAGTGGGAATATGATGAGAATGTGGTGGGAACGAGATGGGAATAGCGTGGTTTTTTGTTTAGGTATTTGTGAAGTGCATAATATAAGTGAATTCTTTTCATTGTTTTCGTCAATTTTTTTTCTCTTGTCTTTACTATACGTGGATGTGAGATAATTGTATTAATAGATGAGGTTCTGTAAATGTTGATGATTTTTTATTCTATTTTTTTTTACATACAGGCACACATTCACACGTATACACACATATGTACACACACAAACACACACACATGCATTTAATTACGTATACGCACATACATACATCCATACAAAATACACAAATACACGTTAACACAAATACAAGGAAACACACACACACACACACACACACACACACACACACACACACACACACACACACACACACACACGGGACCAAGGCCATATATCTGCCAAAACACGAGGGGGTAATTAAAAATATCTAAATTGGCTCTTCCTCTTCACTCATCGTCTGGCTAACCAGCTCCCGCCCGCCGCCCGTCAACACACCACCCACATCCTGTCTCACCTACATTAACCTCTATTTCCACGCCCACATATGCACGTCCATCCACACTCCCTCACATATATCCACACAAGTCTCATCCCTCCACATTCCTACTCCCACATCCTTCCACCTTCTCCACATACCTTCATCCCTATATCAACACACCACCCACATCCTGTCTCACCTACATTAACCTCTATTTCCACGCCCACATATGCACGTCCATCCACACTCCCTCACATATATCCACACAAGTCTCATCCCTCCACATTCCTACTCCCACATCCTTCCACCTTCTCCACATACCTTCATCCCTATATCCATCCTCCCCTCCTCACACCACCTTCACCTTCCGCCCTTCCCACCCACCTTCACCTCCACCCTCACCACCCTCCCCACCTCCCATCACCCCTCCCCACCTCCTTCATCACCCCTCCCCACCTCCTTCATCACCACCTCCCACCTCTTCCATCACCTCCCACCTCCTTCACCACACACACGCCCGCGCACCACACCCAACCTTCATCAACACAGGCCGCGTCCACTCTATCACCCAGAGAGCAAACATATCAGCACCCTACGCCCAGTGGCCTTCATCATCATGGGCGGCAGATCAACACACACACATCATCACGGACCCACTTAACCATCTCTCTAAATAGCGTCCAAAAATAGTCCTTTAAATCATCTCTTTTAGCACCCATTAAATAGCGCTTAGGTAGTCTCTTTAAATAGCCTTAATCAGCGTCTTTAAATAGCTCCAGGTAACCTCTTTAAATAGCCTTAATCAGCGTCTTTAAATAGCTCCAGGTAACCTCTTTAAATGGCCTCTTTAGGTAACCTTTTAAGGGCTTTTCGGGTAACGTTTAAGTAACTTATTTCGTTTCTACTTATATGACCTTAAATTTATCTAAGTACAAACTCTACTTATATGTTCCAACACACACACACACACACAGATATACACACACACACACACACACACAGATATACACACACTATCCATACTTACATGCTTCACCACACTTATAAATGCTACTTATGTTCTCCAGTACACTTTTCACGGTTACTTATACACGTCACTCGTCCCATATAAGAGATTTGTTCACTTAATCATTCGTTAAAATTTTACCAATACGACACTTGGTGGATGTATATCTCTATCTCTCTCTCTGTCTCTATTTGTTCTTCACTCTTTATCTCTCTTTCTGTATTTTTTACTTTCTCTTTTATCCATCTTGTTCATTTTCTTCTGTTTCTTCTTATTTTAAGTCTCTCTCTCTCTCTCTCTCTCTCTCTTTCTTTCTCTCTCTCTCTCTCTCTCTTTCTCTCTCTCTCTCTCTCTCTCTCTCTCTCTCTCTCTCTCTCTCTCTCTCTCTCTCTCTCTCTCTCTCTCTCTCTCTCTCTCTCTCTCTCTCTCTCTCTCTGGCCTGCCTTACCTTTATTTTTCTACCTTTGTATCCTCCCAAATAGTTAACAGACTGTATAATTTGCATATTTTAAGTGTCTGGAATATTTAGTTCTCCAAAAGAATAAAAGTCGGATATTTTCTTCCCATTTATAGACTAAACAAATAATTTTCCCACTGAGGATGAACAAGTTCAAGGCACCGAGAGGTAAAGTCCAAAGGTCCGTAAGTCGGGAAAATGTTGAGAATTTGAATGTTTTTAAGACGATGAGATTTATGTACGATGCTATACGTTGAAGTTGTCAAGTCTAGTACACACACACACACACACACACACACACACACACACACACACACACACACACACACACACACACACACACACACACACACACACACACACACACACACACACACACACAGTTAAAATTGTGACAAATTCTATTTCATATATTAAGTAGTATTTGTCTGGCAGTTACTCTTCTTAAAAGCTATTGTAAGGCCTGAAATTACATAGAGAGAGAGAGAGAGGAGAGGAGAGCGGGGAGGGGGGAGTACCACATGTGTGTGTGTTTTTATTGAGGGTCGACCAATTTACAACCTGGAGAGGGCGGGAGGAGGGTGGGTAGGGAGGGCAGGGGAGGGCGGTGGGTAGGAGTGAGGGCGGTAGGCGGGAGGGCGGTAGGGCGGAATGGGTCAGGGGAAGCTAATGGGAAAGGAGGAAAGGGTAAGAGGGAAGATTGAAGAAGGGAGTTAAAGAGGAGAGAGAAGAGGAGGGAGAGGTGGGAAGGAGAGGAAGGCTAGAGTGAGGGGTATGTATGTATGTATGTATGTATGATATATGTACGCTCAGTCACGCATGGATGACACGGTATATACAACACACACACACACACACACCTACAGAGCTCCCCTTTGCTACTTTAGACTCCAATATTACTTACAATCCTACTTAAGGCTATAAAGACACTTTTTACTTCTATACTCAGCCCGTCCTAACATTAAGGCGCCATTGTTTGTTTACATATGAAACGTTGGCTTAAGTGACGCGGGGTCGTGAACGTTTCCCTGATGGGTCGCTTGCTGGGGTGATGATGATGATGATGATGATGATGATGATGATGATGATGATGATGATGATGGTGGTGGGTTGTTGTTGTTGGTG
>NW_024720568.1:262500-312500 GCF_018991925.1 Homarus americanus
AAAAACAAAGACAATATAAAAAACAACAACAATAACAACAATAATAATAACAATAACAATAAGAACAAGTCTGATACACCTGCATTAAGTATTCAAGTCACAGGTAGGGATAGAGTAATTAATAACCTTACTGGAGCTGACACTGACTTATCATTAAATATGATTCACTAGTTACGGGAAATAACGTCACATCTCTAATCCCAGCTTAGCATGTTGTTGGCCCATGAAACAAGGTATTCCATCACCTGTAAGCAAACTCTTGGTAAACACACATAAAATAATATTAATTTAATGCATATATTTTTATTTTTATTTTTATATAATTACGAGAGGATATATGCTGTAATGTTTGGTATATATGTTATAATAGAACTTGTCATATATGTAACTTTACGTACATACATACATACATACATACATACATACATACATACATACATACTTACATGCATACATACATGACAGACAAACCACCCTGTTTCCCTCCTCCACCAACCCCTAAAGCTGCTGCAGTTGTGTATTTCAAGTCAAAAGGTCATACGTTAAGGTCACAGCTTCAGAGGGAAGGGAGGAGGGGGGGGGAGGGAGGGAAGGGGGGGGTTAGAAGGGAAGCAGGTCTTATCCGTCCCGGGTTGGCACCTACCTCGAGTGCATTATTTATCCTTGGCGTTTAATCTTATTTATTGATTTTTATTTTCAGGATACTACGTCTTGGGTTGAGCAAAGGAGGGGTAGGGAATGAATGAAGGAAGTGAAAGAAGGGATGATAGTGAGTGAAGGAAGAGGAGAAGGAAATGGTGAAGGAAAGAAGAGAGAGAAGGAAGGGGAAAAAGAAATAGTGAAGGAAAGTATTTGAAGGAAGGGATGATAATGAGTGAAGGAAGAGGGGAAGGAAAGAGGCGAGAGGAAGAAGGGAAGAAATTGGTTAAGGAAGGACTTAAGTGAAAGAACGAGGTGAGTGAGTGAAGGCAATGACAGAGAGTGACAGATACTCAGCCCACGTCTTGAGTGAGTGAAGGAAGGAAAGAAGGAAAAGAGCAAGAGAGTGGCAGGAAAGGGAGGAAAGAAAAGAAGGAATGGAGGAAGTGAAAGAAAGAAGGAAAGGAAAAAAGAAGAGAGGGAATGAAAGCAGTGATAAAAGGAAAGCAAAAGAAGAGAAATCAGAAAGAAAATGAAGAAAGGCAGTAAAAGAAATTGAAAAGGTGAGGAAGAAAAGAAGGGAAATAAATAAATAAGTGAAAGAATAAAAGAAAGAGATGAAGGAACAAAAATAATAATAAATTAAATGAGAAAGAAAATAAGTGAAAGAAGCGATTTTATTCTCTTTTGCGTTTCATCTATTTATCTTTATTTTCCTTAACATGTGAAAAAATAACTAAACAACAAATAAAATCTACAACGAAAATAAAGCAACAATTTCTACAACAAACAATGATACAACAACAACAATATCTCCGGAAAAATATAAAATAATCGACAAATACAACTACAGTAATAATATAAACAACAAAAACAAGAATATTAACAACAACAACAACAACAACAGCGCACTTACAACAATAATAATAACAATAAAATCAACAACAACGATCAAAAGAAAAACAACAACACTAACAAAAACATAACAAAAACAACAGCAAAAATCACCCAACAACAAAAACTACAACTTCAAAAATAACAAGAACACCATTAACAACAACAAGTGAGCCCAATATTCCCCAACGTTAAGTATATTATTAGTCGTAAAAATATTCCCAGAACACGATTATGATAGCAAATATTTTCCTTAATGCTTTCCTCGTGGGTAGTGTCTGCAGCCACGAGAGAGAGAGAGAGAGAGAGAGAGAGAGAGAGAGAGAGAGAGAGAGAGCACACTCGGTAAAAAGTAATTCCGTTTATAAGCTTGTCTATCGATGTACCGTAATAAAAAGTGGACATACATTCCAAATTACGACACAATACGGCCACAAAAATAAAGGAGTCATCCATTCCGAAGAAAACTGTTTACTGTATAATATTAGGTCGTCTCTCTCTCTCTCTCTCTCTCTCTCTCTCGGCATCTCACCTGTCTTCTTCAGCTTACCTGTCCTCCTCCCTCTGGTCAGCCTGTCCTCCCTCCTACCTACCTGTCCTCTCTTGTGTCTACCTGTCCTCCTCCTCCTTCCTGTCTACCTGTCTTCCTTCTTGCCTACCTGTCCTCCTTTTTGCCTACCTGCTCGCCATTACTTGATTAAGACGCTCCACCTGAGGCCCTGTAAGTGATGCTATTTTGTTCATTGGGTGGATGAAGACATTAGCTTCAGTATAGCTTCAGTACAGCTTCAGTATAGTGGCCGACGACGCTATATTAAGTATAGTGTGTATAATGGGTTGTTCAGGCGACAGAAATGTGTATGAATGTATAGATTAGGGTTGAGAAGGTATTACGGATACATGTTTGTATGTATTTTACTTATTGACACATATGGACACATACTTGGTCAGATACATGGATAAATGTTTACACACACACACACACACACACACATTTTACACACACACACACACACACACACACACACACACACACACACACACACACACACACACACACACACACACACACACACACACACACGTTTGAACCCATAAAGCAAATGTGAGATAGTTTTAATCGTTCAGAGTGATATGTTTGTGTGTGGGTGATCTCTTGGTCTTGAGTACTGCTATTAAAAGGAGTACTAAGTAGAGTACACAGTGCGGATATAAAGTACAGAAGTAAAGTACTCATATAAAAGTATAATGAAGACTATCAATGTGAGTACAAGAAAGAAAGAAAGAAAGAAAGAAAGAAAGAAAGAAAGAGAATATTAACGAAGCATAACACAATAAATTATACACAGATAAAGACGACTAATTCACTATGATATTTCTTATTCATTATAAAGAATTATAATCAATGTGTTTATACAGCGGAAAAATGATTGATGAAAAATATACTTAAAAATTCATGTAATATTTTGTACCTTGTTAGTGATATGACAAAGGTGATTATGTGTGTGTGTGTGTGTGTGTGTGTGTGTGTGTGTGTGTGTGTGTGATAATACAACCACAATATAATCTTCATATACATTGTAAAGTTCTAAATTATGTGAAAATTCTTTATAACCGTGAAATATATAATACGATAATATATTGTATAGTGAAATGAGATATGACGTAATTCCTTTGTCTTGTGAAATACAAGGTTAATGAGAGAGAGAGAGAGAGAGAGAGAGAGAGAGAGAGAGAGAGAGAGAGAGAGTCCTATAATTAGAGGTAATATATCAAGTAATATATCTCTGGCCTAAATTCGCACTGACGGAAATTTAATTTAATATTAATTAAATGAGTAACACCAACAATAATACTAGTAATGATAATTAAGTCTTGATTCAGGTGAAGGTCAGGTGTTAAGTTGTTAAGAATTTCTCCTACTTTTATAGCAGAGTTGAGAGAGAGAGAGAGACAGAGAGAGAGAGAGAGAGAGAGAGAGAGAGAGAGAGAGAGAGAGACTGCCGGCCTGGTTCAGTCCTCGGTGGTAAAGGATTAGAACATAATCGTATATATATGTAAATAATATGTGGTCTTGTGGCGAGGTTAACCCATGTGTGGTAATACATATGCATTTGATAAAGAATATTATGGCTTGCTGGGTGAGTGAAACGCGGCTCCAATTTCTGAAAAAAGTATTGTAAAACTGTTATGTTGTGGGGTTAGCAGTGATGATGTGAGGGAGTATTTTTCAAAACCAAAACACTCTTTTACATAACCCGGAGTTATTAATGACTCCAGCTTTAGGAAAGGCAGGTGTAATGCCCCGGCATTTACATGATGCAGTTCGGCTGTGGCAGGTGTTCATTAAATCTAATTCCGCCTTGTATTAATGATGGCATCCAGGCGCATGCGTATAACCAGCCAATCACAGATGCTGAAGAGATGAGGCGGGAGGTAGAGGTAGAGGTAAGAGGCGCATGAAGTGATTATGGGGGAATTTAGGTATGATGGGGAGGGGGGTTGTATGTGTCCACCCAGCCAATCACAAACACGGAAGTAATAAACGGGGGAGATGATAGGTGGTGGTGGGGGTGTGGGGGGAGGGAGGGAACAGGTGGGAGGACAGAGAATCAGCTGATCGTATACAGTAAACAAAGGCTCCGCCATAACAGATAATAACAATAAAACTGTCATCACAACACTGGACTAAAATAGCCGATAGTTAAAATGTAAATATGGTATAGTTTCACTTTTACAAATAAAGTTTGATGTTAAATGCTCAATTACACCCAAAATAAACACCAGTCCAACTCACGTAAAAAAAAAAATTGGAGAAAAATTCACATGTATTCTAGAAACAAGTTCGCAGAGAGATGCGCAGGTCCAGAGTTATTATGGTTTAGTGTATTTTCCTCCTCTTCTCTTTTCTCTATTTTTTCCTCAGTCCATTCCTTCCCCTCCTACCCGTCCTTTCTTCTCCATTCCCTCCCCTTTACTCGTCCTCTCCTTCCCATTCTCTCCCCTCACCACTCATCCTTTCCTTTCCATTCCTTTCCCTCTCCTCTCCCTTTTCTCAACTTCCACTCTCCTCCTTCTCCACCAATTCCATCTTCCCATTTCCTCTCTCTTCCTCCTCCTCCTGATCTTCCTAACATTGACCCACTTTCCTCCTTATTCTCCCCCTCCTCCCCATAACACTAACCCACTTCCCTCCTCCTCCTCATCATCTCCCCCCACCCCTCCTCCTCTCCTTCCCTCCCCTTCCTATTCCTCTTCCACGGGACATTATCCTCCACATTAACCATCTCCGATTTTTCTCCACGACTCAACTTGTCCCTACAGCCTTTAGACATTTTCCTGCGGTGTTTTAAAGTGAGAGACCTGCTATATGTTTAAGCTGTTGCCTCGAATTAAAGGGAAGCGTTGGTAGTGGATGTTTTCTTTTTATTTTGTATTTTTATATCGGGGAAGGGGAGGGAGGGGAGGGGGGAGTTGTGGTGGGTGTGTGGTTGGGAAGGGGGGGGAGAGGGTGTGGTAGAGAAGGGGTGAGGGAGGGTAGGGTGTTGATAGAAGTGGGTGTGGTGGAGGGAGGGAAGGAAGGAAGGGGGTGTAAGGGAAATGACTGTGTAAGGATGTGGATGTGAAGGGAGGGGTGGAGATAGGAGGGGGAGGGGGAAGGGGTGTGTAAAGGGTAAAGGGGTATGGAGGAAGGGGAGGATAGGGATGGCTTGGAGGGGTCGATTTGCTGGTGCCTCCACTGTGTGTGTGTGTGTGTGTGTGTGTGTGTGTGTGTGTGTCCCCGAAACATACGTAGATTAATAGATAATTGATAAATAGATGGATAGACAGTTAGATAGATAGTGAGATAGTCAGAATATTGGGATAGAGTATGATAATTAATCTATCCATCTATCTATCTATCTATCGATCTAATCAAACCTTGTCTAATTACTATAGTCAGTCTGATAGAAAGAATTATTCCTATACATTATACCTATTAATTATCCTCAATCCTCATCACAAATTCATCATATCCAATAACCTGTCATTATATCCTTTGCTATATTAAATCATTATATCCTTCGCTATATTAAATCATTATATCCTTCGCTATATTAAATCATTATATCCTTCGCTATACTAAATACATCGAACAGAGACGAATTTTCTTGGTATATTATTTCAGTTAAGTTGGGATGGGAGAGAAATAATGGAAATATTTGAGAGTTGAAATTTCCAGGTTTATTGTTGAGAGAGAGAGAGAGAGAGAGAGAGAGAGAGATTTCACATTATTTTATATTTCCATTTAATACTTACTCCCGACTATCTGGTACTAAGGTTGACAACGGGGAACTACATTATACGTCACAGCAACAGGAACAAAAGTGACTTTATATTTTTATACCGCATCAGCAGCAACTAATTTTACACTAGAGCAACGCAAACTATTTTAGACCACAGCAAGAGCAGCTATATTACCCAGAACTCTCGATCTATCATTATGAAAACTTAATCAGGGTGAGTTTTTTTTTTTTTTTACTATTTGCTATTTTTTGGGTCTGGGAGAAACCCTCAAAGGGCGATCAATGCTCACTAAAAAAAATATATATCCAGCTATTTTTTTTTAAACTGGGTTATATTTTTCTTCTCTTATTTTATTTCCCTCTTTTGGTTCGGTAAGGATTCATCAAAGCTCAACATTCATCTCTCGTAATTTTTTGATTAGCTGTGAGGAGGGGTAGGAGGAGGAGGAGGAGGGGTAGGGAGGAGAGGAGGGGGGGAGGAGGGAGGGTAGGGGAGGAGGAGGGTAGGGAGGAGGGGGTAGAGGGAGGAGGAGGAGGGGTAGGGAGGAGGAGGGGTAGGGAGGAGGAGGTAGGGAGGAGTGAGGAGGAGGGAGGGGAGGGGTAGGAGGAGGAGGGTAGGGAGGAGGAGGGGGTAGGGAGGAGGGTGAGGGGTAGGAGGAGGAGGGGTAGGGAGGAGGGGAGGGGTAGGGAGGAGGAGGGGGGAGGAGGAGGGGGGAGGAGGAGGGGTAGGAGGAGGAGGGTAGGGAGGGGAGGAGGGGTAGGAGGGAGGAGGGTAGGGAGGAGTGAGGGTAGGGAGGAGGGAGGGTAGGAGGAGGGAGGGGAGAAGAGGGTAGGAGGAGGAGGAGGGTAGGAGGAGGAGGGTAGGAGGAGGAGGTGGAAGGAGAGAGAAGAGGAGGAGAAAGGAAAGGAGGAGGTAGAAGAGACAATTTGGGGAATTCGTAAAGATTATCTCCCTAGTTTATTTCACCCCAAGATTAACTAAACTACCCTAACCTAACCTAACCTAACCTAACCTAACCTAACCTAACCTAACCTAACCTAACCTAACCTATCCTAACCTAACCTAACCTAACCTAACCATCTACTGTACCAATCAGCCATATATACCTTATCTCACCTCAATCTCTTGTAAACATTGGGAGGAAACACACGAGTTACCTGGGAATAAAATGTCTGGCACACCTGAGATCATATTTATTTTGTTGCTACAGGTATTCCTCCCACAGCGGCAGCGAACACTAATACAGTAATACACCGTTGGATATACCTATAGTACCTGGCAACACCTGGAGTACTTACACACACACACACACACACACACACACACACACACACTCACAGGGCCTTCACGTACTTTATTTAGTAGTGAATTTAAGTTACAAATGTCTGAATTACCTGGAATAAGGCGAGGAACAGCACCTGGGGTACCTGGACACACACACACACATAATACAATAATTCCTCACGAGACAACATTCCCCAATACAGCTTCCTCCAGGTGGCACCTCCTTGAGAATGTCTGAATTACCTGAAATAAGATGAGACGAAGCACCTTGCAACACCTGAGAACATTTACACAGCTATAATTTTACTCACACACACACACACACACACACACACACACACACACACACACACACACACACACACACACACACACACACCGCCTTCGGACAGTGCCTCGTTGGAGAAATATTCCCGACACACACTCCCTCCCCGCTCTCTCTCCAGTATTGGTTTTGCGTTATTAAATGTGTAGCAATTGCTCGACAATATTCTTGCCTCCACTCGTACTGGGAAACCTAATATAGCCCCGGCATTACCTTGTCGTCGCCAAGAACTATAAAGGATCCCCTGCTGCCGAAGGTTAAAGGTGACCTCCCCATAACTTCTCTACCGCTAGGGGGCATGGGTGGGGGTGTGGGTGGGGGTGTGGGGTGGGGCGTGTGTGTGTGTGTGTGCGTGTGTGTGTGTGTGTGTGTTACGGATGTGACGAGGGTGGGTGGGGGAGGGTGCTACTGGGGTGGGTGGAGTGTGGGTGGGTGTGGGTGTCGTATGTCAACTCTCACCGCTGCCACGTATCTGAGGTTGGTGTTGTGGGTGGCCTCCTGATGGGGTGTATTTTAGGGTCGTTAGAGGTGCAATAGGGTCTCTACTACATGGCCATAGTAATGTATACTCGGATCTGTTGTTGGGTAGTATCGACTTTCTCCCTCAGGGTCCACATATGGCCATAGTGGTC
Organism: Homarus americanus; assembly: GCF_018991925.1. Lineage (NCBI taxonomy): Eukaryota > Metazoa > Arthropoda > Malacostraca > Decapoda > Nephropidae > Homarus > Homarus americanus. Next base: position 270,562 of record NW_024720568.1, read on the forward strand.
GTTTCATGGTCCTCATATGGCCATAAGGATCATCTCAGGGTCCTTATAAGGTAATGGGGGCTTCTCATGGTCCTCATAAGGTTACAAGGGGCCATTTAAGAGTCTTCCTCCATCACCACGCATGACCTTACGTTACCCATTTGGACGAGTGGCCTTGGTGTAGCCTGGGACCACCGGGTGTAATACGCCTTAACTGTGCTGGCAGGGCAGTTCATGGTCTTCCCAAGGAGCTCAGGGTCCTCTCAGGGTCTGTTTTTGGTACCATGGACAACCCCCCCCGGCGGCCACTAATACTGCTAAAATTTTCACTTATGGTCCTTCGTTTACTTCCCTTTATGTGAGTGGACCAAGGAACACGAAAGCTATAAACCTGTAATCATCTAGAACACCTGCAGGCCAAGAAGCAAGCAGGCAGGCAGGCAGGCAGGCAGGCAGATGGTTCCTACAGCCTGTTTTAATATTCCGTGATGCCCAGAGACAGTTTTCCTGGAATCATTATAAACCAGTATTAAAAACAGTTGTTCCTCCCACAGTACATTTTGTTCCTCCCACAGTACATTTTGTTCCTCCCACAGCACTTTTTGTTCCTCCCACAGTACATTTTGTTCCTCCCACAGTACATTTTGTTCCTCCCACAGCACTTTTTGTTCCTCCCACAGTACATTTTGTTCCCCTCAGCCCCTTTTTTTCCTCCCGGCACCCTTTGTTCCTCCCGGCACCCTTTGTTCCTCCCACTCCTCCAGAAGGATCCACTACAGTATGGTTGGAGACACGAGCAGATGACATCCTTCCTTGGCTTCCCTATCCCTTACCTCGACCTCTTGTGCTCCTCCCGTATTATCAGGTTCTCTCTTATGCTCTTCCTCTCTTTATTTGTCTTTCTTTCCCTCTTTCCCATTTTCTTTCTGTCTTTCCCCTTTTTCTTTCTCTTTCCTTCTTTTTATCTTTCTCTATCTCTCTCTCTTTATCTGTCCTCTTCTCCAATTCCTACTAACACCATCTTCCACAGTACCTCTCTCTCTCTCTCTCTCTCTCTCTCTCTCTCTCTCTCTCTCTCTTTCTTTACCGTTACATGTTTGAAGAAAAGACAACTTTCTTTTCTTTGTGCAAGTTCTCTCAGCTTGCGTGTACAGGGGCAAAGGCACACCCCCCCCCTCTCTCCCTTTGTTTCATTATATTTGTTTGTGTCTTTCTTTCTTTTTTGGTCTGTTTCTCTCTGTCTGTCTCTTTCTATAAACAAAAGAAAAAATAAGTTAATATGATAAGAGAAAAAGGAACTTTCTTTAGCACTTTCACAATAAGTTCTCTGTTGTATAATATTTTTTTTGTTAGAATCGGTTATTTTCCAAAAATGACCGCTATGCATATAGGTAATTTGCAAAATAACTTTCAAACAGACAACCTAATCCCAACCAAACAACAACCCCCTCCTCCCCTCCCTCCCTCTCCGCTCCTCTCCCCATAAAGAAAAACAGTTAGCATGTCCACACAACCCACTTGCATGTCCAGTGGAAACTCCATCTATAGCCCTGCATGACCCACGAGGAGATGGAAGATTTTACGGCTGGTATGTCTAGGCTGGGTTGCCGACCCTTCCTCAGCTCAGAACGATATCGTATGATGATCAAATCCGCGGTGTGTCATGTTGTCTCTCTCTCTCTCTCTCTCTCTCTCTCTCTCTCTCTCTCTCTCTATGTTTTATTTCGTCTCTCTCTTTAAATCTCACGTAGAAACTAACTATGAGTGTCGGGATTTATGTCGAGAGAGAGAGAGATGACAGACAGACAGGCAACAAACACTTAGCTTCACTACATTAAAAAAATAAATAAAATTAGTTATTGAATGTAAGTTTTTGTTAAGGATTTGCTGTGAGCGAGTTGATTAAGGTTTGGCCCAGGTACTGCAGCAGTTAATTAGCAAGGAGAATGCGTTGGATTAGTTGTCCGATTTGGCTCTCCTTCCCGAACACGCAATGCGGAAATACTCAACTTTACTCCGGGTTTAATTCCATGTTATGTAATGCCCCGCTCCGCCCCGCCCCGCTCCGCCCCGCCCCGCTCCGCCCCACCCCGCTTCGCCCCAAACTTTATTATTTATTTTCCGGCTTTTATTTTATCTTTACTTCTTGAAGGTTTAATTGATTGGGTTTTTTATTATTTTATTTGTGTGTTTGATTATATTTTTCTCAATCGGTTTAATCTTTAGTTCTGGAAGATTTATATTTATTTTAGTTGTTTTTTATTATGTGTCTGACTTTATTTATTGTGTTTTTTAATTCCATCTTATACATTTTGGTATGTAATTTTATTTTTTATTTTTATTTTAGGTATTAGCGTCAATACAATGTGTTAATGAGGTTATTTAAGAGTTATCAACTACCACATCCATCAATAAATAGTAATTAATTTTGTTGTTGATTTTGGTAACGTATTAGCAATATTTTTTAACGTTACTTAATACTAAATTCCAGATTATGTAATATATGTTTATTTTTGTACCCCCTTTAGTTCGGGTTACAATGTCAGTCTTAATTTTATTTTAATTAATGGTTAATTATATAAATTTAAAGTCTTATTTGGTTATTATAAGTTCAGTATCAAATTCTACATCACTGTATTTCATGGCGATTTTCTCCTTAAGTCTTCATTATACTTAACTTCACTTTTACGGAGTTATGGAGCGTCCCGGTTTTATGCCAGCCATTCTGTAACTTTCATTTGTTTTCATGAAAAGTATAAGAGATGTAAGTCTTCGTTCTTTTAGTATAAAGGCGATAAAGCTGCTGATGTGAGCTCTGACGTCTCTGTTGACTTTATATGTATGTGTTGAAAAATAATGATAATAATAATAATAATAATAATAATAATAATAATAATAATAATAATAATAATAATAATAATAATAATAATAATAATAATAATAATAGACAACCAGTAAAAAAAAAGAAACATCAGAAAATACAAAATATTAACATTTATGTAGGTAAACAAACCAGGATGCGTTCGTGCAGTCGTTCGTGTAAAATCCGCCTACTGTAAACATAACAACAACACAAACTAATACAACGACCCGAGTCTCAATGTAGAGAGGAACATAATAGCTATAGCGTTCTAGATAAATACAGAGAGAGAGAGAGAGAGAGAGAGAGAGAGAGAGAGAGAGAGAGAGAGAGAGAGAGAGAGAGAGAGATAATCATAGGCTCTGTTTGTATCTATCAACACCTACAACGCCTGGGTGATGGAGACCTCTTCATCTCACACCCTCCCGAGGCTCTGCTCCTCTCGCAGCGGTTCTCTGTCATCACAGTTCACGATTAACTTGTTCCTCCACGATGAGAGAGAGAGAGAGAGAGGGAGAGAGAGAGAGAGATAATTAAAGACATCAAATTACGAGTTAAATTATCTTTTTATTCCTGTACAAAGACCATCATTTTCTCCCTTTGTTATTCTCTCTCTCACTTTCAATCTATTTATATTTAAAGATGTACATTCCTTCTCTCTGTCTCTTTCTCTCTCTCTATACATCTCTCTCTCTCTCTTTCTTTCTCAATTACCAATAAAAATGGTGAAATGAAGCAACGATGCCTCAACAAGCAGTAACAGTAATAGTTTTCCGTCTGTGGATCAACGACACATAACCTCCTTCCTCCTTCTCTCCCTCTCTCCCTCCCTCTCTCCAACACACCACTCTCACGATTGCTTTCTCCTACCTTCCTCTGGGCGTTCTTTCTGTCAGGTCTGTGTACTCTTGGTTGTCCTCCTTCCTCCCGCTACCCCGCACTTACTGTAATAGCGGCCACTACCTGTGAAGGGGGAAGCACCAACACCGAGTACCTGTGGATGTTAATGAGACCCGGATGCCGTTCTCCCTCGCAGGCTTTTAATGAGACTGCAATCCTGATTCTTGTAAGTTTTAATGAGATGGCAGAGCTGATTCTTGCAGGCTTTGGATGAGTGTAAAGCTGATTATTGTTTTTATAGGCTTTCATTGAGGTTGTAGAGCCGATTCTTGCGGGATTAATGAGGGTCTTCCATACCTCTGGATTGAATGAAGCCTCTCGGAAGTTGATGCCTATGGATTATGATGACATCCTAAAGCGTTTACCTGAAGTTTTTAATGAGATCCTAAATGATTTACCTGTACCTTATAATACGATATAAATACCTATGGACTTATAATACAAATATCGCCCAATATAAATTACCTTTGGATGAATACCCTAAGCCAGCCTCTACAGATTTATAATGGGGAACCCGCAAGACCTCATATGAACGGAGGCACGAGAGTTGGTAACGAGGAAGGTGCAAGCAAAGAGGGAGTCCAGTGATTGCATGTCGGTTTTCTAGAGAGGGAAATCTCAAGCCCTAAGGTAAAAGTAGATTCTTGACAACCTTATCCTTCTCTTCAGTAGGAAAAAAATGAAAAAGAAAACTCTGATGAAGATGATTGGAACTGAGACGTGCACGGGGGATTCCTTGTGTCCATATTAATATTTTGTTTGAGGATTAGCATAGAAAAATACAACAATACCGTAACAAAATAATACAATGGTAAAATAATACAATGATACAATAACCATAATATAAAACATACAATGATATAGTAATCGTAATACAAAAAATTCAGTGATACAAAAAATAAAAAGGTAAAAAAACACAAGAGTGACAGAAAATACAAAATACACTGGTACTTGGTCGAAACACAGCACTAGAGTATTTGCAAATTCCACAGAGAAACTTGTTTGAAGTGAGAGAGAGAGAGAGAGAGAGAGAGAGAGAGAGAGAGAGAGAGAGAGAGAGAGAGAGAGGGGAGGGAGGGAGAGAGAGAGAGAGAGAGAGAGAGAGAGAGAGAGAGAGAGAGAGAGAGGCAGGCTGGGGCAGGATGGATGTTGGTCTACTTATCTCTGACACAGGATATGTCTTTCAGAGGCAGTTGCTCGACCTCCTCTTAATACCATGATTTATGTAGTGATCTGCGGGGGTGACAGGTGTGTGTGTGTGTGTGTGTGTGTGTGTGTGTGTGTGTGTGTGTGTGTGTGTGTGTGTGTGTGTGTGTGTGTGTGTGTGTGTGTGTGTGTGTGTGTGTGTGTGTGTGTGTGTGTGTGTGTGTGTGTGTGTGTGTGTGTGTGTGTGTGTGTGTGTGTGTGTGTGTGTTTGTGTTCTGTGTGTGTGTGTGTATGTGTGTGTGTGTGTGTGTGTGTGTGTGTGTGTGTGTGTGTGTGTCTATGTGTGTGTGTGTTTGTGTGTGTGGATATCAGATTGGGTACACATAAAGAACGTGTAATAGTCCGCTGGCATTAATGAGATGCACAAAACGATATTGATGCCCAGAGTCGAGGCGGAAAAAGAGGAGAGAGAGAGAGAGAGAGAGAGAGAGAGAGAGAGAGAGAGAGAGAGAGAGAGAGAGAGAGAGACTGACTGACTTAGTAATTATTAAGCTTGTGTGATAAACCTTTTAATAAACCCGCTACTGACCTCACCAGTGATCATGGAAGGATTACTTAATGGGTAAACCTGTCAATGGATCCTTGTTGAATATCCCATTATCCTTAACAATTAATTCTCCTTAGATTCTTAATGGGAGTATAATGGATTAATTAACAATATATCAATACATAGACTATCCCCATTATAATTTACCTTTACCTGTACCAATGTGTTCCCCCTTCTTCCCTCTTCCCCCTTCCCCTCCCCCTCCCCCCTTCCCCCTTCCCCCTTCCCCTACCTCTCCCCCTTCCCCCTCCTTAATACCAGAGTCTAATAGAATCTCAGTGAAATCCCCCAATACCATTAGTGCTTCAACCAATAAGCTTCCTCCATGGCAAATAGAATAGACCAATAGCAGCTACCGTTCTTGTGTGATCCAGCGGGTGGTGGTGTGGTAGAGGTGGGGAGGGAGAGATAAGGTGTGGTGGGGAGGGGGGGAGGTAGAGAAGCGTGTGGATGGGGAGGGAAGAGTAGAGTGGGGTAAGGAAAGGAGAGGGGAGGGTAGGGAGAGAGAGGGGGGAGAGGGAGGTTTTGTGGGAGGTAATCTGTCCGGTGTAGATCATCATCAACTCTGAATATGACTTATGGTCTTATTTTACGATGCTTTGTACCCTTTGAATAAGAGAGGGGATTTAAACTCCTTATTTACGAGGATTTGGACCCTTGGGTACGATTACTTCACTTAATCTAGGGGATTTGAACCTTTTGATGCGATTATGTTGTTTGTATAATAGTTTACGGGGGGGAGTACGAGAGAGAGAGAGAGAAAGAGAGAGAGAGAGAGAGAGAGAGAGAGAGAGAGAGAGAGAGAGAGAGAGAGAGAGAGAGAGAGAGAGAGAGAGAGAGAGAGAGAGAGAGAGAGAGATATGAGCCTCCATTAGCCAGATTCTCTAACATTGCTTTTCATTTGTCGGAACATCTGTCATTCTGCCCGAGTGTCTATCTGTCTCTCTGTCTGTCTGTCCGTGTGTTTGTGTCTGTCATTGTGTCTCTTTGGTCGTGTGGTCTGTCTATATGTCTGTTATATTGTATATGTATCCACGTGTCTCTCTTTTTATTACCCTTCAATAGACTGGCTAAAAGACTCCCCAATCCTACTTTAAGTGACGGAAAATTTTAGACTAGTTAGAGATGGAATAGAAAACGGCTCATGGATAAAAACACATACTTAACCATTGAAGAAAATAAATAAATAAATAAATATATAAATAAATAAACTTAAGATATCATAATATATCCCAGTTAAATGGCCTTTAGTAAATCAGTGAGTCGATACTTGACTTATAAAGAGAAAATGATTCACAGGTAAAGGGGGAGACTGAAACATTTTACTATGACGATTACTCAAGGGCAATGGGAATGAATAAACTAAATTGAATCGAGACTTTAATCCCCTGTAGGAGGAGTGAGAGCCCTCTTATCTCTCTCACCCTTTACCTTCTCTCTTCTCTCGCTCTTTTTATGTTCTCTTCCTCTTTTATGTGCTTCCTTATTTATCTGCCCCTCTCATTCTTACTTCTCCACCTCATCAATTCCATCATCTCTCCTTCCCACTCTCACTTCTCACCCCTTCCCTTCCATCAGATCTCTCACTTTTACCCTTATCCCTCTCACCTCATTCTTTTCCTCTCTCTTCTCTCCTCCCCCTTATTTCCCCTTTCCTTTCATACCTATAACATGCATATTTTTGTCTTTTCCTCCCTATCATCTCTTTCCCTCTTATCTCTCTCTCTCTCTCACCTCTCCCTCTCACCTCTCCCTCTCACCTCTCCCTCTCACCCCTTACCTCTTTTCTCTCCTCTGCCATAAAAGTACCGAACAGGAAGTCCCTCTGGGGAGAAATTCTCTCACTTCTCACCTCTTGCCTCACCTCTCCCTCTCTTCTCTCCCTGTCTTATCCATCCCTTTCGTCTAACTTTTCATTTCCCCTTCTTCTCTTATCCTCTCTTTTTCTCTTCTCTCTCACCCTTGCCTCTCCCCTTTACCTCATCTCTCACCTTCCCCCCCTTTTATTTCATATCTTTCTCCTCTACTTCTCTGTCTTTAACCCCCACATACATACATACATACATACATACATACATACATACATACATACATACATACATAAAAGGGGATAAATTCTCTCAGTGACGTCCTGTTTGGTTTTCATTAAGAGTATTTAGGTTTACATTCTTAACTCACTGTAAAGAACCACAGGCGTGAGAGAACTGGCTGAGTGTGATAGTGGAGGAGGAGGAGAAGGAGGAGGGGGGGGGAAGGAGGAGGAGGAGGAGGAGGGGAGGTAGGGAATGGTGGAGAGGGGGGAAGAAGAGGGAGGTTTGAGAGAGGAGGAAAGGGAAAGGGGCGAAGGAGAGGAGGATGAAGAGGGAGATTAGGGAGAGGAGGAGGAGGAGGAGGAAGAGAAGAGAGAGAGAGAGGTTCAGGGGAAGAAGTGGAAATTAATAGAATGAGTTAGAAAAGAATGTGAGAAGTGGAGTAGGAGAGGAGGAGGAGAGGAGGAGGAGGAGGGGAGGAGGAGGAAAGTGAGTGAGGAGAAGTAGAGAGGAATAGATAAAAGGGGAGAGAACGAGAAGAACAAAGGAAAAAAAAATGATAGTTGCAGAAGTTTAGTTTGAATTAAAGAAAATAGGGTAAATTACCATATATTATAACAAACTAAACAGATGAGTAGAAAACAAATATTAGTAAGTGTAAGTAATAAATAATTTAATAAACCCTGAAACTAAATATATATAATTCAATGTTTTTTTTTTTTTTGTATTTTAGTTATATTATTACTGCAGTCTACTGGGTTAGCTCGGCACCCGGACAAATCTTTCGGAGCTTGACCAACACCTTTGTATTTGTGTTATCATCTCGACTTAATTATATGTTACAAAGTCATATCTGAGTTTTCAAATAAAAATGTAATCTAACCTAACCTAACCTGACCTAACCTAATGTATTTAAAAGTATAATTTGTCCACCACATGACAGTAAACGACGTCTTAAATGAAACATACTAAATTTTACAATATACTCTCCCAAATAATTTCATTTACGTTGTAGGGATAAAAACAGCGTTATCCCTATTGGGTAAAAACGTCTACTGTGTTAGAGAGATTAATAGTCAACTTAGCGTTACACTAAATACGGATTATTGCCTAATATCAACAACTTCTATGTATTTTCTAATAAAACTTATGACTGACCATCGGCTACCATGTAGTTTAGCATATTCTGTCTACCCAGCAATAATTGGGAACCTGGATGTTAATCAATTTACCGATCGTGTTCCGGGGTAATGGTTAGCCAGTGCAGTTGGCGAGTTGTCCGGTCTTCTCGAACTATTACTTGACACTGGGTCACGCATCTCGTGAAATTAGGGTGTGGTTGTTGTGTTGGCGACAGCTTCTACACCCTAAACAAATTCACGCCTGGGTGGCCCTTGGGCCGGCCATCCTCAAGCACGAAGGGGAACTATTGTAACATTATAAAAAAAATTATATATATATATATATATATATATATATATATATATATATATATATATATATATATATATATATATATATATATATATATATATATATATATATATATATATATATATGACAATGTAAGTTTGTGAGAAAAATAATTAAATCTAAAATTTATAAAAACAACAGTAAAGGCTTAACTAAACAAAAAACAATTCTCATTTTCTTTTAATTCTCTCGAGTTCTTTGACACTTAAGACATTTTTTCTTGTGGTAGAAAAAAGTTCGTCATTCTATTTCTAAACTGCGGTGGAAAAAATAAAAACACAATGATTTTCTATCTTTGTATCAGTGGCTTTAAAAAACTCTACTGGTGTTACTGCTGTTGTTGTTGGGGTAAACTGCTGTGTAATTCCTCCAGGTTCATTTAATTCTATTTACATAAGTTTCAAGCTCCGACGTTCATTTGCATCTTGTATCTTTTTAAATGAGATTCTATTTGTTTTTGTTTTTTTCAACAGTGTGAGTTTGTATCCAGATAGAAAGTTGGTGATATTACTATTTTTTTATGTGTGTGTGTGTGTGTGTGTGTGTGTGTGTGTGTGTGTGTGTGTGTGTGTGTGTGTGTGTGTGTGTGTGTGTGTGTGTGTGTGCGTGTGTGTGTGTGTATGTGTAGAAATTTATCTTCGAATATCTGTGTTTTCTTAGAGGAAAGAATAAAATAATGATAATATAATACAATTCTTTTTCCTAACCACTGACTTACAGTGGTCACTGCCACCTGCCTGTTATAATCTGTTCTTATTCCACTAATTTTTTTATAGCCGACAGACAGACAGACAGACAGATAGACAGACAGGCAGATAGACAGACAGGCAGACGGAGATAATGTTAAACACCTTCATATATTATCCAAGGTAAACGTAAAATGATAATTAAGTAAATAAAAAATAATATTAATCAAGTCTGTATTTATGTGCATTATAGACATACATAACGATGAATGTCTTAGTCAATGAAAATAGACATAACAACAACAACAACAACAACAACAACAACAACTCATAATAACAATAATAACAATAATAATAATAATAATACTCCTCCCACCACCAGACACAGCTGGTCGTGGTGGCACTCTTACCTTCCGAGTCCCAGAAGTTTTTCCGAAGTCTTCAACATCGGTGACGTGACCTAAGACCCTCCCCGGGCACGAGTTAATATTATTTTTCACCTCTCACTAACTTTCACCCCTCGAGTTTAGTCCCACCACCAAAATGTACCGTAGTTTTAGAGGTGAACCCGAGTCGCTGATTAGTACCTGACGTAGTTGTTATTGATGGTATAATAATTAAATGTATGGTATTTTATTGTTATTGGTGGACTTACGGTAGAGGAAATTTATGTTTTCTATTGATGAGGCAAAATACAGCGAATGGAAAATAAAGTTAATTTTAAAATAGTATAATGTAACATAGCCTGAATATATATATATATATATATATATATATATATATATATATATATATATATATATATATATATATATATATATATATATATATATATATATATATATATATACTATAGATCATAATGAAGTAAGGTATTTAATATTTCTTTACTCTAAATAAAGTTTCTTTCTAGTGGATACATTTAATTATTCCACAGTATTTTTATTTAGCTTTATTTTGTTTTATAAAAGGTTCGAACATTGTATTTTTTTGTCATTTTATCATTATTATTATCATTATCATAATTATCATCATTATTATCATCATCATCATAATTATCATTATTATTATCATCATTATCATCATTATTATCATCATTATCATAATTATCATCATTATTATCATCATCATTATCATCATTATATTACATATGTTGACAATACCAAGCAGGACCACCCAACGTTAAGTGAATGTCAGGTCAGGATCGCTCGACACAAAACAACTTTAGTATAAAAAACGTTCAGTGTGGCTCAACGTAAAAGAGAAACGTTCCCTTGGTCAACTTTCTCTTCTTTTTCTTCCTATTCTCACGCAGGAACGTTCACAAAGCCGTCTCCTTTAATCTCGGAACGTCCATTACGACCCAATCCTTCCCTGTATCCACCTCTTCCCTCCTCCTAATTCTCAAACATTTCCTGACTTTGTATTTTCTCCCTTAACTTTGGCTTAAAGAACGTGTCTATTTATGATATATTCTAAGTGAAATTCCAATGGTAATTTTAACTACAGGTTATATTCGTGAGAAATCTTAAGTCATTCATTTTTATCTGTAATTTTAAATCCTCACTATTTTAGAGGTTAAATGAAAGTATCTTAGTTACGGTAAAATCTAAATTAAATTACCATTGTCAATTCTCTTTCTCTTAAGGCTAAAAGTTGAGTTCTCGTCTCAAAGCCTAAGTTAAGTTTAAAGGAAAAAGCAAAAAAAAGTGGGGAAAACTAACTTACGAGTGTTTGTGCATTCTGACCCACAGAAACTAAACTTTTACCATAACTTTTATCCTCTTCCCCTCTTCCTCCTCCCCCTCTTTCTCCTCCTCTGGGACCAAAGACGTAGTGGTCATTCATTGAACTGTCTATCTGTCTGGCTGTCCGTCTAGCTGTCTGTCTGTCTGTCTACAAGCTTTTGTTTATGACACAAAATGAATAAAAAATTTCGTTGATATATGTCTCTTAAGCTTTTGTTGGTATTAAAGGGAGTACAATATTTCTTCGCTTACTTTACTAATTAAAAAAGATACAATAAGAAGTAGAGAGAGAGAGAGAGAGAGAGAGAGAGAGAGAGAGAGAGAGAGAGAGAGAGAGAGAGAGAGAGAGAGAGAGAGAGATGGATGAAATGAACTAGAGTTTGACTGGGTATGTGTTAGTTACTTGCTTGACTGAGTTACCAAGGTTGTCTGTCTCTCACGAACATCAGAGAGATGTCTGAGAGAGATGTCCGAAAGATACCTGAGAGAGATACCTGAGAGAGATAATTGAGAGAGATAACTGAGAGAGATAACTGAGAGATAACTGAGAGAGATAACTAAGAGATAACTGAGAGAGATAACTGAGAGAGATAACTGAGAGAGATAACTGAGAGATAACTGAGAGAGATAATTGAGAGAGATAACTGAGAGAGATAACTGAGAGAGAGGACTGAGAGAATTGTTTGATAGAGGTGCTTCAGTAAGGCTTATGAGAGATGTTGTCTGAGAAACACATGAGAGATAGATAGATAGATAGATAGATAGATAGATAGACAGACAGACAGACAAAGAGAGAGAGAGAGAGAGAGAGAGAGAGAGAGAGAGAGAGAGAGAGAGAGAGAGAGAGAGAGAGAGAGAGAGAGAGCGTAAAACAGCTAATTAATAATAATAAAAAAAACACGCTGTTTAATTACCACTCACAAAAAACACACGAAAATAAAACATTCTATTCACCAAAGACAAAACTCACCTCCACTGTTTTGAACACTTGAACATAAAATACTCTTTGAACACTTGAACATAGAACACTATATATATCTTGTTTTCCTTGGTATATGTTCAATGAAAATACGATCTATTTTTTTTAATTAGTTCTCCTTAAACTCGTAGATAATTTAGAGAATTTTAAGTTTAACTATTGTTTTCTTCACATACATCCTTCCAAAAAAATATTCAATGAAATTTTGTACCGTACTTTTATTGCTGACTGTCAGACGTATACAATGAATCTGGTTTAGGACTGAATTCGTGATATAAACATTTCTTCCTTTCTTTCTTTCTTTTTTGGGGTATTTTTTGGTATTCTATTCATTTTTTCCAACATCAAATAAAAAAATAAAAAAAACTCAAAAGCTCATTCAATGTTGAACTAGATATATCTTCACTACTCTCACACAGGTATTCAAAACAGCCAGGTAATATTACTGATATGATCAACTCAATGAACAGGTGTTTTTTTTGTCTGTTTTTTTTAATTAATTTTTCTATTCAACTTCACACACACACACACACACACACACACACACACACACACACACACACACACACACGCATATACACACACACACACACACACACATACACACACACACACACACACACACACACATAGGTGATATTTCCTCACCTGAATATCACACGTTCAGTTGTACACACAGACACACACACACACACACACACACACACACACACACACAGACACACACACACACACACACACACACACACACACACACACACACACACACACACACACCCACCCAAAAAAGGGGAAATAAAACTCAATCAAGTGTTGTAGTGTGTTGGGGGTGATGAAGGCTGATAACCTGTACGGTGGAGTCACAACCATCATCGTGTTGAGGCATTTACAATAACGCCCCGGGATGGTCAGCAATAGAGCTCTTAAATGACCAAACAGTCCCGCCAAATGTCCAATGGCGAATGAGAGAGAGAGAGAGAGAGAGAGAGATAGAGAGACTTCCAAAGATCAACGCGAAAGTATTTACACACACATTATTGTAATTGGATTCCATGAAGATTAGTCACCCAGTTTATTTCAGCTGGTTAGGTTAGGTTAGCAATAGGATGTATATTGTATAATCATCTGTTGAAATAACCTTTGGTGCCTAATACTTCACGTGATCAAAGAAATTTAGTGAATTGGATATGATTCCTTATATATATATATATATATATATATATATATATATATATATATATATATATATATATATATATATATATATATATATATATATATATATATATATATATATATATATATATATATATAACACATTTAATGTTGACGGTCTAAACCCTCTTTATATACGTAAGGCTTTAATGTTACAGAAAATGTCTTCACAAGTATCAAAGATATATTGATGTTAATACTTCAGCCACCATTTATGTATATATTAACACAATATACTCTGCCACAACTGGTTAAACAAACATATCTTAACGAGACATTTATGTGTATCTGAATTAAACATTTAAGTATATATCAGTTGGTGATAACCTTCAATACACCCCAAGAGAAGGTTTCTCAGGTGAGCACTTACAGGTATATGAACTAAGGGTATAGGTGTATCTCAACTGGGGTGTAACATGAGAACTGTAACCTTTTGAAGTATGAATTACCTTGATGTGTTCTACCTGTGTGTCATACACCTATACTCGCTTTCAAATCTGTGCATTAGAGAGTTTTATCAGCCGGTCCCCTTGATCCTTTCACTGGGAAGGGGGAAAGTATAGAAAAACTTTCTCTAACCAAAGGCAAAATGTGTGTGTGTAAGATACAGACGATGACAGAGAAACACGCGAAGACAGACAGACAGAAAGAGAGGGAGAGATAAAAATATAGACAGGTAGAGAGAGAGAGAGAGAGAGAGAGAGAGAGAGAGAGAGAGAGAGAGAGAGAGAGAGAGAGAGAGAGAGAGAGAGAGAGAGAGAGACCCTTTGACAGTACAGTGAAGGCTAGGCCAAAGCGTAACGCAAATGCTTCTCACATTCAGACTATACCTTTGATCCCTTCCTCGTCTCTATGTGCAGCTGCTGGCCACTGCTAAGAGAGGAGGAGGAGGAGGAGGAGGAGGAGGTGAGGTAGCGATGGAGGAGAGGGAAGTGAGGAGCATGGAGTAGATGGGAGGGGGAGGTGTGGTTGGGGGTGAGGAGGAGAGGGAAGGAGGTGTGAGGAGGAGAGGGGGGGAGATATGGAGGAGTGGGAGAGAGAGAGAGGTATGGAGGTGATGGAAGAGGGAAGGCGTAGTGAGGAAACAGGAGAGAGGAAGATGTATGAACGAAGGAAAGAGAAGAGAGGAGGAGGTAAGGAGGAGAAGAGAAAATGTCTGAGAGGCGAAGAAACGATGAATGGCAAGAGACAGGGGGAAGATGAGGGAGAAGAGGTGGAATAAGAGAAGAAAAAACAGAGGGAAAAGCGGAAATGAGACAGGGAAGGACATAGGAAAGAGAGAAAGTGGAAAGGGGAGTAAAAGAGGAAACAAGGTACGAGTAAGAAGAACAGGTAGAATTAAAAGACAAAGTAAAGAAAAGGAGAAATAACATAACCAGGAAGAAACAGGAAACAGGAAGAGCAGAAGAGAATCGTATCCTAACTCCACGTATGCAAATCAGGAAGGCTGGGACCAATTTGTGATTACATTATCATTAAAAAATATTCTGTGTATTAACTATGTACTGAGTGATTAGTTCTCATGACTAATTACTGAAAACTCGATCTGTTTTTATGTATGTATGTATGTATGTATGTATGTATGTATGTATGTATGTATGTATGTATGTATGTATGTATGTATGTATGTATGTATGTATGTATGTATGTATGTATGTATGTATGTATGTATATGTATGTATGTATGTATGTATGTATGTATGTATGTATGTATATATATATGTATGTATGTATGTATGTATGTATGTATGTATGTATGTATGTATGTATGTATGTATGTATGTATGTATGTATGTATGTATGTATGTATGTATGTATGTATGTATGTATGTATGTATGTTTATCACTCGACTGTGAGAATAACATGAAAAGCTCAGAAACAGGAAACACAAGCTTAGGAAACTGTCTTGTTTATTCACTCAGTTGTGTCAGAGGTCAGAGAATCAGGGTCAAAGGTCAGGGGGTCAGGGTCACTAGAGAACTACACAACCTGAACTAAGCCAATTATATTTTCCAGGGGCGAGAATTTGCTCCTTGATTACGATGATTTAACCTCTTGAGTACAATGATTTAACCCCTTAAGTACAATGACTTAACCCCTTGAGTACAATGACTTAACCCTTTGAGTACGATGATTTAACCCCTTGAGTACGATGACTTAACCCCTTGATTTCGATAACTTTATATTGGAATAATATTTGTTCTAAACACAAACCCTGGTGATAATGGTGAGCATAATGATAAAAAAGGTATAATGATGACTATATTAATAAACAGTACTGACAATAATCATACTACTACTTTTATTTCGTCTCCAGTTTCCCCTTCACCATCAGACAGACCTAATATATAGTAACTACCCGAGATGAGTTACTTGTGCCGCAGATCTATGTGGCAATCGGTGACTGTTGTTAGCTTAGGTGACGATGATCTTCTTCCCCTGAGGCAAAGCGATGCAAACTACTACTACTACTATTACTACTACTGCTACTACTACTACTACTACTACTACTACTACTACTACTACTACTACTACTACTTTTTGTGGGAGGGAGGGAGAGGTAGGAGGAGTGGACAAAGGGAGAGGGAGGGAAGGGATTATGATTCTACTTTAATTTAACAAAAAATGGACAGAACTATCCCTCCTCCTCCTCCCCCCTCAAAAAAAAAATATTCCTACAAGAGTTAACAAAATTTCACCAAAGTAGAAAGCAGGAAAAACGTGATATTTTTCCTGGGATTTGGTTTTCCTTCCACCCTTCTATTTTATCACCGAGTTTTTTTTTGTAGGCATGACAGAAGAGGTCTGGGCTTTGAAGAAGAGGGGAAGTGTGGAGGGGAAGAGAGAGAAGAGACAGAGAGAGAGAGAGAGAGAGAGAGAGAGAGAGTAAACTTATTCAGTCTCACCGCCACAGTTCACTGCCTCAGAGATAGATGGATCGAGTCGTCTGCTTGCTGTAAGGATGTTAACATTACGTGGAAATAGGGATAGGACTAGGAATGGGAGCGCTAAATGGAATGATAATGGGAATGCGGGTAAAGTGATTGAGGGATGATGATAGAGATGGGAATGGAGCAGGGATAGGTGGAGAGATAGGGACGGCCATGGGAGAGAGGGAAGGATAGGTAACAAACATCCAAACAATAGTAAGGATGATGGCAATTAACCTTCAGCTACACTGGGCTGAAAAACAACTCACTCTGGTATTAAATTATAACACTGAAACAAAAGGGAATTTGTGAAATAAATCATTAATACTTTACGAAACACAAATTCTGTATGTCCAAAAAACAACATTTAATATTCTATATGTATCGCTGACGCCCAGTGAGCCATAGAATCTATTTAGAGGATCCAACTTAACACAATCCGGGATTAGTGGAACCTAAATTAGACGCACAAATAGAATCAAACGCCGCTAATCAAATTACAGGTGAATCCACCTTAATGTTCGCCTCCGCCAATTAGTGATTGTATACCTGTGCGACGGTAGCGTTTAACTTGAGGGGGAGAGACGTGAACACACACACACACACACACACACACACACACACATACACACACACACACACACACACACACACACACACACAGATAATCCACAAACTTGCCCACCCTCCTCTCTCTGCCCCCCCCCAAAAAAAAATATAATCCCCTTTAATAGATGAAAGTAACGCCCCTTAAAAGCTTCAGAGATTAACCCATTCGCCCGTGTCTGTGGTCCAGGCTCACTCACTAAAGATTTGCATTCTTTCTTTCCAGGTAAATATGGGAAGGTGTGCCAGTGTACGTGTAAGGTGATTAAAGCTTAATTACGTCGTCTGCCAGGTAAGAAAATGGTGTGTCATATTTTCTCTTTCTCTTGTTTTCTCTCTCTCTCTCTCTCTCTCTCTCTCTCTCTCTCTCTCTCTCTCTCTCTCTCTCTCTCTCTCTTTCTTAATATATTTTTCCTCTTCTGTCTCTTTTAAGTGTTTGTTTCGTGGATTAAAGATTACTTACGTCTCTTTCACTCACTCTTGCTTTCTTTTCTCTCTCACCTTTCTCTGCATGTCCTTATGTTCCAAAATTCTTGTTCTCTTTCTCTCTATTTATGTTTATTCTCCAACCTTATTTTTTTCTTCTAATTCATTTCTATGTTGTCTCTTTCTCCTCCTCCCTTTCAGCTTTCTCTCTTTCTCTACTTTCGTCTCTATGTTTTCTTTTTTTTTCATTGATTCTTTTTATTCTTTTTATTTGTGGCGCCTGGGGAAGAGGAGATAGAGGAGGGGAGAGGGGAGGAGGATGGGGAGGAGGGGAGGGGAGTAGGGGAGGGCTGGGGAGGGGAGGGGAGGGGCAGGGAGGGGGGGAGGGAGCAGGGGAGAGGGGAGGGCAGGGGAGGGGAGGGAGGGTGGGGGGAGGGGCAGGGGAGGGGAGGGCAGGGGGAGGGAGGGCAGGGGAGGGCAGGGCAGGGTGGGGAGGTTAGGGAAGGCAGGGTAGGGAGGCAGGGGAGGGAGGAGGGAGGGGCAGGGAGGGCAGGGGAGGGCAGGGGAGGGAGGGCAGGGGATACCTTATATGCATACCGTATATGTATACACCGAATGCATTTTATACATACACAATACATATAAATCCTTCATTTGGTTACGTAATCAAAGGAGGCTATACAAATAAACAAGTAAACAATATGTATTTTTTCTATACACTGCAAACAAAAATGTGGATGATTTGAACGCTGATAATTATGTCAGATTAGCATAGAAATCGATAAAAAAAGGTGTATTCTATATTTAATTGCAATGGGGGGGAAGGTAGATGTGAGGAGGGAAAGAGGATAGAATTATATACTGTACATTTGTTAGTTAAAATTAATTGTATGTGTAGATTTAACAGTGGTATATACACACACACAACCACACACACATACACACACACACACACACACACACACACACACACACACACACACACACACACACACACACACACACACACACACACACACACACACACACACACACACACATATATAATGGTTGCCCCTCGTGTAACGAGGATGGCCGGCCCAAGGGCCACCTAGGCGTGAATTTGTTTAAGGTGTTGAAGCTGTCGCCAACACAACAACCACACCCTAAGTTAACGAGTTGCATGACCCAGTGTCAAGGAATAGGTCCCCAATTACTGCTGGGTAGACAGAGGCAAATGGCGTAAAGAAACTTGTCCATAGTTTCACCCTGCCCGGGGTGAAACTATACATACATACATACATACATGTACTGTGGTGTCATACAAATACCTACAACATACACTTGCACTAAACACTACAAACAACTGGTGTATAACCTGTACTTACCCCCCGACACACGCCCAGGAATTATCCCTCGTCTGTTAACACAAAATATTTTTCATACTAAACGTTGTTACTTTTTTTAATCACTACATATATTTCTTTACTCTACCACTCCATTTCTGCTGAATTTATTTTACCTTGAAAAATATTAAGATCCTTGATCCTCAGTTTTGTGTTATTTCTCACTTAAGTTTCTCAGTAAAAATCTGTGGCCGGGGAAGAGAATTTTAGTCTTTTGTGTTGACATTCCATCTAGCGCTGAGGTAAGTGTGCTCGGGCATATATAAACGAGATTGTTATACCTTGGCGTCTCTCTCTCTCTCTCTCTCTCTCTCTCTCTCTCTCTCTCTCTCTCTCTCTCTCTGTTAAGATTTTTCTGTGTGATTTTCCTTTCTATCTTACGTTATCTAGTCTATTTCTGTGTATATGTTAGGCCCCCTTAGTGAATTTGCCCATTTGATGAACTGGGCAACATAGTGTAGGAGATTACAAGTTCCCTAAGAGGACGTACTATAGTGGAAGGCCAATTTCACAAATATTGCGTGACATATATAGGATACTCTTACTACTACTACTACTACTACTACTACTACTACTACTACTACTCCTACTTTATTTTTTTAATGGCCTCCATCCTCCCCTTATAGCCATACCTTCGCCTCCATTTTATTACCTTAAAATTAAATTTCCTAATACATAAGTAGCTATCCTATCTGTGTTGACTTAGTTGAGCCACAGATCTGTGCGGCATTCAGTGACTGTTGCCTCATAGTCAATATCTGCAATTGTTGTCGGCTTTGGGGCCGATGCTCTCGTTCCCCTAAGGCAGAGCAAGGCCGACCTAAGGAGAGAGAAAGACAGTCGACATCTCATCCAGGCTGTAACATAACTTCTGTGCTGCTGCTTCTGTTCGGATAGCACCTCCGCGAGTCTGGCGTAGAAACATCTTGCACTTGGTCCCATCCCACCAGAGGTTGTGAACACTAGAGGTGTGAAGCTGCCTTGATCAACGTTTTGAATTCTCTCCCCATATGCCCTTATCTTGTTGTTCTCGTTCCTCCTATGTGCAGCATCGAGAGCCAAGTTACGGTGACATGCGGCCATGGGATCAAAAATCCTGATGTCGAAGAAGGCTCGCTGTCCCTGCGTCCAGAATCCTCGAGCACTGACGTCAACACGGGCTTCGTTGGATCTGTTTGAAGTCCTATGTTGGAAGATCTCACCGTCCAATGGAAGGAGGGTCGGTCCTACCCTGACATCACGGCAGATTTCCTTCAACATATTTGCTGTGAGATCCCTTACTTCGTCATGCCTCATGCATCTGAAGCCCCCTTTCTTGCACACCATGGCGTGATCGACCTCATAGGAAGAGCCACACACGCATTGGGAGGGCAAACCTTCTACTGGCCTACCGTACCTTGGAGCATTGGCATCTGTAAATTCTTATTTATTGAGACTGAAACTATTTGCCCTTATCGGTAACGTAGTTAACCAGTTCGAGGCGCCCACCTCCTGCGCTATAGCTACTTTTTTTTCTTCAAATTCTCTGGTACTTGTAGCAACAGTTGCTGCAACTTATCACTTTGGCCGTGCTGTCGTTCTGTCGTAATGGACCTTCGAATCTTGTTTACTTCACTGGTATCCACCTCCCCTGTTGCGTTCTGAGTTATTATGTGGTCCGTGTCCGTGTTGGTGACAGTAAACAAAACAAAACAAGAGTCAGCTGATAATAGCCATAAACCTTCTATTCTTAACCAAAACAAAACTTGACGTAAGTAGGTATGAAGTTCCATCCATCGTAAGTCCCCTTGTAATACTCAGCTTGACGACCTCCAGCTTGAAATACTGAAATAGTAAAGGTTCTTAAACGTCAACTAAAGCTCTGTAATATAGATTGAGTCAGCTTGAGCTTATATTCACGTACACTCTCTTTCTGTTTTAAGCACTTAATCCGATGAAGTAAATTTGTGACAGAAATGGACTGATGAAATGTTTGAAAAATTTAGAGATTACTTTTTCAATTCTCGTAATCGGATTTTTAGCTTGTTAATGGGAGTAGTAAAATGATATTACTTGTGGTGTTGGGCTGAAAACAACATTGAGGGTACATACATACATACATACATACATACATACATACATAAGCAGCCGTTCGTATATATACATATATAATTGCGAAATTACAATCACATATACATTTGCCATAATACTTTCCCATAGTTAAATAAGATTGACTTAAATTAGAAACACAACGTACTAAAAATATTTATCATTTATCATAAAGAGATAATGAATCTATGTTATTTTCAACAATATTTCGGGAACTTTTTTTAAAATATAAAAAAGTTTTCATTAAACAAAAAATTCCCTGCGATGTGGAATTGAGAAATTCTTCACCCTGGCTCTGGAATTCCACCCACGGGTCTATATAGCATATTTTTGTTGGCTATATCCAGCTTGTGACATATTTTTGTTAAAGTTACCCATGCGTTGATTTATATGTACCGCGTACGTATATGTATAAAAGTAAATAAATGTCTCTATGTATATTCTGTATATGTGTTAAACATTTATAAAGATCCGTAAAGACTTAAACGGCTTGGATATACTTCGGCCATCATAGGTATAATCCATGCAATGCTGACCACACACAAATACACACATGTATAAACACATTTTCAGTAATACACATACACACACACACACACACACACACACACACACCAAATGTTCTCCTGAGACTAATCAGGAAGAGGGAGAAGAAGCTAAAACGAAGGAAATAACTGGAAGAGATAAAGATAAAGTAGAGAAGAGGAAGAGAAGAAACAGCTTTATGGAAACAGGAAAGGGAAGAAGAAAGTGATGGGAGAGGAAGAGTTAATGGGTAATGGGAAGGTTAAATGAAGGGGGAAGAGACAAGAGGAGATGAATGAGGTAGAGGAAGGGGGGAGAGGAGATTTCAAGATTAGTCAAGTGGTGAAAATTTGGAGAGAAAGTGTAAAGAGAAAGTGTCGAACAGAAAGTATGAAAATATAATTGAAAGTAGAGATTGTTCAAAGAGAGAGCGTCAGAAGAAACCTTGGAGAGAGAAATTGAGAAGATTTTTTTTTTGAAAGAAAGTATAGAGCAAACATGAAGAGAAAGAAATGGGAGAGAGGCAATAAAGGAAAGACAATAACGAGGGAATGAGAGAAGAGACAGTAAGAGGAAAAATAGAGTGAACATGATAACAGAGAGAAAGGGAGAGAGAACAAAGAGTGAAAACCAAGAGAGTTAATGAGTGAACGTTTGTGTCAGGGCGCGGACTAAACATTTTTAATTCGTCTGATATAGAAAACGTTCGCTCTCTCTTAACCAATGACCAGAAGGCGTGTTTACATGACTAAGCAGTTCTCACGTGTAGATTTTTAACATAAACTATTATTAAAACAAACACATGTATGAGTTGTAATGTCTTTTGAGATGATTTTATTTTTGTTTTGTGTTTTATTTTTATTGTCGTATATGTAAGAGGGTCTTCATAATTTTTTTTTTTTTTTTTTTTTTGCATTTGCATGATCGTCTTAGCAATAATACACATCGACGGTATAGTGGTTTTAGCAACACACGTCCAAGCTAGGTAGAGATGGAAGTGCAGTCACCTCATTGCACTATCGGGGTGTCTTGAGTTGAGCTAACTCCTTATAAAAGCATCTTGCATGAACCAGACAATGCACCTGGGTACAGTAAAGCATCTCCTCCAAGGGTCAAAGACGTAGGAATCTCTTCTCAGACTACAGGAGATGACGTAAATATATCTGAAAACCTTTAGAGAAAGTTACTCGTCTTATTTGTTAAAGGAAAGCTTAGGTTCTCCCTTTAGAAACTTCACCAGAATGTCTCCTCTCTCCCCCCCCCCCGTCACAGAGTTCCCCAGGGTGCCATTCTCACACAACAGAGGGAGCTCGGTAATTATCGTAGCCACCAACACGATTTTCTTGCCGCTCATACAAAAGATCAAAGAAATATCGTCTGAGAGCCAGTGTTGTTAAGTTCTTTGTCACAGAGGGAGGAGGGTGTAGCTTCTTACTCTCGTTGTGACAGTCAGAAAAATTCTCCGTCTTTCAGGGAGGAGAACAAGGAAGCTGTCTCCCGGTGCTTAGTATAAAAGTCTATTTTTCTTGAACAACAATACCAACCGAGTATCTCTCAATCCCCTATGGAAATTTCTTCGTTTCAAACAACAACAAAAATCAAGTATTTCTCGAAGTAAAAAAAAAAATACTATTCCTCTCAGATAACAAATCAAATATTTCCTCTCTGGAAGCCATGAGACGCTGACCTCACAATATACTTTTACCTCCTCCCCTCCCCCTTCACCCTTCCCTTCCCCAATCCTCTCTCCCCCTCCCACCCCTCCCGTGCACCCCCTACCCCCCCCCAAAAGGTGTCCCTCTTAGCTGACGTTCCCCACAAAAATAAACAATGACAGTGCCATCAGTAAAGACATCCACTAGGCACTCTCAGGCACTCCCAGGCACCCCCCACAACTCTCTCACAGTCTCATAAACACACTAACACACTACTCTTTTTTGTCTTTAGCTCTGTGTTTGGATTCTCTGGCAACATTTCATATTTGTTTGCCTTTATACTGCTTATTTCGGTGGCGACATGAAACACGGCACTCATTACCAGTGTGGCACAGTGCCTCGTTAACTTTCATTAGTGTAATTCACCGCAGTTAACAATGTGCTGCCCTGCTGTGTTCTCGTTTGCAAAAAAAAAAATAATAAATAAAATAATAATCAGAGAGTTAAGCTTTTAGAATACCAGCCGACAATGTCTAGCTTTCGTACTGCAAACCCAACAACACACACACACACACACACACACACCACTCCCCTCTACAATATGTACGGAGAGTGACAATAACTCTCCTTGGTATCACCCCACCCAGAGCCCTGCCTGGTAAAGATATGATATGGAGGTGGGGTGATAAAGATGGTGGGAGGAGGGAAAAGTAAGAAGAGGAAAGAATGGGAGGAAGAGGGAGGGGGGGAAAGGATGGAGGAGAGAGGGAGGGAAGGAGGAGGGAAAGAAGAGGAAGAAAGGAAGTTAGGAGGGAAGGCAGAAAGAAGGAGATAAGGAAAAGAGAGAGAAGATGGAGGGAGGGAAAGAGAAAGGGAGGAAGAAGGAGAATAGAAGGAAGAAAGAGTAAGGAATTGGAGGAAGAAGAAGAATAAAGGAGGAAACAGATAAACAAGAACACGTATCATAATCAATAACACAAACATGATAACAACAATAACAATAACGAAAACCAAAAATAACTAAAATAAATAACAACAAGTTCTTCACCAGCCACTTCCCGTCGGCTGAACAACACACAGCATAAAACAGAATAAAATCAAGTGTAATAAATAAGTGAATATAAAAATAAATTCAGAGCAAAATATTAAAATAAATATATAAATAGATAGACGGAAGAAATAACAACTAGATAAATTAAATGATAGAGGAATGCGAATAAAACCTGAATAAAATTAATAAAAAACAAATAAATACATAAACGAATATGTAAATAAACAAATAAATAAAAACAATTAACCAATGAATATATAAAAAAAAAGCTATACTCTAAGTCCAGTTGACGTTAAATCACTTGCTAAAAATAGTCGTTCCATCGACCGAACTCAATTTCGCTAATACCACTACAAATGTTCTGTACGATTAACAAACCCCGGACGCGACTGTGATTATGCAGACTGACGAAGGATTTATTGTTAATCCAGGCTGAGGGGTAAACATAAAATGGTTATACCAGGGAGTATAACGCCAGTAAACCGGAGAATATTTTGTGAATTTAACAATAAACATATTGATACGATACTCACTCCAGCTGAGAGAGATTGGATTTAGGCGTGATGTCACTCTGAGCTGAGACGATACAGTGAGGATTTGTTGTCCAGGTATAGACCAATACTTACATGTGTGTGTGTGTGTGTGTGTGTGTGTGTGTGTGTGTGTGTGTGTGTGTGTGTGTGTGTGTGTGTTGGTAGACCCAAGATATATGTGTATAAATAACTACATACCAAGGTTGATAGATATTTAGGTAGATATATTAGTAGATGATAGATAAACAAATAAATTGGATTGATAGACACAGGTAGAGAGAGAGAGAGAGAGAGAGAGAGAGAGAGAGAGAGAGAGAGAGAGAGGTTGGCCACCACACTCAGCCTTCAGTATACAGTAAGTATCTATAAAACAGTAGTTCTGGTGGGTCATACTGCTAGTCATTCTCACGGGTACCACACTACTCCCTCTTCACCATCATCATCACCATCTTCACCATCACTGTTATTATTATTACCAAGATCATCAAGAGTTTATATTGTCTCTGAGTAAAATCATCATCATCATCATCATCATCATTATAAAAGGGTATATTAGCAGAATAAAACACTATCATCATCACTATCATCACTATCACCACCTACCATATATCAACAATACCATTTAACCCTTACCACTACCATAACCTACCATTATCATCAATTACAACTACCATATCCAACCAACTACCATATTTCCATAATCCTAGACACATCATACCTCCACTACTACCATTACCATGCCCTTACTCACCACATGCCCCCCCTCATTACCCACCATGCCCCCACACCCACCATGCCCCCCATTACCCAATTATGCCCCCCCATTACCCACCATGCCCCCCATTACCCATCATGCCCTCATTACCCACCATGCCCCCATTACCCACCATCCCCCCATTACCCACCATGCCCCCCATTACCCATCATGCCCCCCATTACCCACCATCCCCCATTACCCATCATGCCCCCCATTACCCACCATTCCACTGTGTAAGTTTCTTTGGTCTACCTTCGCCTTTAAAGTAATCAGAGACTATTAAGAGAAGGGGACGTAGTGAACATTACCCGGGGTAGTTTTATAGACACTTAAGTGCTCCCCCGGCATGATAAACTCTCTTTATGACTTCTGCCCTGAAGTGTGTGTGTGAGTGTGTGTGTGTGTGTGTGTGTGTGTGTGTGTGTGTGTGTGTGTGTGTGTGTGTGTGTGTGTGTGTGTGTATTTAACCCTCTGTGCATATTTGTGTACGTACACGCATAACTGCATGTGTAAATACACACACCAGTTGTCGCTAATAAGTGCTCATGTAGTCATGTTTGTGTGATATACGACGTACATGAACGTCTGGTTATACTTACAAATACACATGCGTATGTGTACACCTGACCTTATACGTACACGGGAGATTATAAAAACACTTATGCTTTTGAATAACACCTAAGCTCTTGTATATACGTAAGCTTATGCGTACATGAGAGCTTATGTACACACTTTAGCTGATGTGTACACTTAAGATTATATATATATATATATATATATATATATATATATATATATATATATATATATATATATATGTATGCTGGTGTGTACACATTACTCATCTAAACTACGTAAGTTGTCAAACATTACTTTGTGCTCGGTAAACAGGCAGACCTTGGGCCTGTGTGTGTCGTCTACCTGGTGACTGGGAAAAGTGAGAGTCTACCCGTAATTAGACGCTGAACAACAGAGAGAGAGAGAGAGAGAGAGAGAGAGAGAGAGAGAGAGAGAGAGAGAGAGAGAGAGAGAGAGAGAGACAAACACCTACATCATCATGAATCATACCAGAGGAGAATCAAAGAAACACAGAAATAAGTTTAAAATATAGTCCTAAAAAATACTTAAAGAGATTGTAAGAATTTAATGCAGTAGTTAACATGGGATGAAGCGAAGCAGGGCGAAGGAGGAGAAGGAGGAGGAAGAAGAGGGGGAGAAGGAGGTATTATGAGGAGATGGAAAGATCTCAATTTTTTTTGGCAGATGTTAATGTAGTGCAGGAAATTGTTACTTGTGTGTGTGTGTGTGTGTGTGTGTGTGTGTGTGTGTGTGTGTAGCGTAAGAGGACGGAAGAGAGAGGAAAGAGAGGCGGGATGATTTGCATGCAGGAGAGAGAGAAAAGAGAGAGAGAGAGAGAGAGAGAGAGAGAGAGAGAGAGAGAGAAGAGAGAGAGAGAGAGAGAGAGAGAGAGAGAGAGAGAGAGAGAGAGAGAGAGAGTGAAAACTGGAAAATTCAGCTTTAAGAAAACTTTAATACAGGTCTTCCTCTACTGCATATATGTATACCATGCAGTGTATATTATGTATATGTAGTTACCATGACCACCACAGGCCACTCTACCACCACCACAATAATTATCATTACCTTTAACTATATTCATCATCATCACTGACACCATCTTCCGACTATCACCATCCCCCTCCCACTTCACGAACCATCACCACCACCCTCACGAACTATCACCACTATCCCACGAACTATCACCACTCACCCCACGAACTATCATCACCACCAATTCTAATGAACTATCACCACCACCCCACGAACTATCATCACCACCCCACGAACTATCACCACCACCTCACGAACTATCACCACCACCCCACGAACTATCACCATCACCCCACGAACTATCACCATCACCCACGAACTATCACCAACACTGCCATCTCTCCCACTATCACCATCACCACTATAACCCATGAACTATCACCAACACCATCACCACCACGACAATCATCACCACTATTCCAATCTGACAAATTGATATAGATTGGGGTCACATGATTGGACATACAGTGGACGAAAGGCAAGCTCGTCCACAACAACAGTTCAATGGCGCCTGTTTCACTTTCATCTCCTGATATATTTTTTTTCATTCTCCGTGTGTGTGTGTGTGTGTGTGTGTGTGTGTGTGTGTGTGTGTGTGTGTGTGTCCACGAGATTGACTTTCACACAACTATGGATGACTGGATGAGCGGTTGAAAAATTCAGATTGAAGAGCTTTTATGCCCAGCCTCCGCCCAAATAAAACTTCAGAGTCCTCGCACAAAAAGAGGAAAGCTAAAATGTTCAAAGAGATCACACTGAAAGGGAGCATTTTTGTGAGAGATGATGCGTGTATAGTGTAAAACTTTCAAAGATTGGTGTCTATTTCATGGTGGCGGTCATAACAGGCCTCTACCATGATGTAGCACAGAACTGGAGGTCATAACTGGCCTCTACCATGATGTAGCACAGTACTGGAGGTCTCAACTGGCCTCCACCATGACGTAATACAGTACTGGAGGTTATAACTGGCCTCTGCCATCACGTAACACATTACTAGAGGTCATAACTGACCTCTACCATGATGTAACACAGTACTAGAGGTCATAACTGACCTCTACCATGATGTAGCACAGAACTGGAGGTCACAACTGGCCTCTACCATGATGTAGCACAGTACTGGAGGTCATAACTGGCCTCTACCATGATGTAGCACAGTACTGGAGGTCTCAACTGGCCTCCACCATGATGTAGCACAGAACTGGAGGTCACAACTGGCCTCCACCATGACGTAATACAGTACTGGAGGTTATAACTGGCCTCTGCCATGACGTAACACATTACTAGAGGTCATAACTGACCTCTACCATGATGTAACACAGTACTAGAGGTCACAACTGGCCTCTACCATGATGTAGCACAGTACTGGAGGTTATAACTGGCCTCTACCATGATGTAACACAGTACTAGAGGTCACAACTGGCCTCTACCATGACGTAACACAATACTGGAGGTCATAACTGGCCTCTACCATGATGTAACACAGTACTAGAGGTTATAACTGGCCTCTACCATGATGTAGCATAATACTAAAGAGAGAGAGAGAGAGAGAGAGAGAGAGAGAGGCCTACTGTCCTCTCGTCACCTCCCCTCCCCACTTGTATTTTCTCACAGGTGGTCTATTATTATTCACTATTTTCCGGTGAACGTTTTAAAGGGTTGAGAACAAAGCACACTGTGTCTCCAAACGTATGTATGTATGTATGTATGTATGTATGTATGTATGTATGTATGTATGTATGTATGCAAGACGTTTCATGTGACGTATATTTACATTGTCTTCATTTAATAGTTAACAAAATCAATGGAGAATATTGATAGATGTATAGCAGTGTGTGTCTCAAAAAGAGTACACACACACACACACACACACACACACACACACACACACACACACACACACACAGTGAGGATAATGTTGTTGTTGTTGTCAGACAATTATTAACGTGATCGCCACAAAAAAAACTGTACATATAATATTTTTAAACATACGGACACAAATGATATACCTTAAGGAAAAAAATTAATAAAAAAGAAAATTTAAAACAACGTGTGGTGGTTCGAAGCTCTAGACAGTACAGACAGACAGACAGACAGACAGACATAGACAGAGAAACACACACACATACATCAACGACAACAACACAGGAACTAAGATGACCACGACAAAACACCACACCCAATATTGGTCTGAAAGTGACGAAGCCGCGTGAAAAATAAAATAAATAAATAAGCCTGAAGAGACATGATAGGCGAGCGGGTGGTGCTTGTTAGCTCACAGCCCTGCAACTAACGAGGCAGCCATTGTAAGGCAACATGTTTACCCCGATGGTTCCCTAATGGTCGTTTAGGCCGGTTAGCTGTGGCGAGCGAGGCAGGGAGGCAGAGAGAGAGAGAGAGAGAGAGAGAGAGAGGGGGGGGTAGCAAGGGGGGAGGAAGGAGAAAAGCTAGAAGAAACGAAGGGATAGCGGTGGAAAAGATGAGAAGGTGAGAAAGGAGGAATGGAGGAGGGAAGGGGAGGAGGGGAAGGAAGCAGGAGGAAGAGAAGAAGAGAGGAGAGAGGTAGATATAATGGGAGGGACGAACCGAGAGGGGTGGTGAGTGGTGAGGAGGCCTGGGAGGGAAGAAGCGAGGATAGGAGAGGGATTGTGAGAGGGAGGAACGGAAAGGGTGGGAGAGGAGTGAAGAAATCACTGAGGGGGAAGGAAGGTCGTATAGTTATTGGATTTTGGAAGGGGGGTGGAGGAAGAGGGAGGGGTGGAGGAAGAGGGAGGGGTGGTGGAAGAGGGAGGGGTGGTGGAAGAGGGAGGGGTGGAGGGAGTGGGAGGGATGGAGGGAGTGGGAGGGTGGGAAGGAGACAATGAAAGAAGAGGGGATTGAGGAAGAAAGTAGGGAGGGAACAATAAGGAAATAAGAGAAAGAAGAAGAAGGAAAATAAGATAGAGGAGGAAGGGAGAGAGCGAAGGAGGAATAGATGTTTGAGAGGAGCAACCGAGGAAGTAGATGGAGGGAGAAGGGAGGTAGGGAGGGAGAGTGAGGGAGGAGGTTTACAGACCTCCTTCACTTCCTCGACTCTACCTTGTGGAAAGAAGATGGAAATATATTTCACTCTTTCCTTCATCCTTTACAGCATCTCTACTTTTCATATATTTAAATAAAGGTGTCGTTATCTCGCTCCCTGTTATTATTATTGTAGTCAGAGTTATATATATATATACATTAATAATAATTAAGAAAGATCATTATTCTACTACTGAAAACATCTTAACAATTGAACCAAAGTTCTTACAAATTTATAAAAAAAAGAGACGAGAAAAAGAAAGAGAGATTTATTTTTTTAGACGAAGAAAAACGTTTAAGAAAAGATACGTGGATAGAATTATTAAAACAAATACAGAAAAAAATATTTATCGGTAAAGTTTTAGGTGAAATAAAACAGAAATAGAATTTTAGGTTAAATAAAAAAAAACCTCAAATATAACCTTGTCTAGATCATCATAGAAAAAATATTGTTAGAATTTTTGTAAAGGAAAATTCCCCGAAACTGAGATCTTTGTATCACTCGGTGGAAAGTAAACAAAGTGACAAAACAAACAAATGAAGGTAGAACATCTTTGTTTAGCGTGGGAGAATATCCTTTTGTGTTGGCGTTGATGGTGTAGTTAATGGCGTTGTTGGTGTAGTTAGTGGCGTTGTTGGTGTAGTTAGTGGCGTTGATGGTGTAGTTAGTGGCGTTGATGGTGTAGTTAATGGCGTAGTTAGTGGCGTTGATGGTGTTAGTGGCGTTGATGGTGTAGTTAGTGGCGTTGATGGTGTAGTTAAGTGGCGTAATGGCGTAGTTAGTGGCGTTGATGGTGAAGTTAGTGCTGATGGTAGTTAGTGGCGCCGATGGTGGCGTTGATGCTGATGTAGTTAGTGGCGTTGATGGTGTAGTTAGTGGCGTTGATGTGTAGTTAGTGGCGTTGATGGTAGTTAGTGCGATGGTAGTTAGTGGCGTTGATGGTGGTTAGTAGGTTGATGGTAGTTATTGTTGATGGTAGTTATTTGCTGATGGTGTAGTTAGTGGCGTTGTTGGTAGTTAGTGGCATTGATGGTGTAGTTAGTGGCGTTGATGGTGTTAGTGGCGTTGTTGGGTAGTTAGTGGCGTTGATGGTGTAGTTAGTGGCGTTGATGGTGTTAGTGTTGATGGTGTGTTGTGCGTTGATGGTGTAGAGTAGCTGATGTGTTGGATGATGAGTTAGTATGTTGTTGGTAGTTAGTGGCGTTGATGGTGTAGTTAGTGTGTTATTGTGTTGGTATGTTGATGGTAGTTAGTGGCGTTGATGGTGTAGTTGTTGATGTAGTTAGTGTTGTTGGTGTAGTTAGTGGCGTTGTTGGTGGTTAGTAGCTGATGGTGTTGTTAGGCAGATTCTTCACCATATTTGCAATACTACTACTACTACTACTACTACTACTTATAATAATAATAATAATAATAATAATAATAATATAGTTTTTGTTCTTATAATGCTCTCAGACTGACCCAGATAAAACATAGCCAGTGCAAGCAATCAACAGACGAACGTTCGCCAGTTTTCCGCTTGCAGTGGAGTTTATTGCTTAATCCTTACACATCATAGCCTCAGTAATATCTCGCCATGGAAATACTAAGAGGAAAATACTGAGGGGCGAGAATAGAGGGAGATAAATCTGAAGAGGAAAATAAGATGACAGCAATACAAAGAGGAAAATACGACGATGGTACTACTAGAAGGAAAATATAGGGAGGAAAATATAAAGAGGAAAATAAAAAAGAGGAAAATACTGGGAGGAAAATACGGAGAGGAAAATATGATAAGAAAAATCCTGGAAGGGAAGACGAGGATGAAAATAACAGCACATAATTTCCTCATGTTATACCCCATAAGGAGGAAAAAGGGGAGGAAAAAAATCATATAGCAATCAAGGTGAGTATACAGTATGTGTATCTGTTTGTCTGTCTCGTAACACTGATTCGGATTAATCGACACACCAATGGCTTTGAATCTTACTAATTCTCTTCCTTATGTGGGTTAATGGTAGTCAATAAAGAGTGTAATTACTGTATATTTGTTGGTCTAGGGGAGAGAGTAGAGGGATGGAGGTAGTGAGGGAGGGAGGGAGGGAGTGAGGGAGGAGGAGGGTGAGGAGGGAGCAGGGACAGGAGGGAGGAGGTGGGAGGAGGGGAGGGGAGGAGGAGGGAGGAGGGAGTGAGGGAGGTGGAGGGGAGGAGGAGAGGGGAGGAGGGACAGGGAGGAGGGGAGGGAGTGAGGGGAGGAGGGAGGAGTGAGGAGTGAGGGAGGGAGGGGAGTGAGGGAGGCAGTGAGGGAGTGAGGGAGGAAGGGAGTGAGGGAGGGAGGAAGTAATTAACAGGGTGTAATGAGGGGCGTACTTAGTCTTAACGGCTGGTAAATGCTGGGTCATGATCAGCCATTATATATCTGACACAGTTGATTATATCACCTACAGGAGGGAAGGTTTATATCAGGTGAGGTTAATAGAGCGAGGAGAAGGAAAGAAGGAGGATTGAAGGAGAAGGGAAGAAGGAGAGGGAGGAGTAGGAGGTAGAGCAGGAGGTCGAGGAAGAAAGAAAGGAAGAAATGAGGAGGTAGAGAGGAAGAAAAAGGAAAAGGAGAAAAGGTTTATTTTTTCATGTGGCTAAATTGAAGTGTGTGTGTGTGTGTGTGTGTGTGTGTGTGTGTGTGTGTGTGTGTGTGTGTGTTTCATCACCCGGTAGTCGATACTAATTGGAATGAAAACAATATCTTTTTCATGGCAGAGAACAGATACATAGACGTGATGAAAGAGAGAGAGGGAGAGAGAGAGAGAGAGAGAGAGGATGAACAGGTCGCTACTGATATAATGTTTACACTTTCTTCTTTACCTCACTGAGAGATGTCCCTCAATAGAGAAACACATTCCAGTCTTCCCTCACCTCCTTTCCTCTCTCCATCACATGTTTTCCTTCTCCTTTCTTCACTTTTTTCCCTCCTTCCTTCTTTTACTTCTTTCTGTCCTTCATCCATTTCTTTCCTTCCTTTTTCCACTTCCCTCCCACCTTGAATTCTTTTCCCCATCCTTCTTTTTTTCCATTCTCTCTCCTCCTTCCCCCCTCTTTCCCTCCTTCATTCCCCCTCCCTCCCTCCTTTCCCCTCCTTCATTCCCTCCTCCTCCTCCCTCCTTTCCCTCTTCATTCCCCTCCTCCTTCTTCCTCCCTCCTTCCCCTCCCTCCTTTCCCTCCTTCATTCCCTCCCTCCCT
The DNA here is from genome assembly GCF_018991925.1 of Homarus americanus. NCBI lineage: Eukaryota > Metazoa > Arthropoda > Malacostraca > Decapoda > Nephropidae > Homarus > Homarus americanus. The sequence continues at coordinate 304,027 of NW_024720568.1, forward strand.
CCTTTCCCTCCTTCATTCCCCCCTCCTTCCTTCACTTCCGTCCCTCCTTCCTTCACATCCTCCACCTCTTCCTTCTCCTAGATCGTCGGCCGGACTACCATAACCACTAAACTCCCCTGTAAAATATAGTTTTTCCAGTGGGGTCCCCTTTCTCCCCCCAGTGTCCAACCTGTCCTTTTTTTTCCACCACCCAGCCCAGCCCAGCCCAGCCAAGCCAAGCCAAGCCAAGTCAAGCCAAGTCAAGCCTGATTTTAATACATTCGCGATATTATTGCACGGTGAACAGATAATATGCAAATGAGGGCGATATTGTTTTCGTATTTTTGCCTTATTCGCAGTGAAAGGACGGCGATTCAACCTTCATTTGCATTGTCGCTAAAAAAAAATGGACTTCCAAAATTTCGGAATATTAATCCCAGCAAGACATCAGAAGGATTTAAATGTTAATAATATTCTTAGGGATTTATTATTATTATTATTTGTTTTTTAACATTGTGGTTGATCCTGTCATGGTGGATATATGTTAACTGTAGAATTTATTATTATTATTATTATGTTTGATATTTAAGTGTTTGTTTGTTTTTGATTCTGTTTACCTGTAGTGAGGTAATGTTTATCACGGATTTATTAATTACAGGTGTGTAAATCTGCCTCCAGGTGGATAATTGTTTTCAGTATTTTTTTTTTACCTTCAATTTTATTTTATCTGTGTCTATATTTTGTTTCTTTTTCTTTCATCCTTATTTTGTTTATCCTCTCTTCTTCATGTCTATCCCTGAGTGTTTTCCTCTCTTCTCAGTTTATCTCTCCCTCTCTTCCTTTCTTTCTCACATTCTTTCCCTTTCTCTCAATTTCCGTCTGTCTGCCTGCCTGTCTGTCTGTCTGTCTGTCTGTCTGTCTGTCTGTCTGTCTGTCTGTCTGTCTGTCTGTCTCTGCTACCACACACCATCTTAATACTAGCAGCTAGACATCATTCATACCACACCTGATGATCGAGGCTTCCCATTACTGTCAACATTTTGTAACCTAACCTAACCGAACCTCCTTCCAAGTTATAAATTCCCTTAGCGGGGAATTTATGTTCGCTGGGGTTATAAATTCCTTCAGCTGAGAATTTACGCCACCACCCAAGGGAAAAACTACAAATTCTGGAAGTGTCACACAATAGCCCCGGTAAGGAAGAGGTATTTACTATAGATTAGGAATTTATAGTGAATTTTTGTTTTTTTATTCTACCTTTTTATGGATAATTGTATCTGTTTTTAGGAATGATTATACTTTTTCTTATGGATTATTATACGTTTTTTTCATTTTTAGGGATAATTATAGGCCGACGTGTTTTGAATTGTGGGGATAATTATACGTGTTTACCTTTTGAAGAATAATTTATCCAGGTTATTATTTTTTAGGTGGATAATTATCTGTTTTGAGGATAATTAATTATTTGACTGATAATTTCAATACCTTTCGGTGTGGCTAAGGTGCCGCCAACAGCTGACCATGTTAACACACTGGGGACGATGATTGAAGCTATAACTCCTGAAGGATGATAATTTAAGCTCTTATCCTGAAGGAGTTTTAACCATCGTGGCCAAGGCGTCAAGTTCCTCTCTCAACTGCAATAACAGATTACTTACATATTGTATATATCTCTCGTATATAATTCCTAGCTCATATATTTCTAAGTTTTGATATTGTTATTTTAATGTAATTATTTTATATGTATATTACACCCTATAAAATAATGATACATAATACAACAAACTGATTTATACAATAGTGTTGGGTCACCAGACTAACGCATACATTACGGTTTATACAATATTCGTAAATAATACAATGATATACAGGGATTTTTATTATATACAGTTAAGCCAACAAGTGAACGTATAGATTATCACGTTGACACACGGTGGGTTGAATCGAAATTACAAAACAAACAACATTCCAAAACATTACAAGAGGTGACCCAGCGAGGCGTTCATTGCAACCAACTGCACATAACTTTTACGGTAGTCTCTCTCTCTCTCTCTCTCTCTCTCTCTCTCTCTCTCTCTCTCTCTCTTAAAGCAATCCATTATGCGAGAAGACATGAAAGCAACAGAGAGAGAAGAGAAGAGAGTGAATCATTTTTTTCTCGACTCGTAATGGACGAAGCTACTGAATGAACGAATTATTTCAGACTTGAAGGAGGTCGATTCTTTTTTTTTTCTTTTAAGGCAAATAAATGTTCGTCTCATGAAGCATTTTCCTCTTGTGATAATTCAGGTATTGTGATGGCAGTTAATGGCTTGAGTATTTGAGATCCCGAATAGAAGTGGAGGTAGTAAGTTGGAGTGTCTCTGAAGCACATTTCGAGCAGTGAAGATACGTGACGACCGAATCATTTGAAACGTTGAACATGACTTTATGATTTGCAACACTAAAGTTAGCTATATGTATATTGAAGGTGTTTTTTTCTTAACTCCTGGGAGCACGATGCCTTAACCCATTGAGTACGACGTCTTAATCCCTTGAGTACCATGTCTTAAACCTTTGAGTACGAGGAATTAACCCTTGAGTACATGTCTTAACCCCTCGAGTACGATGAACCGTATTGAGTCACTAAAAGGTGAAACTCTCCAAAACACCGAGAATAGAAACTTTTAAAACACGTGAGGAAGAAAACTTGGAATCATATGAAACATTAAACACTGAAGTAGTAAAGAGTGAAACATTCTGAAATACCTGAAAGATATAACACATAAAACATGAAAGGGAGGAAGATTTTAGCTCCAGTATTCATGTCCCGACAAACACTTGAGTGTGTACAGGGCGACTCCGTCATTTTTAATCTGGAACACATCGGCTAAAAGCTCCGGTTGTGGCGCTGTCAAAGAACCCGGGGTCGAGGCGATGACACGGGGAGAAAGTGCAGGTCTGGGGGGAGAAAGTACAGGTCTGGGGAGAAAGCGCAGGGGTGGGGAGAAACCGGAGGGATGGGGTAAAAGTGTAAGCATGGGGAGAGAACGCAGGTATGGGTTAAAGGTACATTGATGGGGTGAAAGTACGGGGTAAATTTGACAGCTGAAAAGAGAACGCCGTCGGGATAACCAAAAGTGAACGCTGTCGGGATAAACAAAACAGAACGTCGTCAGGATGATAAAAAAAAACGAACGCAATCGGTACAATCAAAATAGAACACTTCCTTACTGCAGGTACAGTACTCACAAGCGACCATCGCATGAGGGTGGTGGTGGTGCTGGTGGTGCTCAAAACCGAACGGAACGAATAGAACGCCGGGGTGGGGGGGTGAGAAAGAAGGATGAGAGTTGTAAACGAGTGTGAATAAATCAGGAGGGAGTTAAGGAGGCGATTAAGGAAGAAGGAGGAGGAACGCCAAATGAGGATACTATTGGCGGCCGTCAAGGAAAAAGGAAGCGAAGGAATATAGATTACAGGAGGGTGAGAACATTAGAGAGAGAGAGAGAGAGAGAGAGAGAGAGAGAGAGAGACCTCAATTCTATAAGGTTCAATTTCAAGTTCCAACTCGAAAGCAACCCGTTTCTTAAGGGTGACATCCAAAGGAACATATTTATTCCCCCGGCCACTTGTCATTCCAGTGGTTTATGTCAAGACCCAGCCAGGACGGACAGCCTTCCTCCATTGCTGTTTATATACGATTTACATTCCATATAAACTCAGTCAATCCTCCATGACAAAATATTTTCCATCAATATACTAAAAATAATTCTTTGAGATATAAACTTTTGAAAACTATATATACTATTTTGTTAATGTGTGAGAATAATACTTACATTTATTATTAAGATGTTAAGAGTAAATATTAGTTTGGTTTTAGTGATTAATTGATATATTTTTTTTTTTAAGACTCACTTGTGGAATAATTAAAGACGTGAATAAGTTAAATATATTAAGATATAAAGAGATAGACATAAGCTAATATACTTAGTGAATAAATTAATAAATACGTCTATGGAATAAATAAAAATACAAGAACAAATCAATACAAATAAAATGATAAATGATTAAAACGAAATAAAAAATGATAAAGCAAAATAGAATAAACTCATCTATAATTTTTTTTAGTAATTATGGATTAAAAAACACAAAAATAATAATTGATAAACCGTAAATTAACACCAAGAAGAATAAATATGCATAGAGAATAAATAGATAATGAAATATAAAAAACACTAACTGAATAAACATAAATTGATAAGGAAAACAGACATTCGATTAAGTCAACAGTTTAAACATTTGGAATATTTTTACAAAGAGAAGATAAGAAAAAACATTGAGAATATAATAAAAAATGAAATAAACATAAGAGAAGGAACACAGCGGAAAGGAAAACTCGAAAAATATTTGGAGGAGACGATAAATTCTTTAGATAAAAAATAGGAAAGAGGGAAAATTGGACAGCTTTCTTGCAAGACGGTGAGGGAGGGGGTAGGGGGATTGAAGAGACTTTAAGAAAACAACAGTTCCCTTTCACCCCCTTCTAGCCATTTTACACTCTCCTCTCTTTCTCTCTTGTCTCTCCTTCCCTCCCTCCTTCTACACATTTCTCTGTTCTTTCTCTCTCTCCCTTTACACGTACTCTCTCTCTCTCTCTCTCTCTCTCTCTGTTTCGGAAGTGTTGAAATCTATGTATTTACCAGTGTGAACGACCAGCCACGATACTCCCGGAACAGCTGAAGGTAATATTAGAGAATGAATGCTTAAGCGCACCTGGGTCTCCTGGCAGCTGGATTCCCTTACTGCTGGCGACTGGAAACTGTGCAGCTGAAAGTAGAAAAATTCTCGAGAAACTAACCAACCAAACTAACGCAACCAAACCAACCAAATCAAGACTCCATAAAGTGCATTGTTTTAAAAGTTTGTGTTTGGGGTGTGGGTGGGAGGATGGTTGAGGTGGGGGGTGGTGTACACAGGGCAGAGAATCGATAAAGCGAACACTCTTGACTGCCAGCCAAGTGTATACGAAGTTGTGTGATCTCTGAAGCAATAGACTACGTGTTAGATGGGCTGGAAAATGTAGGTAGTCCCTGATGGGGTAAGTCTGAGTTCGCCGAGTTGTAAAGTATTGAGTCTTTGGAGCGGTGTTGTGTTGGGTTTGTGAATGCTAACATGTGCCAATATATATATATCTAGGTGTCGTCTGTGTGATAATTTATAATGCAAGAGATTTCTTAAAATGTGTGATATAGTCAAATAGTAAAGGATTTTAATTCCTATAAACCTCAAATATAAACAAATGAGAGTTGTTAAATGCTTGGTACAGTGACCAGTCGTCTATACAAACAAAAGAGAGTTGTTAAACGCTAGGTACAGTCGTCTATACAAATAAAAGAAAGTTGTTAAACGCCAGGTACAGTCGTCTATACAAACAAATGGGAGTTGCTAAACGCCTGGTGCAGTCGTCTATAGAAGCTGTCATTCCTTTACTCATTGTCAACACGAGCCTCCGCGCTTGCGCCGTGGGGAGGAATATATTTACTATGCACTCCACATTTTTGAGTCACGTTTTATCTCTTCGTTAATTAAGATAGTGTCTCAGCAGACTAACTTATGGTACACCGAGGTCTTACCGTCTCACCAAAACTCCCGGAAAAAAATGGATCCCCAAATTCTAGGACAAAATATTATACTCACGAACATTTTTTTATATTAAACGAAACTGAAAAAAACTAATACAATAATTTTTCAATGAATAAATTTTCTATCATTTGGAATTATGCATTTACGTGTTCAGATTTAATTGGGTAACTCAGTTAATTTGAGTAAAGTAAGACAATTTTTTTCTGATCGCTTAGTATGTAGATTCATGAGAGTTGATATGTATATTCCTAAATAAACACAAAATACATAAGTTAAAATAGTAAATACCGGTGTGTGTATACAAATGAATACATAAATAAATGGTTAAATGAATAAATAAATAAAATAAATAAAGGAAAGACATCGGCGACACTACAGACACGCCAGCCACCGTACAGTACTCCCATCCGCCTCACTTTTCTCCTCTCAACATAAAGTTATTTTTTACACAAGTTCTTATCTGGACCAGAGGCCAAACTGTATTATTTATTGCTGCTTATTGTAGTCTGGGAGGAGGATGCCTGGTGTTGTGGTGGTGTTAGTGGTGTGTTGGTGTTGATGGTGTTGATGGTGTGGTGGTGATGGTGTTGTGGTGGTGTTGCTGGTGTTGTGGTGGTGTTGATGGTGTGGTGGTGATGGTGTTGTGGTGGTGTTGCTGGTGTTGTGGTGGTGTTAATGGTGTGGTGGTGATGGTGTTGTGGTGGTGTTAGTGGTGTGTTGGTGTTGATGGTGTTGATGGTGTGGTGGTGATGGTGTTGTGGTGGTGTTGCTGGTGTTGTGGTGGTGTTGATGGTGTGGTGGTGATGGTGTTGTGGTGGTGTTGCTGGTGTTGTGGTGGTGTTAATGGTGTGGTGGTGATGGTGTTGTGGTGGTGTTAGTGGTGTGATGGTGGTGTTAATGATATATGTTGTTAGTGGTGTTCTCTCTGTGTCTATTGTTGGTAGTACTTGTTATGGTGCTTCTCTCCTGTTGTTAGTGAGGGTGTTGGTGCTCTTACTGTTACTGACGTCACTCTTCCCAGTGGCAGTGGCTTAGTATTAGATCTCTTGTGGTTACTGCAGCAGGTAACTCATAGTACTCTACTACTACTACTACTACTACTACTACTACTACTGCTGCCTGACATTTTCTTCTTCTGTAGTTTTTCTATTCATTTTGCTGCTGTATTTTTTTGGTAATTGTTTCTTCTTCTGTAATTTCTGTATCTGATCCTTTTATCGCATTTTCTATGACTGGTGTTACTGTAGGTTGTGTAATGTTCCTGCTGCTGAAGTGTCTGTAACGTGTCTTCCTCCTCCTCCTGTTAATGCTGCTTCTGTTGTCGCTTTGTCATGGTGTTTGGTGTCGCAGCCTCCCTCACACCTCAGGTCACTGCGGCTGGCGAGAGAGAGAGAGAGAGAGAGAGAGAGAGAGAGAGAGAGAGAGAGAGAGAGACGAACCCTTTCCCGCCTCACGCCCTAGCGGAGCTCGGGGGGCCACCACCTGCAGGTAATTGGATATAATCAGCCACATAATACCTTGAGTGGGACTTTACGTCTCCTTATCCTATTGATTGAAATCCTAAAAGGAGAACATAATTACGTCTGATTATAGGCTGTGGTGGGCCTTAAGGAGGGTAAGGAGTCGAGGGTGAGCCTTCGAGGGGGACCATACTCTCGAGAAATAAGGAGAGCTCTTGGTATATCTAACCTTATACTCGACGTGATATAAATCTCACCATACAACATTACACTGTTCTCTTAGTATTATTGCGAGGTATATCCTACGGGGGCAGGATTATAGGACCTTTCTCACACAAAGCTCACCCCCCACCCCCCAAATTTAGGACACGACCCTCAAGATATAAGGATCACACTTCACAGGTTATCCTTGAGGTAGAGGTGATATTTTAAAGGACTCTCATACTGCACTTAAGCGGTTGGTTGATTCTCTTTTTAAGGAGAATATCCCACGTGGCCTGGATCATAGTGTTGCCTGAAAGAGCACGTTTCTCGCCAGAACCTTCACCTAAGAAGTGACACTCGAAAAGGCTTTTAGAGTTCCTGTAGGCAAGAAGGAACTGGCAGGATATTCCCAAAGTGCTTTTCCTGATTACATATAAACACACACACACACACACACACACACACACACACACACACATTTTTACATTTTCAAATCCTTCCTATTATTAAAACAAGAATTTTATATATATAGAGAGAAAAATAATATAAAATAGTCATTCATATAATTGAGCAACAATTCTCCTCCGACAAGAAATTTTAGGTATTTTAAAACTGAATAAGAAACGTGCAATTTTTCGCTCCCAATCCTCACTCCTCCCTACCTTTCCCATTCTTCCTCCTGTCTCCATATTCCTCCCTTCCAACCATCCTGTCTTAACCCTCCTCCCCAACCTCCCTACTTTCTTCCGCCATCCACCCTCCTATCTCCCTCTCCTTCTTACCCTTCGTCCCTCCCTCCCCCATCCTTACTTTCCTTCCTTTCCCCTTCCCCATTTCTTCCCCTTTCCCCTCCACCCTCTACTTTCCATCCTTCCACATCCGCCTGCCTTTCCAAACTCCTCCATTTCCCCCAGCTTCCTCAATCCTCCTGCCTCTCTCTCCTTTCCCCTCCTGCCACTCTCTCCTTTCCCCTCCTGCCTCTCTCTCCTTTCCCCTCCCTGTCTCTCTCTCCTTTCCCTCCTGCCCACTCTCTCCTTAACCCCTCCTGCCCTCTCTCCTTTCCCCTCCTGCCTCTCTGCCATTTGCCCCTCCTGCCTCTCTCTCCTTTCCCTCCTGCCACTCTCTCCTTTCCCCTCCTGCCTCTCTCTCCTTTCCCCTCCTGCCCTCTCTCCTTTCCCCTCCTGCCTCTCTCTCCTTTCCCCTCCT
>NW_024720568.1:320000-345931 GCF_018991925.1 Homarus americanus
TCTGTACCTGTATTGTGTTCTGTACCTGTTTTGTGTTCCTTACCTGTAATTGTGCTACCTGTATGTTCTGTACCTGTATGTTCTGTTATGTGTGTTTCTGTACCTGTTTTGTGTTCCGTACCTGTATTGTGTTGCATACTGTATTGTGTTACCTGTATTGTGTTCTGTACCTGTTTTGTGTTTCACGCCCATTGTTTTCCATTCTCTGTATTGTGTTCCTGTACCTGCATTGTGTTCTGTACACATTTGTGTTCCATTACCTGTGTGTTCCGTACCATTGTGTTCTGTACCTGTATTGTTTCTGTACCTGTTTTGTGTTCCGTCTGTGTATTTCTATATCCTTGTGTATTCTGTACCTGTTTTGTGTTTCCGTACCTACATTGTGTTTCCTTACCTGTATTGTGTTTCCTGTTTTGTTTTTTCCTGCATTGTGTTCTTGCTTTTTTTTTCCATACCTGTATTGTGTTCTACTTGTTCCATACCTGTATGTTCAACCTGTTTGTGTTTCGTCCTGCATTGTGTTTCTGTACCTGTATTGTGTTCTGTACCTGTTTTGTGTTCTGTACCTGTTTGTGGGCTGCTGTACCTGTATTGTGTTCTGCCTGTATTGTGTTCTGTACCTGTATTGTGTTCTGTACCTGTTTTGTGTTCCGTCTATATTGTTTTCTGCCTGTATGTGTTCTGTACCTATTGTGTTCTGTACCATTGTGTTCCGTACCATTGTGTTCCATACCTGTATTGTGTTCCCTTCTGCATGTTCCTTTTGTGTGTTCGTATGTTATTCGTGTGTTCCGTACCTGCATTGTGTTCATGTATTGTGTTCTGTACCTGTATTGTGTTCTGTACCTGCATTGTGTTCCGTATGTGTGTTCTGTACCATTGTGTTCCCGTACCTGTATTGTGTTCCGTACCTGCATTGTGTTCCATTACCTGTATTGTGTTCTGCTCATTGTGTTCCGTACCTGTATTGTGTTCTGTACCTGCATTGTGTTCCGTACCTGCGTGTTCCGTACCTGTATTGTGTTCTGTACCTGCATTGTGTTCCGTACCTGTATTGTGTTCCTTACCTGTATTTGTGCTTCTACCTGTGCTGTTATTCTGAATTAATAACGCACGTCCACCTGTCTGTTATTGTACCTGTACTGTTATTTACTAAAGTCAACAACATATGCGTATTGTTAATTCTGAATGAATAACTCAAGTGTAGTTGAACATTAACTGAATGTAAACTATTTCTCTCTATTGTTGGTCATGTACGGTATTGTGAAAACAGAATGAAATGGACTGAATTCTCAAGGTGATTGTGGGTGGGTAGGTACGATAGTGGATGTGGTGGATGGATGAGGAATAAGGATTGTGGGTGGGTTAGTTAGTTGGTGGGTGGGTGGTGGGTGGCTGCTCTGGTCTGGTTCATGCCTCCTAGACCACGTTGAGCTGAGGATTCACGAGGTGCCAGCATCCGTCTTATGTTACACCCAGATAAATCTCTCGAGAAATTCCACGTTATATATAGTTTGTAAGGAGGAGAAAACAACGTTGTATGCAGGTTGTATAGAGGAGAAATTCCAACTTATATATAGTTCATAAAAAAGAGAAAGAACAAGTTATATACAGTTTGACAAGAAGAGAGATACCACGTTATATACAGTTTATAAATAAGAGATTAGATCTAGATATACACATTCTTTTATTCCCGTCTCGAATGGACGAAAAAATATGGTTTTGTTTAAATTTATTTTTAATTGGTGATGACAAAGAGATAGATAGATAGAGATAGGGAAAAGAGAGATGGGGACTCTAAAAGCTATGAACACAGATCCACATTGACTCTGATATTCCACATTCCTTCTCATTCTTTTTCCTTGGATTAGATTTCTCAAATAGATTTCCTTGGGGATGGAAGATATATTCTCAGCCCTGTCTTCTCCTGTAGGAAAAAAAAAGAAAAGAAAGGAGAATATTTACATTATTCTCTTCACGTTTGGCCAAAAAGTCACGTCACTTCCCCAAATGAGTTAAAGATTTGATTGATTTAATTTATTGATGATTTTTGTGTAGATGGGATAAGTTCTGTTTAGGTTCTCTCTCTCTCTCTCTCTCTCTCTCTCTCTCTCTCTCTTTCTCTCTCTCTCTCTCTCTCTCTCTCTCTCTCTCTTTTCTCTCTCTGCACATCAGTCTTTCAGCAGATTGCCTGGTGAAAGCAAAGAGAATTGCCCCCGTTGTGAACTGTGTGGCATTCAGCGGAGGCAGGCGGAGAAATAGTCGCCATTACCAGCCAAGGAGGCCAGTGTCGAGGCTTCCGGGACGGGAAATGGGAAGGGAGAGATCTATTATGAAATGGGAATGGAGAGAGGGGGATGGGGAGGGTGGGGAGGAGGGAATGGAGGAGGGAGAGAAGGATAGGAATAAGGAGAGAGGGAATAGGTGAAAGACCTGTTATATAATAGGGACACCGAGAGAGAGAGAGAGAGAGAGAGAGAGAGAGGAGAACTAAGATACATTACATAACGGGATGAGAATGATAAATAGGCTCATATTTCAGTGGTAATGGTGAATTAGAATAAGAAATTTATTATATCTAGAAGGAGACATCTTTCCTCCTCCTCCTCCTCCCCCTCCACCACAAAGGTGGGATCATCCAACATTCTAACCTGTTCATGATGCAATTTATAAACAATGTTACCACAATACTACGTCATCAAAATGACTTTTCATTTCTTAGAGAGCATTATAAAACATACGCATTATTCCTTGCTAATTTCGTTATCTTTCTCTCTTAATTACAGTACGTATCGACAGGCAGTGGGGCAGCACATACCTGACGGAGACCCTGGCGCAGACCACACCTCGCTGCGGATATCAGTGCAAGTGTTGTAGGATTTATTAATGGTAGTTTAGACAGACAGACAGACAGACAGAGACAGACAGACAGACAGACAGACAGACAGTTCTTATTATTTTTATTATCATTTTCCTTCTCCTTCGCTATGCTCATCATCATCACCATCATCATCACCACCACCATCACCACCACCACCACCATTAGCCTCAACTGCTCAACATGTGTACCTTAAGTCTTGACCCACATATATTTTACTGTACTCAAAGTGGCTTGTTTATGATACTGGTACAGCCCTTTCAGAGCTTGTGTGTGTGTGTGTGTGTGTGTGTGTGTGTGTAAATGTAAATACATGGTCGTGTGTGTATATTTATGTGTGCGTATATATATGTATGTGTATCTGTATATACCTGTGTATATCCCAAAATATTCCAATATACATAAAACAAGAAAAAACCCAAAGGCAACTAATATGTTTTCGTTTTTCATGCTGAGGGGAAACTGATGAATTTTTCTCTAAGGCAAGACATCCAGAAGGGAAGGCCTCTTTATATCTGTCAAATCCTCCCTTCCCGACATGATAAAGTAGCGGGGAGAGGAGAGAGAACAGGAAGGAGGAGGAGGGTTAGAGCTTGAAGTGCGGAGGAATGGAGGAGAAAAGACAGGAAGGAAGATTAGAGAATGTGAGGAGGAGGAGGAGGGTGAGAGGAAAAGATTGAAGGAGGGTGAGAATGCTACAGGAGGAAGTGGAATGAGAGAGGAAGAAAGGAAGGAAGAAGTGAAGGAAGGGAGGAGGAAGGACGAAGGGATGGAGGGACAAGGAGGAAGAACAATAAAATAGGAGGTGGAAATACAAGCGGGAGGAAATGACGAAGGAAGAAAACGAAAAAGAATGATGTGAGGGAGAGGAAGAAGGGAAGAGTAGAAAGACAAGCGAATGAACGAGAGAGAAAAAAAAGAAAGAGGAATGAGAGGGAGAGAATAAAAAGTGGATAGTAGAAAAATACGAGATTTGAAAGATCATTTATAATCAACTCTTGTAATGAGAGATCCCAAACCGATAAACATGGACAAAACATTCATTATTATCCCTCGTCAAACTCTACCACAAAATATTTTCAACTCAGTTTCAAGTAATTGGGCCACAAGTCCATGTCAACAACAAACTATCATATTAAAGAAACTTCCAAACATAACTTAAACAAAAAACAGTCAGGAATCGTCTATATATTATAAAGTAGAATTACGTTTGTCTATACATTACAATAGAGAAATGATATTGAAATAAATGTATATGTATTATCGAGTTATGTATTTCAATAATAATATTTTTATGAATACTGTACTACATTTAATACTACCCAGAAGATCTTGATATGGTAAAGAAACCTCAAGAAAGTTCATATCTGATGTTCAAATATTTATTAAAATGATGGTACCCAAAGTCCGGATATTCTAGGAGTATTTACAACCACTGGGAGGAATATTGAAGACGTTCCCAGGATAAGATTTGGTTAAGTATGATAGCTCAGGGATCACGTATATAAGGTCACTTTAAAGGGTAAATAATATACATTGTTTATGTCTTAGGTCTGAAAGTTTGTTATGTAATAGGAGTTTGGGTTAGTGTTGATCTGTGTGTCTGTCTGTCTGTGTTTTTGTTTATCTGTCTACGTGTCTGTCTGTCGGTTTGTCTTTTAAGTTTTTCTTTCTGTCTCTTATTTTGTCTGTCTCTCTTTTTCCGTCTACCTGTCTGTTTGTCGGTTTGTCTTTTAAGTTTTTCTTTCTGTCTCTTATTTTGTCTGTCTCTCTTTTTCCGTCTACCTGTCTGTTTGTCTGTCCTGCCCTTATTAACACACCATCATCAGTGAGAAGGATGGTCTTTGACGTGGCCTCTTGGGTACAGGTAATTATCGTCTTAAGGACATTACGAGTGCGTGAGTCAGGACAAATTATTTTATACTCGTTTCTTTTATATGTATTTCCTCTTGTATATTTCTTGTATTTATATTTATTTTACGTTGTTCATTTCTATATCATTTATTACCTTTTATTATTGTCCTGCATCTTTCATACTTGTTATTGCCGATGCTATAGGTGACCGAGTTGCCAGACGTAGGATAATATGATGCTATTTTCTCAGCTCTTAGGAGTGGCGACAAGAAACCAAAACTGGTTTATAAATTTCCTTGGTAAAAAAAAAAACTATAATAATCCTATATGATATTTACTCCCATCTGGCAGAAAGAGATGACATCGTCTTAAAATAAATTCTAATGTAACTTTTTAAGGTAATTTTAACTATTAATTCGGTGTATAATTGTAACAGAAACACCCTCTTATCAAGAGTCGTACCCTGGACTACCAAGGTGCGAGTCCACGGTAATAAACACTCTTGTAAAAGGATAATATTAGTCGTGGGAATTTTTTGAGATGTCGTATCTTGAATTCTGTCAGGTGGTGCGAATGCGTCTGTTGTCTCATGATGAAATGGGGAAAATTATACCATGAAGTTCGAAGTTTTTGTAGTTCTTGTGTTGAGATGAGACGGCTATATGTTTATCTTATTATTATCATTATTAATCTCAAGTTTTACTGCCCCACACCTCAGCGTCAACCGAACCATCAGCAGAGGCGTTTTGACCGTGCCAACACCTGCCCAGGGAGGCTAGTTATTGACACCTTGTCGATAAAGGAGCTTGTTGGCACCCGATCCTTGGAACTGTGTCACCTGCTAGAGTGTCACTGCCTTCAGAATGGCACTACAACAAGGCGGGAGTAGGGAGTTTACACTTTTATGTGGTGGTGGGGTTAAGGGCTAGTCTTTAAGGTATGAAGGGTTGTTATGATTTCATTTGGGTATTATTATTTTATTATTATTATTATTATTATTATTATTTTATTATTGTTATTATAGTAAAGTAGTAGTAACAATAGCAGTTGTAATAGTAGTAGTAGTAATAGCAGTTGTAATAGTAGTAGTAACAATAGCAGTTGTAATAGTAGTAGTAACAATAGCAGTTGTAATAGTAGTAGTAGCAATAGCAGTAATAATAGTATCAATAGTAGTAATAATAGTAGCAACATCAGTAATAATAGTAGCAACAGCAGTAATAATAAAAGCAACAGCAGCATCATCATTGGTCATTTAATTCACCCGTCAACACTATGCTATCTCAATGACACACATCTTCACACCATAAATAATAAAGTATACAGTATAATATCTATATTTAATTATTCACCTATTCTTCTCACGAACGAAAAAAAAGGAAAAAAATATCTAATAAAATAATGTTATTGGGGGGGGGATGGTCGTATCTTCCTCACCAACATCAAAGGAGAGAAATCTGTACCCGGAACACACGTCTTAAGCACATCTGAACTGATTACCTGCCTCGTATATCCCTACTTAATAACCTTCGCTAATTAAGACTGTGATCTTCAATACGTCACTAAGACTTTGAGGACGTAAGAGTGAGGATAGATAGATAGATAGAGGAAAATGGATGGTCGAATATTTGAAAGAAAATAAGGAAAAACGACCAAGACAGACAGAGAAGCAGACAGAAGGGGAGAGAGAGATTAAGAAACACAATAACGTAACAAAACCCACAATAACGTAACAAAAACCCACAATAACGTAACAAAACCTACAATAAAGTAAAAAAATCCCTAAACTAAAATAACCAAACCACCTTAGCAGTCTGATAGATCCACTAATTGCATTTTCTATTAAATATTAACAATAATGACTCAATTAAGTTTTTAGTGGCTGACACGGACAGTCGATGGTCATTTGTCAGGAGAGAGAGAGAGAGAGAGAGAGAGAGAGAGACAGAGAGAGAGAGAGAGAGAGAGAGAGAGAGAGAGAGAAAGAAAGTAAATTGTTGTTGATTAAACTCAGAAGGGAAGTTATAGATAGATAGATAGAGAAAAATGGTTACGCTGATAGACAAATGGATATTGTCTCCAAAAATTATATCTCCCCTCTCTGTCTCCTTATCTCACCTCTTATCATTTATCTCTGACCTCTGTCTTTTAGTCCATCCCTTTCTCTTTCTCTCCCTTTTTGTCTTTCTTTCTCTGCCTTTTACTTTTTTTATTATTTCTCATTTCGTTCCGTCTCTTATAACTCATTTCTCATCAATATGTCTCTCAATAATTATTTCTCCCTTTATTATTTATTCTATCTCTATTTTTCTTTACTTTGTCTCTACATTTATCTAAATTTCTTTAATATTATTCTCAATTATTTTCCATTTCCTTGTTTCCATTTCTCATTTTTATTTTTATTTATCTCCCTCCCATTCTTCCTCTTCTCTCACCTCTTATCTCCTCCCCTTTCACCTTTCTCCTAACCCTCTTGCACACTATATACTTTACTTTATTTTTCCCTTTCTCCTTTCCAACCTTTTCTCAGAGCACGTGATGATACAGTAAAGAATAGAGAGAGAGAGAGAGAGAGAGAGAGAGAGAGAGAGAGAGAGAGAGAGAGAGAGAGAGAGAGAGAGAGAGTCAATACGGGCGTGGCACAGATCCGGTTAAGAAAAACAAACAAC
Source organism: Homarus americanus (assembly GCF_018991925.1). Taxonomy (NCBI): domain Eukaryota; kingdom Metazoa; phylum Arthropoda; class Malacostraca; order Decapoda; family Nephropidae; genus Homarus; species Homarus americanus. The sequence continues at coordinate 327,402 of NW_024720568.1, forward strand.
AAAACACACCTCCACTGTCACCCAGGCAAAAGTGTCAACACGAGGAATCACTACATCAACACACACACACACACACACAATGTCACTGTAGAATTTTTGTGAACATTTATCATCGATTTGGTGGCAGCGTTTGAGTCAGTCTTGGGTGACATTAGTTGGCAAGACACCTAAGGTCTGATTTGTTTTTTTTTTATCACAGATTTACTCGCTGTATTTTGTGTGGATGTTGCAAGGTGAACAGGGACGTGGTATTGGTGTTGTAGTGTGTGTGTGTGTGTGTGTGTATGATGTAGTGTGTGTGTGTGTGTGTATGTTGTAGTGTGTGTGTTTCAACGATTCATACACTCCCTAGTCCATTGATGTTGTGGCTCCTGGTTATGTGGAAAATATTATTCCTTTGACTTTGTATTAAGCATATAACTATTTCATGTTAAACTGTGGTAGTATAATAATCTCCTGTTCAATATATCTTGTCTGTAATGCCAGGTGTTTGATGACTTTGATGTTACCTACTGTATGGTTGCTTTCGACATCATTGGTGCAGTTTGATTTAGTTTTAGCACTAAAGTTCTTCTGATGAAACTCCAGAAGGTAAAAAGATCCATGATGAACCTACAGACTACCTTCCTAACTACCTGATGGTCGCTTATATCCTAAATACAAGCACCGACCTTCTGGCTGGTTCGTCCCTCGTGCTGCCATCCACTCCCGGCCAAGATAGATGGGAGAGTTCAGCTGCAGCCTGGACACGAACTGGCAGGATCTGTCATATCAACACACAATACAACGCAGGAGAGATGCTGGGAGTCTGACTGTCATGTTCAAGGTTGGAACACGTAAGGCTTCACACCGGGTACAACCTGAAGCCAGAGTTGAATCCAAAAAGAAGCTCCACCAAAGTCCAATTCAATTCGTTTGTACTTGTCTCAATCATACCACCTCAACGAACTGAGACAAGTTAACACAACAATCAATTACTGGAGATATTTAAGTCTGGTGAGCATATGAAGCTTCCAGTTCACCTATGGTTGACACGGCACTAATTAACATACCTGTAATGTATAGATCAGGCTTTGATATTTGGTTGTTGTGGTTGAATGTGGGTGCGCCAAGTCCGTAGATTTCCTAGTGATAGATTTAGGTAAGATGACAACTGTGTTTATCTTTCTTTTACTTTTCGGACTCTGTCAGTGGAAGGACACACACACACACACACACACACACACACACACACACACACACACACACACACACACACACACACACACACACAACAAGAGAGAGACACAGTTAGAAAGACAGACAGAGATACAAATAGAGAAAGAGGAGAGGGAGAATTCGAGTAAATTTAGTTTGTTTATTCCTTATTGTATTGTTATTTACTTTCATATCTTTTATTTATTCTTCTTTCAAGTTTTGTCCCCCCCCCACTCTCTCTCTCTCTCTCTTCTTCCTCTCCATTGCTTCTCTCATCCTTTTTTTTCTTTCTTTGTTCTCCGATTCCCCTTTCCATTCATTCACCGTTCTTACTCACCCATCCACCACTTTCCCTCTTCCTTATCTTTATCTCCCTTCCTTCCTTCCTTCCTCTTTTCCCTCTTCTTCATATTTATTACATCCTCTTCCTTCCTCCTCCTCTTCCATATCTATATCATTCCTTCTTCCTCCTTCTTTCTAGCCCCCTCTCCTCAACATCCCTCCTTCCCCTTCCCTCTTCCTTTTTTTCCTCCTCTTACTTCCTCTCATCTTCCCTAGTCACTCACCCCACTCTTCTTCTCTCTCCTTCTCTTCTTCCCTTTACCCACCTTTCACTTCTTCCCCTCCCTTCCTTACCTACCCTCCTTTCCTCCCTCACCCCCACCTACCTCCCTCCTCCTCCTCCCTCACCTCCCTTCCCACCTCTTCCTCCTCCTCCTCCGCCTCCTCGTCTCTCCTCTCGTTCTTACACTCTCTAAACTAAAATAGGACATTTAAATGCAAACTTGCACCACTAAATCTGGGCCATTTAAACCCACGCGTCTTTATACAGGTGTTTAGTTCCTCCTAGATTTTACTTAAGGAGGTTCACTGGGCCTCTCTCTCACCTTCCTTCCCCAGGTGAGAATATTTTGGTTTCTGTGTGTGTGTGTGTGTGTGTGTGTGTGTGTGTGTGTGTGTGTGTGTGTGTGTGTGTGTGTGTGTGTGAGTGTGTGTGTGTGCATGAGGGTTTTGTGCGCTCACCCCTACCTCCCTCCCCCCTCCTCCCTCCCTCCTCCCTCCCTCCTCCCTCCCTCCTCCCTCCCTCCTCCCTCCCTCCCTCCTACTCCACTCTCCCTCCCTCCCTCCCTCCCACCCACCCACTCCACCCACCACCCACCACCACCTCCCTCTCTCCACCCTCTCTCTGGGGGTGCCGCTGTGTCTGAGAGGGCCCCTGGTTGCACCACTGCCCCTAACAGAGCTCTTGGGGGCGTCGCTGTGTCTCGGAGGGTTCCTGGGGGTGCCCCTGTCTCTGACAGGGCCCATGGGGTCGTCTCCATCCCTGGCAGGGCCCCTGGGTACGCTGCTGTCTCTGGGAGGGCCCCTTGGTGTGTCACTGCCCCTGGCAGGGCGCCTGGGGTCGCTGCTATCCCTGGTAGAATCCCTGGGGGCGCCATCGCTTTTGGCACGACCTTTAGGGGCGCCGCTATCCCTGGCAGGGCCCATGGGGAGCCACTTCCTCTAACATGGTCCTTGGGGGCGCTGCTCACATAAGGTTGAGCTCCTGGGGGCGCACCGTTGCACCTGGGCTGGCACCTCGCAGCGCCGCTGTCCCTGGGTGGGCCCCTGCGGGCGCCACCGCCCCTGGAAGGGACTCTGGAGGCGCCACAATTCCTTGCAGGGTCCCTGGGGGCGCTACCTCCCCTAGAAGGGCCCTCTGAGGCGCTGCTGCCCCAAAGGAGAGCCCCTCGGAGCGCCACGTCCCTAGCAGGGCCCCTGGGGACGCCATCGCTATCTTGTTCATAATCTACATAAACAATCTAGATACTGGGATCAGCAGTGACATAAGTAAGTTAGTGGATGACACCAAAATAGGGCGACAGATAAATTCAGGGCAGGATGCAAATGCACTACAGGAGGATTTAAATAAACTGCAGGAGTGGTCAGAAAAATGGCAAATGAAATTCAACACCAGCAAGTGCAGCGTACTTAATATTGGAACAACAAATACTGTCAATGTATGCAGCCTTAACAACATCAACCTAGAGAAGTCGACTTGTGAAAGAGACCTAGGGGTACTTGTAAACCCGGACCTACGGCCTAGAAAACAGTGCGTTAATGTTCGAAATAAGGCAAACAGAGTATTAGGTTTTATATCTAGAAGCGTAAATAATAAGAGTGCAGAGGTCTTATTGCAACTATATCTTGCGCTAGTCAGGCTGCACCTCGATTATGCGGTTCAGTTCTGGTGCCCTTATTATAGAATGGATATAAATTCACTAGAGTCGGTGCAGCGAAGAATGACGAAAATAATTCCGGGACTTAGAAACCTTCCCTCCCAGGGGCGTCGTAATCCACAGGGGCCCTCCCGGGAGTGACGGGGGCCCTCCAAGAGGCGGCAACGACCCCAAGGGCCCTCCCTTGGGCGACAGCACCCACAAACGTCGTCCCAGGGCCGGTGCCGCCCCCAGGGGCCCGCCCAGGGCCGGTTGCGCCGCCAGGGGTTTTCCCAGAAGCGCTGGTGCCCCTAGGGGCCCTCCCAGGGGTGGCACCTCCCCCAGGGGCCCTCCAAATTGTGTCATACATAGTGCATAAGTCCAGTAATCACTTACCTAACTGTGATTGGTGGATAAAGCAACCAAATAACAGCCAATAGGGGAACAGAGTGTTCAGTCAGCACAACACCACAACTTATGTTTTCCTGTTGGATATTTATTCTCCTTTACATTTTTCATGATGCGATGGTACTGGAAATGTGATGGGCAGTGTATTTATTTATCACCATATCTCCCAGTGATCTAAATAGTAGGAAAACAAGTACCCCCTAGGGCCCTCCCATCTGCCATATCAGTTGCAGCGCCCCTAGGGGCCCCTCGAGGGGTATTGGTGTACACACGGTCCCTCCCATTGGCGCCCCAGGGGACGTTTCAGAGCCGGTGGCGGTCCCAGTGTACCTCCCATGTTTGGCAGCATCCCCAGGGGCCCTAGCAGGGACGGGGGCAACAACAGGGACCCTTCCAAAGGTGGCAGTGCCCCAAGGGGCCCTCCTAGGGGAGGCGGTGCCAGCAGGGGCCCTTTCAGGGGTGGCGGGGCCTCCAGGAGCTCCACAGGGACGGCAATGACCCCAGGCTTCCCCTTCTGGGGCTTTTCCAGGTGCCGCTGCGCCCACAAGGGCCCTCCCAGGGGTGGCGGAGCCGTTAGGGTCCCTTCCAGGGGGGTGGTAATCCACAGGGGCCCTCCCAGTAGTGACGGGGGCCCTCCAAGAGGCGGTAACGACTCCAAATGCCCTCCCGGGCAGCTAAGCGTCCTCAACAGGGGTGGCGCTCAGGGGCCAGGGAGTGGTTGGCCTCGCCAGGGTTTCCCAGAACAGCCCGCCCTAAGGGAGCCTCAGAATCTCCTTCTCGGGGAACCCTCTAAAATTATCCTAGTATAAGTCCAGTAATCACTACTAACTGTGATTGGTGGATAAAGCAATAAATAACAGCCAATAGGGAACAGAGTGTTCAGTCAGCACAACACAACTATGATTTCCTGTTGGATATTTATTCTCTTTACATGTTTCGTGATGTGATGATACTGGGAGTATGATGGGCATTGTATTTATTTAACGTTATATCTCCCATGATCTAAATGGTGGAAACAGTGCTAGGCCCCAGTGCTAGCTGGGGGCCTCCCATTGCCATATCAGTTGAGGTATTCTTTTTGAGGGTCCCTCATTGGCGCCCAGGGACTTTCCAATCTGGTGGCGGTCCCAGTGTACCTCATGTGTATCCAGGGGCCTTTCAGGGACAGAACAACAGGGACCCTTCCAAAGTTGGCAGAGGGGCCCTCCTTAGAACACGGACTTTCAGGGGTGGGGGGCCTCCAGGAGCTCCACAGGGGTTGGCCACTACCCAGGCTTCCCCCTTCAGGGGCTTTTCAGGCCGGCACAGGGGCCCTCTAGTCCTTCCAGGCGTGTCAAGGGGCCTAGTAGTGACGGGGGCCTTCCAAGAGGCGGTAGCTGACTCCAAGGGCCCTTGGCAGGCGACAGCAGAACGCTCCTCCTAGGGGGTGGTACCAGGGGCCATCTAAAGGTGTCATACATAGTGCATAAGTCCAGTAATCACTTATAACTGTGATTGGTGGATCAGCACAATAACAGCCAATAGAACAGAGTGTTCATTCAGCACAAACATCTTATGATTTTCTATTGGATATTTATTCTCCTTCATGTTTCGTGATGTGATGATACTGAAATGTGATGGGCAGTGTATTTATTTAACGTCATATCTCAGTGATCTAAATAGTGGAAAACAAGTTGCCCCCTATGGCCCTAAAAGACAGTGCTAGGGCTCTCCCATTGCTGTACCAGTTGCAGCTCCTGTAGCCCCTGAGTATCGGTGTACCGGGGTCCCTCCCATTGGGGGATTTTTCAGAGCAGTGGTCCCGTCCTTCCATGTGTGGCAGCATCCCCAGGTTACAGGGACAGAACAACAGGGACCCTTCCAAGGTGGCAGCGCCCCCGAGGCTCCTAGGGAGACAGCCCACCTTCCAGGGTTTGGCCTCCAGGCCCTGGGTTGCTGACCCCAGGTTCCACTTTCAGGCCTGGCGCCACGAGGCCCTCAGGCAGAGCCGTCAGGGTCCCTCAGGGGCGTCATAATCCACAAGCCCTCCCAGGAGTGGCCGGGGGCCCTCAAGAGCGGCAACGAGGTCCTCCTTCGAAGGCGACGCGCAATCATGGGGCGGTGCCCCCAGGGATCCGCCCAGGGGCGGTTGAGCCAGGGGTTTTCCCAAAGAACTCCTCCAGGGGTGGCATTTCCCCGAGGCCCTCTGACAGGTGTCATACATAGTGGATAAGTCCAGTAATCACTTACCCTGCGATTGGTGGATAAAACAACCAAATAACAGCCATGAGGTAGCGAGTGTTTGATCAGCACAAACTTATGTTTTCCTGTTGGATATTTATTCTCCTTCATTTTCATGTCGATGGTAATGGATAGGTTATGGGCAGCCTATTTATTTATCACCATATCTCCCAGTGATCTAAATAGTGGCAGTACCTAGGGCCCTAAAGACAGTGCCTGGGGCCCTTCCCTTTCATATTAGGTTGCAGCGCCCTAAGGGACCCCAGGGATGGTGTACACAGGCATCAGTTGCAGTCCAGTGTACCTCCCATGGCGCTGGCAGCATCCCAGGGCCTTGCAGGGACAGGGGCAACAATATGGACCCTTCAAGGTGGCAGTGCCCAAGGGGCCCTCCTAGGAGGCAGCGCCAGCGAGGGCCGTTCAGGGGTGGCGGGGTCTCCAGGAGCTCCACAGGGGCAACAGCCCAGGCCAGGAGCCTCGCCCCTGAGGCCCTCGGTGTGGAGCCGTTAGGTCCCTTCCAGGGGCGTGGTAATCCTAGGGGCCTCCCAGTAGTGACGAGGGGCCTCAGAGGCGTGTAACGACCCCGTGGGGCCCTCCCTGGGCGACAGCGCCATAAGCAGCGTCTGACTCGGGTGTTGGGTCCCCAGGTGCCTACCAGGGTCGGTCTTGCCGCCCATTTCAAGCGCCAGCGCCCCTAGAACCTCAGGGGGCCCTCCAAATTGTGTCATACATAGTGCATAAGTCCAGTAATCTTACCTAACTGTGATTGGTGGATAAAACAACCAAATAACAGCCAATAGGGAACAGAGTGTTCAGTCAGCACAACACCAACTTATGTTTCCTGTTGGATATTTATTCTCCACATTTTTTCATGATGCGTGGTGCAGGATGTGTGGGGCAGTGTATGTTGTTATCACCGTATCTCACAGTGATCTAAATAGTGGGAACCAGTACCCCCTAGGGCCTATCTGCTCAGTTGCAGCGCCCTAGGCCTCGAGGGGTATTGGTTACCTGGGTCCCTCATTGGCGCCCCAGGGCGTTTCAGAGCGGTGGGATCCCCGGGGTGTACCTCCATGTTTGGCAGCATCCTGGGGGCCTTGCAGGGACGGGAACAACAGGGACGCCCAAGGCCCTAGGGAGGCCTGGTGCCAGGAGGGGACCTCAGGGGGTGTGGGCCTCCAGGACTCCACGGGACTGCAGCCCCGGCCCTTCTGGGGCTTTCAGGTGCCGCTCTTGCACAGGGGCCTAGGTGGCGGGCAGTTTAGGTCCCAGGGTAATCACAGGGCCCTCCCGTAGTGACGGGGGCCCCTAGGGCGTGCTCCCATGCCTCCCTTGGGCGACAACCCTAAGCGTCCTCAGGAGGTGGCTCCAGGCCATGGGAGTTGATCACCAGGGGTTTTCCCAGAACAATGGCCAGGGACCTCCCAGTGGCACCTCCCAAGGGGCCCTCTAAAAGGTATCATATAGTGCATAAGTCCAGTAATCAACCTGTGATTGGTGGATAAAACAACAAATAACAATAGGGGAACAGAGTGTTCAGTCAGCACAACACTCTTGTGATTTCCTGTTGGATATTTATTTTTACATGTTTGTGATGTGATGATACTGGAAATGTGATGGGCAGTGTTTTTTGCGTCACTCCAGTGATCTAATTAGGGGACAATCCCCCTAGTGCCCTAAAGGGACAATTGCTAGCTGGGGCCCTCCATTTGCCATATTATGACGCCGTAGGAACTGCGAGTATTGATGTACAGGGTCCCTCCATTGGCGGGGTTTTCAGAGCTGGTGGCGGTGTTCCTCCTGTGTGGCATCTCCAGGGGCCACAGGACAGGGGGCAACAGGGACCTCTTCAAGGTGGTGCGCCCCAGGGGCCCTCTAGGGGCAGCACGGCCCTTCCAGGGTGGCAGGGCCTCAGGGCTCAGGGGTCCACTATCGAGCTTCCCTTTGGGGGCTTTTCCAGGGCCCCGGCGCCAGGCCCTCGCAGGCCTTTCGAGTCCCAGGCGTGGTAATCCACAGGGGCCCTCCTAGTAGTGACGGGGGCCTTCCAAGAGGCGGTAACGACTCCAAGGGCCCTCCCTTGGGCGACAGCGACCCCAAACGTCCTCCTAGGGGTGGTACCTCTCCCAGGGGCCCTCTAAAATGTGTCACACATAGTGCATAAGTCCAGTAATCACTTACTTAACTGTGATTGGTGGATAAACAACCAAATAACAGCCAATAGGGGAACAGAGTGTTCATTCAGCACAACACCCCATCTTATGTTTTTCTGTTGGATATTTATTCTCCTTTACATGTTTCGTGATGTGATGATACTGGAAATGTGATGGGCAGTGTATTTATTTAACGTCATATCTCCCAGTGATCTAAATAGTGGGAAAACAAGTACCCCCTATGGCCCTAAAAAGACAGTGCCCCCTGGGGCTCTCCCATTTGCTGTACCAGTTGCAGCTCCCCTATGGGCCCCCTGAGGGGTATCGGTGTACACAGGGTCCCTCCCATTGGCGCCCAGGGGACTTTTCAGAGCCGGTGGCGGTCCCAGTGTACCTTCCATGTGTGGCAGCATCCCCAGGGGCCCTTACAGGGACGGGGGCAACAACAGGGACCCTTCCAAAGGTGGCAGCGCCCCAAGGGGCCCTCCTAGGGGAGACGGCGCCCGCAGGGGCCCTCCCAGGGGTGGCGGAGCCTCCAGGAGCCCCACAGGGTTGGCAACTACCCCAGGTTCCCTTTCACGGTCTTTTCCAGGGGCCCTGGCGCCCACAAGGGCCCTCCCAGGGGTGGCAGAGCCGTCAGGGTCCCTCCCAGGGGCGTCATAATCCACAAGGGCCCTCCCAGGAGTGACGGGGGCCCTCCAAGAGGCGGCAACGACCCCAAGGGTCCTCCCTTGGGCGACAGCGCCCCGAAGCGTCATCCCAGGGCCGGTGCCGCCCCCAGGGACCCGCCCAGGGCCGGTTGAGCCACCAGGGGTTTTCCCAGAAGCGCCGGAGCCCCTAAAGGCCCTCCCAGGGGTGGCATTTCCCCCAGGGGCCCTCTGACAGGTGTCATACATAGTGGATAAGTCCAGTAATCACTTACCTAACTGCGATTGGTGGATAAAGCAACCAAATAACAGCCAATAGGGGAACAGAGTGTTCAGTCAGCACAACACCCCAACTTATGTTTTCCTGTTGGATATTTATTCTCCTTTACATTTTCATGATGCGATGGTACTGGAAAGGTTATGGGCAGCCTATTTATTATCACCATATCTCCCAGTGATCTAAATAGTGGGTAAACAAGTACCCCCTAGGGCCCTAAAGGGACAGTGCCCCCTGGGGCCCTCCCATTTGCCATATCAGTTGCAGCGCCCCTAGGGGCCCCCCGAGGGGTATTGGTGTACACACGGTCCCTCCATTGGCGCCCGAGGGGACGTTTCAGAGCCGGTGGCGGTCCCAGGGTACCTCCCATGTGTGGCAGCTTCCCCAGGGGCCCTTGCAGGGACGGGGGCAACAATATGGACCCTTCCAAAGGTGGCAGTGCCCCAAGGGGCCCTCCTAGGGGAGGCGGCGCCAGCCTGAGGCCGTTTCAGGGGTGGCGGGGTCTCCAGGAGCTCCACAGGGACGGCAATGACCCCAGGCTTCCCCTTCTGGGGCTTTTCCAGGAGCCCCTGCGCCCACAAGGGCCCTCCCAGGGGTGGCGGAGCCGTTAGGGTCCCTTCCAGGGGCGTGGTAATCCACAGGGGCCCTCCCAGTAGTGACGGGGGCCCTCCAAGAGGCGGTAACGACCCCAAGGGCCCTCCCCTGGGCGACAGCGCCCATAAGCGGCGTCCCAGGTACGGTGGTGCCCCCAGGTGCCCACCCAGGGTCGGTTGCGCCGCCAGGGGTTTTCCCAGAAGCGCCAGCGCCCCTAAGGGCCCTCCCAGGGGTGGCACCTCCCCCAGGGGCCCTCCAAATTGTGTCATACATAGTGCATAAGTCCAGTAATCACTTACCTAACTGTGATTGGTGGATAAAGCAACCAAATAACAGCCAATAGGGGAACAGAGTGTTCAGTCAGCACAACACCCCAACTTATGTTTTCCTGTTGGATATTTATTCTCCTTTACATTTTTCATGATGCGATGGTACTGGAAATGTGATGGGCAGTGTATTTATTTATCACCATATCTCCCAGTGATCTAAATAGTAGGAAAACAAGTTCCCCCTAGGGCCCTCCCATCTGCCATATCAGTTGCAGCGCCCCTAGGGGCCCCTCGAGGGGTATTGGTGTACACACGGTCCCTCCCATTGGCGCCCCAGGGGACGTTTCAGAGCCGGTGGCGGTCCCAGTGTACCTCCCATGTTTGGCAGCATCCCCAGGGGCCCTAGCAGGGACGGGGGCAACAACAGGGACCCTTCCAAAGGTGGCAGTGCCCCAAGGGGCCCTCCTAGGGGAGGCGGTGCCAGCAGGGGCCCTTTCAGGGGTGGCGGGGCCTCCAGGAGCTCCACATTGACGGCAATGACCCCAGGCTTCCCCTTCTGGGGCTTTTCCAGGTGCCGCTGCGCCCACAAGGGCCCTCCCAGGGGTGGCGGAGCCGTTAGGGTCCCTTCCAGGGGGGTGGTAATCCACAGGGGCCCCCCCAGTAGTGACGGGGGCCCTCCAAGAGGCGGTAACGACTCCAAATGCCCTCCCTTGGGCGACAGCGCCCCCAAGCGTTCTCCAACGGGAGGTGGCGCTCCCAGGGGCCCGCCCAGGGCCGGTTGAGCCGTCAGGGGTTTTCCCAGAACAGCCGGCGCCCCTAGGGGCCCTCCCAGGGGTGGCACCTCCCAGAAACCCCTCTGAAGCCTCATACGCAGTGCATAAGTCCACGTAATCACTTACTACTTCGCGGTTGGTGGATAAAGCAACAAATAACAGCCAATGGAACAGGTGTTCAGTCAGCACAACACCCCAACTTGTGATTTCCCTGTTGGATATTTATTCTCCTTGCATGTTTGACAGTCACACGATGATCCTGGATATGTGATGGGCAGTGTATTATTTATTTAACGTCATATCTTGATGATCTAAATAGTGGGAAAACTCATTACCCCCTAATTTTCGTGGACGGTGCTGGCTGGGGCCCTCCCATTTGCCATATCCCAGTTTGCAAGCGCATGGAGGGAACCCCCAGTCGTGATGTACCTGGGGTCCCTCCATTGGCGCCCAGGGGGACTTTTCAGAAACTGAGTGGCCGGGCCCCAGTGTGTACCTGTGTGTGGCAGCATCCCCAGGGGCCTTGCAGGGGACAGGCAACAACAGGGACCCCCTTCAGTGGCAGCGCCCCAAGGGGCCCTCCTAGGGGAGGCGGCGCACGCAGGGGCCCTTCCAGGGGTGGCGGGGCCTCCAGGAGCTCCACAGGGTTGGCCACTACCCCAGGCTTCCCCTTCAGCGGCTTTTCCGGGGGCCCCGGCGCCCACAAGGGCCCTCCCAGGGGTGGCGGAGCCGTTAGGGTCCCTTCCAGGGGCGTGGTAATCCACAGGGGCCCTCCTAGTAGTGACGGGGTCCTTCCAAGAGGCGGTAACGACTCCAAGGGCCCTCCCTTGGGCGACAGCGACCCCAAACGTCCTCCTAGGGGTGGTACCTCTCCCAGGGGCCCTCTAAAAGGTGTCATACATAGTGCATAAGTCCAGTAATCACTTACTTAACTGTGATTGGTGGATAAACAACCAACTAATAGCCAATAGGGGAACAGAGTGTTCATTCAGCACAACACCCCATCTTATGTTTTCCTGTTGGATATTTATTCTCCTTTACATGTTTCGTGATGTGATGATACTAGAAATGTGATGGGCAGTGTATTTATTTAACGTCATATCTCCCAGTGATCTAAATAGTGGGAAAACAAGCACCCCCTATGGCCCTAAAAAGACAGTGCCCCCTGGGGCCCTCCCATTTGCTGTACCAGTTGCAGCTCCCCTTTGGGCCCCCTGAGGGGTATCGGTGTACACAGGGTCCCTCCCATTGGCGCCCAGGGGACTTTTCAGAGCCGGTGGCGGTCCCAGTGTACCTTCCATGTATGGCAGCATCCCCAGGGGCCCTTACAGGGACGGGGGCAACAACAGGGACCCTTCTAAAGGTGGCATCGCCCCAAGGGGCCCTCCTAGGGGAGACGGCGCCCGCAGGGGCCCTTCCAGGGGTGGCGGAGCCTCCAGGAGCCCCACAGGGTTGGCAACGACCCCAGGTTCCCTTTCACGGTCTTTTCCAGGGGCCCTGGCGCCCACAAGGGCCCTCCCAGGGGTGGCAGAGCCGTCAGGGTCCCTCCCAGGGGCGTCATAATCCACAAGGGCCCTCCCAGGAGTGACGGGGGCCCTCCAAGAGGCGGCAACGACCCCAAGGGTCCTCCCTTGGGCGACAGCGCCCCGAAGCGTCATCCCAGGGCCGGTGCCGCCCCCAGGGACCCGCCCAGGGCCGGTTGAGCCGCCAGGGGTTTTCCCAGAAGCGCCGGAGCCCCTAAAGGCCCTACCAGGGGTGGCATTTCCCCCAGGGGCCCTCTGACAGGTGTCATACATAGTGGATAAGTCCAGTAATCTCTTACCTAACTGCGATTGGTGGATAAAGCAACCAAATAACAGCCAATAGGGGAACAGAGTGTTCAGTCAGCACAACACCCCAACTTATGTTTTCCTGTTGGATATTTATTCTCCTTTACATTTTTCATGATGCGATGGTACTGGAAAGGTTATGGGCAGCCTATTTATTTATCACCATATCTCCCAGTGATCTAAATAGTGGGAAAACAAGTACCCCCTAGGGCCCTAAAGGGACAGTGCCCCCTGGGGCCCTCCCATTTGCCATATCAGTTGCAGCGCCCCTAGGGGCCCCCCGAGGGGTATTGGTGTACACACGGTCGCTCCCATTGGCGCCCGAGGGGACGTTTCAGAGCCGGTTGCGGTCCCAGTGTACCTCCCATGTGTGGCAGCATCCCCAGGGGCCCTTGCAGGGACGAGGGCAACAATATGGACCCTTCCAAAGGTGGCAGTGCCCCAAGGGGCCCTCCTAGGGGAGGCGGCGCCAGCAGAGGCCGTTTCAGGGGTGGCGGGGTCTCCAGGAGCTCCACAGGGACGGCAATGACCCCAGGCTTCCCCTTCTGGGGCTTTTCCAGGAGCCCCTGCGCCCACAAGGGCCCTCCCAGGGGTGGCGGAGCCGTTAGGGTCTCTTCCAGGGGCGTGGTAATCCACAGGGGCCCTCCCAGTAGTGACGGGGGCCCTCCAAGAGGCGGTAACGACCCCAAGGGCCCTCCCCTGGGCGACAGCGCCCATAAGCGGCGTCCCAGGCACGGTGGTGCCCCCAGGTGCCCACCCAGGGTCGGTTGCGCCGCCAGGGGTTTTCCCAGAAGCGCCAGCGCCCCTAAGGGCCCTCCCAGGGGTGGCACCTCCCCAAGGGGCCCTCCAAATTGTGTCAGACATAGTGCATAAGTCCAGTAATCACTTACCTAACTGTGATTGGTGGATAAAGCAACCAAATAACAGCCAATAGGGGAACAGAGTGTTCAGTCAGCACAACACCCCAACTTATGTTTTCCTGTTGGATATTTATTCTCCTTTACATTTTTCATGATGCGATGGTACTGGAAATGTGATGGGCAGTGTATTTATTTATCACCATATCTCCCAGTGATCTAAATAGTAGGAAAACAAGTACCCCCTAGGGCCCTCCCATCTGCCATATCAGTTGCAGCGCCCCTAGGGGCCCCTCGAGGGGTATTGATGTACACACGGTCCCTCCCATTGGCGCCCCAATGGACGTTTCAGAGCTGGTGGCGGTCCCAGTGTACCTCCCATGTTTGGCAGCATCCCTAGGGGCCCTTGCAGGGACGGGGGCAACAACAGGGACCCTTCCAAAAGTGGCAGTGCCCCAAGGGGCCCTCCTAGGGGAGGCGGTGCCAGCAGGGGCCCTTTCAGGGGTGGCGGGGCCTCCAGGAGCTCCACAGGGACGGCAATGACCCCAGGCTTCCCCTTCTGGGGCTTTTCCAGGTGCCGCTGCGCCCACAAGGGCCCTCCCAGGGGTGGCGGAGCCGTTAGGGTCCCTTCCAGGGGGGTCGTAATCCACAGGGGCCCTCCCAGTATTGACGGGGGCCCTCCAAGAGGCGGTAACGACTCCAAATGCCCTCCCTTGGGCGACGGCGCCCCCAAGCGTCCTCCCAGGGGAGGTGGCGCTCCCAGGGGCCCGCCCAGGGCCGGTTGAGCCGCCAGGGGTTTTCCCAGACCAGCCGGCGCACCTAGAGGCCCTCCCAGGGGTGGCACCTCCCCCAGGGGCCCTCTAATAGGTATCATACATAGTGCATAAGTCCAGTAATCACTTACCTAACTGTGATTGGTGGATAAAGCAACCAAATAACAGCCAATAGGGGAACAGAGTGTTCAGTCAGCACAACACCCCAACTTATGATTTCCTGTTGGATATTTATTCTCCTTTACATGTTTCGTGATGCGATGATCCTGGATATGTGATGGGCAGTGTATTTATTTAACGTCATATCTCCCAGTGATCTAAATAGTGGGAAAACAAGTACCCCCTAGTGCCCTAAAAGGATAGTGCTAGCTGGGGCCCTCCCATTTGCTATATCAGTTGCAGCGCCGCTAGGGGCCCCCCGAGGGGTATTGATGTACACAGGGTCCCTCCCATTGGCGCCCAGGGGACTTTTCAGAGCTGGTGGCGGTCCCAGTGTACCTCCCATGTGTGGCAGCATCCCCAGGGGCCCTTGCAGGGACGGGGGCAACAACAGGGACCCTTCCAAAGGTGGCAGCGCCCCAAGGGGCCCTCCTAGGGGAGGCGGCGCACGCAGGGGCCCTTTCAGGGGTGGCGGGGCCTCCAGGAGCTCCACAGGGTTGGCAATGACCCCAGGCTTCCCCTTCTGGGGCTTTTCCAGGTGCCGCTGCGCCCACAAGGGCCCTCCCAGGGGTGGCGGAGCCGTTAGGGTCCCTTCCAGGGGGGTGGTAATCCACAGGGGCCCTCCCAGTAGTGACGGGGGCCCTCCAAGAGGCGGTAACGACTCCAAATGCCCTCCCTTGGGCGACAGCCCCCCCAAGCGTCCTCCCAGGGGAGGTGGCGCTCCCAGGGGCCCGCCCAGGGCCGGTTGAGCCGCCAGGGGTTTTCCCAGAACAGCCGGCGCCCTTAGGGGCCCTCCCAGGGTGGCACCTCCCCCAGGGGCCCTCTAAAAGGTATCATACATAGTGCATAAGTCCAGTAATCACTTACCTAACTGTGATTGGTGGATAAAGCAACCAAATAACAGCCAATAGGGGAACAGAGTGTTCAGTCAGCACAACACCCAACTTATGATTTCCTGTTGGATATTTATTCTCCTTTATGTTTCGTGATCATTGATCCTGGATATGTGATGGGCAGTGTATTTATTTAACGTCATATCTCCCAGTGATCTAAATAGTGGGAAAACAAGTACCCCCCTAGTGCCCTAAAAGGACAGTGCTAGCTGGGGCCCTCCCATTTGCCATATGAGTTGCAGCGCCGCTAGGGGCCCCCGAGGGGTATTGATGTACACAGGGTCCCTCCCATTGGCGCCCAGGGGACTTTTCAGAGCTGGTGGCGGTCCCAGTGTACCTCCCATGTGTGGCAGCATCCCCAGGGGCCCTTGCAGGGACGGGGGCAACAACAGGGACCCTTCCAAAGGTGGCAGCGCCCCAAGGGGCCCTCCTAGGGGAGGCGGCGCACGCAGGGGCCCTTCCAGGGGTGGCGGGGCCTCCAGGAGCTCCACAGGGTTGGCCACTACCCCAGGCTTCCCCTTCAGGGGCTTTTCCAGGGGCCCCGGCGCCCACAAGGGCCCTCCCAGGGGTGGCGGAGCCGTTAGGGTCCCTCCTAGGGGCGTGGTAATCCACAGGGGCCCTCCTGGTAGTGACGGGGGCCTTCCAAGAGGCGGTAACGACTCCAAGGGCCCTCCCTTGGGCGACAGCGACCCCAAACGTCCTCCTAGGGGTGGTACCTCTCCCAGGGGCCCTCTAAAAGGTGTCATACATAGTGCATAAGTCCAGTAATCACTTACTTAACTGTGATTGGTGGATAAACAACCAAATAACAGCCAATAGGGGAACAGAGTGTTCATTCAGCACAACACCCCATCTTATGTTTTCCTGTTGGATATTTATTCTCCTTTACATGTTTCGTGATGTGATGATACTGGAAATGTGATGGGCAGTGTATTTTTTTAACGTCATATCTCCCAGTGATCTAAATAGTGAGAAAACAAGTACCCCCTATGGCCCTAAAAAGACAGTGCCCCCTGGGGCCCTCCCATTTGCTGTACCAGTTGCAGCTCCCCTATGGGTCCCCTGAGGGGTATCGGTGTACACAGGGTCCCTCCCATTGGCGCCCGAGGGGACTTTTCAGAGCCGGTGGCGGTCCCAGTGTACCTTCCATGTGTGGCAGCATCCCCAGGGGCCCTTACAGGGACGGGGGCAACAACAGGGACCCTTCCAAAGGTGGCAGCGCCCCAAGGGGCCCTCCTAGGGGAGACGGCGCCCGCAGGGGCCCTTCCAGGGGTGGCGGAGCCTCCAGGAGCCCCACAGGGTTGGCAACGACCCCAGGTTCCCTTTCACGGTCTTTTCCTGGGGCCCTGGCGCACACAAGGGCCCTCCCAGGGGTGGCAGAGCCGTCAGGGTCCCTCCCAGGGGCGTCATAATCCACAAGGGCCCTCCCAGGAGTGACGGGGGCTCTCCAAGAGGCGGCAACGACCCCAAGGGTCCTCCCTTGGGCGACAGCGCCCCGAAGCGTCATCCCAGGGCCGGTGCCGCCCCCAGGGACCCGCCCAGGGCCGGTTGAGCCGCCAGGGGTTTTCCCAGAAGCGCCGGAGCCCCTAAAGGCCCTCCCAGGGGTGGCATTTCCCCCAGGGGCCCTCTGACAGGTGTCATACATAGTGGATAAGTCCAGTAATCACTTACCTAACTGCGATTGGTGGATAAAGCAACCAAATAACAGCCAATAGGGGAACAGAGTGTTCAGTCAGCACAACACCCCAACTTATGTTTTCCTGTTGGATATTTATTCTCCTTTACATTTTTCATGATGCGATGGTACTGGATAGGTTATGGGCAGCCTATTTATTTATCACCATATCTCCCAGTGATCTAAATAGTGGGAAAACAAGTACCCCCTAGGGCCCTAAAGAGACAGTGCCCCCTGGGGCCCTCCCATTTGCCATATCAGTTGCAGCGCCCCTAGGGGCCCCCCGAGGGGTATTGGTGTACACACGGTCCCTCCCATTGGCGCCCGAGGGGACGTTTCAGAGCCGGTGGCGGTCCCAGTGTACCTCCCATGTGTGGGTCCCAGCGCAGTGGTGCCCCAGGTGCCACCAGGGTCAGTTGCGCCAGGGGTTTTTACCAGAAGCGCCAGCGCCCCTGAGAGCCCTCCCAGGGTAGCACCTCCCCAGGAGCCCTCAAATTATGTCATACATAGTGCATAAGTCCAGTAATCCTTACCTAACTTTGTGATTGGTGGATAAAGCAACAAATAACAGTCAATAGAGACAGAGTGTTCAGTCAACACAACACCCCAACTTATGTTTTCCTGTTGGATATTTATTCTGCTTACATTTTTTTTCATGATCGATGATACAAATGTGATGGGCAGGTATTTATTTATCACCATATCTCCCAGTGATCTAAATAGTGGGAAAACAAGTACCCCCTAGGGCCCTCCCATCTGCCATATCAGTTGCAGCGCCCTAGGGGCCTCGAGGGTATTAGTGTACCTGCAGTCCCTCCCATTGCGCCCAGGGCGTTTCAGGAGCTGGTGGCGGTCCCAGTGTGCCTCCATGTTTGGCAACTCCCTAGGGGCCTTACAGGAGCAGGGGCAACAACAGGGACCTTTAGGGTGGCGGTACCCCCAAGGGGCCCTCCCAGGGGAGGCTGTGCCAACAGAGACCCCTTTCCAGGGGTGGCGGGCCTCCAGGAGCTCCACAGGGACGTGGCGGCCCCAGGCACCCTTGCAGGGGCTTTTCGGGTAGCTGCGCCTGGGGCCTCCAGAGTGGCCAGGGAGCCGTTAGGGGTCCCTTCAGGAGGTTTAGCAATCACAGGGGGCCCTCAATGACAGGGGCCCTCAAGGGGGCAGTAACGACTCCAAAATGCCCTCAACAGGCCCCCCTAATGATCCTCCCGGGAGGTGGCACTCCCAGAGCCACTTAGGGGCGGTTGAGCCGCCAGGGGTTTTTCCCAGAGACAGCCCGGCGCCCTTAGAGGAAGAAGCCCCTCCCAAGTGCTTTACTCCCCAGAGACCCGCAAAGTGTCATACATAGTGCATAAGTCCAGTAATCCACTTACCTAGCGTGATTGGATAAAACAACAAATAACAGCCAATAGGGAACAGAGTGTTCAGTCAACTACGACACCCCAACTATGATTCCTGTTGGATATTTATTCTCGCCTTTACATGTTTCGTGATCTTGATAATTTACTGGAAATGTGATGGGCAGTGTATTTATTTATCACCATATCTCCCGGTGATCTAAATAGTGAAAACAAGTACTAGAGAACATCATCTGCCATATATGACATAACT
>NW_024720569.1:0-9274 GCF_018991925.1 Homarus americanus
CCACTGACACTCCCTGGTACACCACTGACACTCCTAGGTACACCACTGACACTTCCAGGTACACCTCAGACACTTCCAGGTACACCTCAGACACACCCAGGTACACCTCAGACACTCCCAGGTAAATCTCAGACACTCCCAGGTACACCTCTCACACTCCCAGGTACACCTCAGACACTCCCAGGTACACCTCTGACACTGCCATGTACACCTCTGACACTGCCAGGTACACATCATACAATCCCAGGTACACTTCCGATACTCCCAGGTACACCTCTGACACTCCCAGGTACACCTCAGACACTCCCAGGTACACCTCAGACACTCCCAGGTACACCTCAGACACTCCCAGGTACACCTCAGACACTCCCAGGTACACCTCTCACACTCCCAGGTACACCTCAGGCACTCCCAAGTACACCTCTGACACTGCCAGGTACACCTCCGACACTCCCAGGTATACCTCCGATACTCCCAGGTACTCCTCTGACACTCCCTGGAACAACCCTGACACTCCCAGGTACACCTCCGACGGCCCCAGGTACACCTCTGACACTCCCCAGGTACACCTCCGACACGCCCAGGCACACTTTTCACACCCTAGCACACCTCCGACACCCCAGATACTCCTCTGACACTCCCCAGGCACACCTCACACACCCCAGGCACACCTCCTGGACACCCCAGGCACACCTTACACACTCCCAGGATACACCCCTGACACACCCAGGTACATCTCTGACCTCCCAGGCACACCTCTGAAACCAAGCCAGGTACACCTCCTGACACTCCTGCACACCCCGACACCCCAGGTACACCTTCTGATAATTCGAGGCACCTCTCTGACACCCCAGGTACACCTCAGACACTCCCAGGTACACCTCTGACACTCCCAGGTACACGTCTCACACTCCCACTTACACCTCAGACTCTCCCAGGTGCACACCTGACACTCCCAGTTACACCTCAAACACTCCAAGGTACACCTCTGACACTCCCAGGTACACCACTGACACTCCCAGGTACTCCTCTGACACTCCCTGGTACACCCCTAACACTCCCAGGTACACCTCAGAAATTCCCATGTACACTTCTGACACTCTCAGGTACACCTCCGACACGCCCAGGTACACTTTTCACACTCCTAGGTACACCTCCGACACTCCCAGGTACACCTCTGACACTCCCAGGTACATGTCCGACACTCCCAGGTACACCTCAGACACTCCCAGGTACACCTCTGACACTTCCAGGTACACCACTGACACTCCCCAGGCACTCCTCTGACACACTCCCTGGTACACCCCTAACACTCCCAGGCACACCCCTGTCACTCCCAGGTACACCTCTGACACTCCCAGGTTCATCTCTGACACTCCCAGGTACACCTCTGCCACTCCCAGGTACACCTCTGACACTCCCAGGTAAACCTCTTACACTCCCAGGTATATTTCAGACACTCCCAGATACACCTCAACACCCCACAAGTACACTTCCGTCTCCCAGGTACACCTCTCACACTCCCAGGTACACCTCAGACACTCCCAGGAACACCTCAGACACTCCCGGGCACCTCTGACACTCCCCAGAGTACACTGACCTCCCAGGTACACCTCTGACACTCCCTGGTACTCTCTGCTACACTCCCAGGTACCTCAGATACTCCCAGTTACACCTCAGACACTCCCAGGTACCTCAGACACACCCAGGTACACCACCCGACGCTCCCAGGTACACCTCCGACACTCCCAGGTACACCTCCCGACACTCCCAGGTACACGCCGACACTCTCAGGTACACCTCCGACACTCTCAGGTACACCTCTGACACTCTCAGGTACACCTCTGACACTCCCAGGCACACCTCTGATACTCCCAGGTACACCCTGACACTCCCAGGTACACCTCTGACACTCCCAGGTACACCCCTGACACTCCAGGTGCTCCTCTAACACTCCAGGTGCTCTCTGACACTGCCAGGTACACCTCAGACACTCCCAGGTACACCTCAGACACTCCCAGGTACACCTCAGACACTCCCAGGTACCCCTTCAGACACTCCAGGTACACCTCAGACACTCCCAGGTGAACCTCAGACACTCCCAGGTGAACTTCGAACACTCCCAGGTACACTTCGGACACTCCCAGGTACACCCTGACACTCCCAGGTACTCTCAGACACTCCCAGGAACACCTCGAACCTCCCAGGTACACCTCAGTCACTCCCAGGTACACCTCAGACACTCCCAGGCACACTCAGACCCCAGGTACACCTGAGACACTCTCAGGTGCACCTCAGGCACTCCAGGTGCACCCAGACACTCCCAGGTGCACCTGAGACACTCCCAGGTACACCACTGACACTCCCAGGTACACCTCGACACTCCAGATACACCTCAGACACTGACAGGTACATTTCCGATACTCCCAGGTACACCTCTCACGCTCCCAGGTACACCTCTGACCCTCCCAGGTACTCCACTGACCTCCCAGGTACTCCTCTGACACTCCCAGGTACACCTCAGACCTCCCAGGAACACCACCTGACCTTCCCAGGTACACCTCTGACACTCCTGGTGCTCCTCAGACACTCCCAGGTACACCTAGACACTCCCAGTTACACCTCAGACACTCCCAGGTACACCCCTCCACACAAGTACACCTCAGACACTCCCAGGTACACCTCAGACACTCCCAGGTACACCGCTGACACTCCCAGGTACACCTCTGACACTTCCAGGTACACTCCTCCACTCTCAGGTACCTCCTGACCCTCAGGTACACCTCTGACACTCCCAGGTACACCTCTGACACTCCCAGCACTCAGACGCTCCCAGGTACCTCAGACACTCCCAGGTACACCTCAGACACTCCAGGTACACCTCGGACACTCCCAGGTACACCTCCACTCCCAGGTACCTCAGACACTCCCAGGTACCTCAGACACTCCCATGTACACCTCAGACACTCCCAGGTACACCTCCAGACACTCCCAGGTGCACCTCAGACACTCAGGTGCACCTCAGACACTCCCAGGTGCACCTCAGACACTCCCAGGTGCACCTCAGACACTCCCAGGTACACCTCAGACACTCCCGGTACACCTCCAGACACTCCCATGTACACCTCAGACACTCCCAGGTACACCTCAGACACTCCCAGGTGCACCTCAGACACTCCTAGGTGCACCTCAGACACTCCCAGGTGCACCTCAGACACTCCCACGTGCCTCAGACACTCCCAGGTGCACCTCAGACACTCCAGCACCTCTGACAGTGCCAGGTACACCTCAGACACACCCAGGCATACAACCCCAACCTCCCAGGTACACCACCTGACACTCCCAGTTACACCTCTGACACTCCCAGGTGCACCTCTGACACTCCCAGGGCACCTCTGACACTCCCAGGTACAACTCTGATGCTCCCAGGTACAACTCTGACCTCCCAGTGCCTCAGACCTCCCAGGTACACCTCAGACACTCCCAAGGTGTACCCCTGGCACTCCCAGTGCACCTCAGACACTCCAGGTACACCTCTGACACTCCCAGGTACACCTCTGACCTCCCAAAGCTCTCCCAGGTACACCCCAGACACTCCCAGGTACCTTCTGACCTCCCAGGTACACTTCTGACCTCCCAGGTACACCTCTGACACTCTCAGGTACACCCCGACCTCCCAGGTACACCTCTGACACTCCCAGGTACACCTCTGACACTCCCAGTACCCCTGACACTCCCAGGTACACCCCAGACACTCCCAGGTACTTCTAACACTCTCAGGTACACCTCAGACACTCCCAGTACCTCAGAACCTCCCAGGTGCACCTCAAACACTCAGGTGCACCTCAGACACTCCCAGGTGCACCTCTGACTCCCAGGTGCACCTCCTGACACTCCCAGGTACACCTCTGACACTCCCAGGTGCACCTCTGACACTCTCAGGTTAAACTCTGCCTCCAGGTACACCACTGACATTCCCAGGTACACCTCTGACACTGCCAGGTACACCTCAGACACTCCCAGGTGTACAGCTGACACTCCCAGGTACACCACTGACACTCCCAGGTACACACCTGACATCCCAGGACACCCCTGATGCTCCCAGGTACACCTCGAACACTCCCAGGTACACCTCCAGACACTCCCAGATACACCTCAGGCCTCCCAGGTACACCTCGAACCTCCCAGGTGCCACCTCAGACACTCCCAGGTACACCTCAGACACTCCCATTACACCTCCAGACACTCCCAGGTACACCTCAGACACTCCCAGGTGCACCTCAGACACTCCAGGTGCAACTCAGACCTCAGGTGCACCTCAGACACTCCCAGGTGCACCTCAGACACTCCCAGGTGCACCTCAGACTCTCCAGGTACCTCTGACAGTGCCAGGTACACCTCAGACATACCCAGGCATACAACTGACCTCCCAGGTACACCACTGACACTCCCAGGTACCTCTGACACTCCCAGGTGCACCTCTGACACTCCCAGGAGCACCTCTGACACTCGCAGGTACAACTCTGATACTCCAGGTACAACTCTGACACTCCCAGGTACCTCAGACACTCCCAGGTACACCTCCAGACACTCCCAGGTACACCCTGACTTGCTCCAGGTGCACCTCAGACACTCCCAGGTACCACCTCTGACACTCCCAGGTACACCTCTCATTCTCCCAGGTACACCTCTGACACTCCCAGGTACACCTCTGACACTCCCAGGTACACCCCTGACACTCCCAGGTACTCCTCAGAGACTCCCAGAACACCTCAGACACTCCCAGGTGCCTCCCAGTCACTCCCAGGTGCCCTCAGACACTCCCAGGTACACCTCAGACACTCCCAGGTACACTTCAGACACTCCCAGGTACCTCAGATCACTCTAGGTACACCTCAGACCTCTCAGGTACACCTCAGACACTCCCAAGAACACCTCAGACACTCCCAGGTGCACCTCTAACACTCCAGGTGCACCGCCAACCACTCCAGGTGCACCTCTGACACTCCCAGGTGCACCTCTGACTTCCAGGTACCTCGCTCCCAGGTACACCTCCTGACACTCTCAGGTTAAACTCTGACACTCCCAGGTACACCACTGACATTCCCAGGTACACCTCTGACACTGCCGGTACCTCAGACACCCAGGTATGCAGCTGACACTCCCAGGTACACCCCAGCACTCCCAGGTACACACCTGACACTCCCAGGTGCCTCGAACCTCCCAGGTGCACCTCAGACACTCCAGGTACACCTCTGACAGTGCCAGGTACACTTCAGACACACCCAGGTATCTGGCACTCCCAGGTACACCACCCAGACACTCCCAGGTGCACCTCTGACACTCCCAGGTGCACCTCTGACCTCCCAGGTGCACCTCTGACACTCCCAGGTACATCTCTGACCTCCCAGGTACAACTCTGACCTCCCAGGTACCTCAGACACTCCCAGGTGCCTCAGACACTCCCAGTACACCTCCCGACACTTCCAGGTACACCTCCGACACTCTCAGGTACACCTCCTGACACTCTCAGGTACACCTCTGACACTCCCAGGTACACCTCAACACTCCCAGGTACACCTCAGACACTCCCAGGTACACCTCAGACACTCCCAGGTACACCTCAGACACTCCCAGGTGCACCTCAGACACTCCCAGGTGCCTCAGACACTCCCAGGTACCTGCCACAGCCTGCCAGGTACACCTCAGACACTCCCAGTGCTACCCCAGCACTCCCAGGTACACCACTGACACTCCTGGTGCACCTCTGGCCTCCCAGGTACACCTCTGACCTCCCAGGTGCCACCACCTGACACTGCCAGGTACCTCAGACACTCCCAGGTACAACTGCACTCCCAGGTACACCCAGGCACTCCCAGGTGCACCTCAGACACTCAGGTACACCTCGACACTCCCAGGTGCCTCTGGCACTCCCAGGTACAACTCTGACCTCCCAGGTGCAACTCTGACACTCCCAGGTACACCTCATACACTCCAGGTACACCTCAGACACTCCCAGGTACACCTGACACTCCCAGGTGCACCTCAGACACTCCCAGGTACCTCAGACACTCCCAGGTACCCCAACCTCAGGTACCCACCTCTGACACTCCCAGGTACACTGGCCTCCCAGGTGCACACCCAGACC
Source organism: Homarus americanus (assembly GCF_018991925.1). Classification (NCBI taxonomy): domain Eukaryota; kingdom Metazoa; phylum Arthropoda; class Malacostraca; order Decapoda; family Nephropidae; genus Homarus; species Homarus americanus. The sequence goes on from NW_024720569.1 coordinate 6,149, forward strand.
TCCCAGGGACACCACTCTGCACCCTCCAGGTACACCTCTGACCTCCCAGGTACACCTCGAACCTGCCAGGTACACCCCTGACACTCCCAGGTACACCTCTGACACTCCCAGGTACACCCCTGACCTCCCAGATACACCCCAGACCTCCCCAGGTACACCTCTGACACTCTCAGGTACACCTCTGACACTCCCAGGTACATCTCGACACTCTCAGGTACACCATGATACTCCCAGGTATACCTCTGACACTCCCAGGTACACCGCACTCCCAGGACACCTCTGACACTCTCAGGTACACCTCAGACACTCCCGGTGCCTCAGACACTCCCAGGTGCACCTCAAACACTCCCAGGTGCACCTCAGACACTCCCAGGTGCACCTCGGCACTCCCAGGTGCACCTCTGACACTCCAGAGCACACCTCTGACACTCCCAGGTACACCTCTGACACTCTCAGGTTAAACTCTGACACTCCCCAGGTACACCACTGACATTCCCAGGTACACCTCTGACACTGCTAGGTACACCTCAGACACTCAAGTTTGTCTAGCCCCAGGCACTGGGTACACCACTGACACTCCCAGGTACACACCTGACACTCCCAGGTACACCCCTGACTACTACCAGGTACACCTCAGACACTCCCAGGTACACCTCAGACACTCCCAGATACACCTCAGACACTCCCAGGTACACCTCCGAACACTCCCAGGTACACCTCAGACACTCCCATGTACACCTCAGACACTCCAGGCCACACCTCAGACATTCCCCAGTGCACCTCAGACACTCCCAGGTGCAACTCAGACACTCCCAGGTGCACCTCCAGGCTCCCAGACACTCCCAGGTGCACCTCAGACTCTCCCCAGGCACACCTCTGACAGTGCCAGGTACACCTCGACACACCCCAGAGCATCTGCCTTCTGACACTCCAGGTACACCACTGACACTCCCCAGGTACACCTCTGACACTCCAGGTGCACCTCTGACACTCCAGGAGCACCTCTGCACTCACCAGGTACAACTCTGCTCCCAGGTACAACTGTGACACTCCCCAGGCACACCTCCAGACACTCCCAGGTACACCTCAGAACCTCCCAGGTACACCTGACACTCCCAGGTGCACCTCAGACACTCCCCAGGTACACCTCTGACACTCCCCCAGGCCTCTGTTTTCCCAGGCACACCCTGACACTCTCAGGTACACCTCTGACACTCCCAGGTACACCCCTGACACTCCCAGGTACTCCTCAGAGACTCCCAGGGAACACCTCAGACACTCCCAGGTACACCTCCAGTCACTCCCCAGGTACCCCCTCAGACACTCCAGGTACACCTCAGACACTCCCAGGTACACTTCAGACACTCAGGTACACCTCGAATGCTCCAGGCACCTCAGACACTCCCATGTACTCTCAGACACTCCCAAACACCTCAAACCTCCCAGGTGCACCTCTGACACTCCACACTTCACCTGACAACCCAGGTACTCTACAACATCTGTCCAGTGCCTCTGGGTTGACCTCAGCACTCCCAGGCCTGACATTCCAGGTACACCTCTGACACTGCCAGGTTCAGGACCTGCTCCCAGGTATACAGCTGACACTCTCAGGTACACCACTGACACTCCCAGGTACACACCTGACACTCCAGGTGCACCTCAGACACTCCCAGGTGCACCTCAGACACTCCGGGTACCTACAGTGCCAGGCCTTCAGACACCCAGGTATACAACTGACACTCCCAGGCACACCACTGACACTCCCAGGTGCCTCTGACACTCCAGGTGCCTCTGACTCCCAGGTGCACCTCTGACACTCCCAGGTACATCTCTGACTCCCAGGTACAAACTCTGACACTCCCAGGTACACCTCAGACACTCCCAGGTCCACCTCAGACACTCCCAGGTACACCTCCGACACTTCCAGGTACACCTCCGACACTCTCAGGTACACCTCTGACACCTCAGGTACCTCTAACACCTCCCAGGTACACCTCAGACACTCCCAGGCACCTCCAGACACTCCCAGGTACCTCCAGACACTCCCAGGTACACCTCAGACACTCCCCTCGAAACTCCCAGGTGCACCTCAGACACCCCAGGTACACCACCCAGCACTGCCAGGTACACCTCAGAACCTCCCAGGTATCTGACACTCCCAGGTACACCACCACACCTCCCTGGTGCACCTCTGACACTCCAGGTACACCTCTGACACGCCCAGGTACCCCACTGACACTGCAGGACACACCTCAGACACTCAGGACCTGGACACTCCCAGGTACACCACTGACACTCCCAGGTGCACCTCTGACCTCCCAGTACACCTCTGACAATCCCAGGTGCACCTCTGGCACTCCCAGGCCTAACTCGACACTCAGGTACAACTCTGACACTCCCAGGTACACCTCATACACTCCCAGGTACCTCAGACACTCCCAGGTACACCTGGCATCCCAGGTGCCTCAGACACTCCCAGGTACCTCAGACACTGCCATACACCCTGACACTCCCAGGTACACCTCACACTCCAGGTACACCCCTGACACTCCCAGGTACACCCCAGACACTCCCAGGCACTTCTTACACCCTCAGGTGCACCTCTGACTCCCAGGTACCTCAGACACTGCCAGGTACCCCTGACACTCCCAGGTACACCTCTGACACTCCCAGGTACACCCTGACACTCCCAGATACACCCCAGACACTCCCAGGTACACTTCTGACACTCTCAGGTACACCTGACACTCCAGGTGCACCTCTGACACTCTCAGGTACACCCATGATACTCCCAGGTATACCTCTGACACTCCCAGGTACCTGACACTCCCAGATACACCTCTGACACTCTCAGGTACACCATGATACTCAGGTATACCTATGACACTCCCAGATACACCCAGACACTCCCAGGTACACTTCTGACACTCTCAGGTACACCTCCGACACTCCCAGGTACACCTCTGACACTCCCAGGTACACCTCAGACACTCCCAGGTACCTCCCTGACACTCCCAAGGTACACCTCTCACACTCCCAGGTACACCTCCTGATACTCCCAGGTATACCTCTGACACTCCTAGGTACACCCTGACACTCCCAGGTACACCTATGACACTGCCAGGT
>NW_024720570.1:0-16139 GCF_018991925.1 Homarus americanus
GGGGGCTTTGTTATACTCGTTCAGGTGACTTTGTTATACTCGATTGGGGGACTTTGTTATACTCGATCAGGGGGCTTTGTTATACTCGATCAGGGGGCTTTGTTATACTCGATCAGGGGACTTTAATATACTAGATGAGGGGGCTTTGTTATACTCGATGAGGGGACTTTGTTATACTCGATCAGGGGACTTTGTCTATACTCGATGAGGGGGCTTTGTTATACTCGATAAGGGGCCTTTGTTAAACTCGATGAGGGACTTTGTTATACTCGATCAGGGGAATTTGTTATACTCGATCAGGGTACTTTGTTTTACTCGATCAGGGGAATTTGTTATACTCGATCAGGGGACTTTGTTATAGTTGATCAGGGCAGATTAGTGGACTTTGCTATACTCGATAAGGGACTTTATAATACTCGATCAGGGGACATTGCTATACTCGATGAGGGGACTTTGTTAAACTCGATCAGGGGAATTTGTTATACTCGATCAGGGGCCTTTGTTATACTCGATAAGGGGCCTTTGTTATTCTCGATGAGGGGACTTTGTTATACACGATCAGGGGAATTTGTTATACTCGATCAGGGGACTTTGTTATACACAATCAGGGGACTTTGTTATACTCGATCAGGGGCCTTTGTTATACTCGATGAGGGGGCTTTGTTATACTCTATCAGGGGACTTTGTTATACGCGATCAGGAGACTTTCTTATTCTCAATCAGAGGACTTTGTTATACTCGATGAGTGGACTTTGTTATACTCGATCAGGGAATTTAATATACTCGATCAGGGGAATTTGCTATACCCGATCAGGGGACTTTGTTATACTCGATTAGCGGACTTTGTTATACTCTATCAGGGGACTTTGTTATACTCGATCAGGGATCTTTGTTATACTCGATCAGGGGACTTTGTTATACTCGATGAGGGCCCTTTGTTATACTCGATCAGGGGGCTTTGTTATACTCGATCAGGGGGCTTTGTCATACTTGATCAGGGACTTTGTTATAATAGATTAGTGGACTTTGTTATACTCGATCAGGGGACTTTAATATACTCGATGAGGGGGCTTTGTTATACTCGATCAGGGGACTTTGTTATACCCGATCAGGCGACTTTGTTATACTCGATCAGGGATCTTTGTTATACTCTATCAGGGGACTTTGTTATACTCGATCAGGGATCTTTGTTATACTTGATCAGGGGACTTTGTTATACTCGATCAGGGATCTTTGTTCTACTCTATCAGGGGACTTTGTTATACTCGATCAGGGATCATTGTTATACTCGTTCAGGGGGCTTTGTTATACTCGTTCAGGTGACTTTGTTATACTAGATCAGGGGACTTTGTTATACTCGATCAGGGGGCTTTGTTATTCTCGATGAGGGGACTTTGTTATACTCGATGAGGGGACTTTATCTCTCTACTCGATAGAGGGGGCTTTGTTATACTCGATGAGGGGACTTTGTTATACTCGATCAAGGGACTTTGTCTATACTCGATGAGGGGGCTTTGTTATACTCGATAAGGGGCCTTTGTTATACTCGATGAGGGGACTTTGTTATACTCGATCAGGGGAATTTGTTATTCTCGATCAGGGGACTTTGTTTTACTCGGTCAGGGGACTTTGTTATACTCGATCAGGGGACTTTGTTATAGTTGATCAGGGCAGATTAGTGGACTTTGTTATACTCGATGAGGGACTTTAAAATACTCGATGAGGGGACATTGCTATACTCAATGAGGGGTCTTTGTTATACTCGATCAGGGATCTTTGTTATACTCTTTCAGGGGGCTTTGTTATTCTCGATTAAGGGAATTTGTTATACTCGATCAGGGGACTTTGTTATACTCGATGAGGGGACTTTGTTATACTCGATCAGGGGACTTTGTTATACTCGATCAGGGATCTTTGTTATACTCGTTCAGGGGGCTTTGTTATACTCGATCAGGGGGCTTTGTCATACTTGATCAGGGACTTTTGTTATAACAGATTAGTGGACTTTGTTGGTACTCGATCAGGGACTTTAATATAATTGATGAGGGGGGCTTTGTTATACTCGATAAGGGGACTTTGTTATACTCGATCAGGCGACTTTGTTATACTCGATCAGGGGACTTTGTTATACTCGATCAGGGATCTTTGTTTTACTCTATCAGGGAACTTTGTTATACTCGATCAGGGATCTTTGTTATACTCGTTCAGGGGGCTTTGTTATACTCGTTCAGGTGACTTTGTTATACTCGTTCAGGGGAATTTGTTATCATCGATCAGGGATCTTTGTTATACTCGTTCTGGGGGCTTTGTTATACTCGATCAGAGGACTTTGTTATACGCGATCAGGAGACTTTCTTATTCTCAATCAGAGGACTTTGTTATACTTGATCGGGGCCTTTGTTATACTCGATGAGGGGGCTTTGTTATACTCTATCAGGGGACTTTGTTATACTCGTTCAGGGGAATTTGTTATCTTCGATCAGGGATCTTTGTTATACTCGTTCCGGGGCTTTGTTATACTCGATCAGGGTTTTGTTATACCGATCAGGGATTCTTGTTATACTGATGAGGGGACTTTTGTTATACTCGATCAGATTCTTGTTATACTGATCAGGGCCCTTTGTTATACTCGATCAGGGGCTTTTGTTATACCTGATCAGGGGGCTTTGTCATACTTGATCAGGGGACTTTGTTATAATAGATTAGTGGACTTTGTTATACTCGATCAGGGACTTTAATATACTCGATGAGGGGGCTGTGTTATACTCGATCAGGGGACTTTGTTATACCCGATCAGGCGACTTTGTTATACTCGATCAGGGGACTTTGTTATACTCGATCAGGGATCTTTGTTTTACTCTATCAGGGAACTTTGTTATACTCGATCAGGGATCTTTGTTATACTCGTTCAGGGGGCTTTGTTATACTCGTTCAGGTGACTTTGTTATACTCGATCAGGGGACTTTGTTATACTCGATCAGGGGCCTTTGTTATACTCGATAAGGGGCTTTTGTTATACTCGATGAGGGGACTTTGTTATACACGATCAGGGGAATTTGTTTTACTCGAGCAGGGGACTTTGTTATACACAATCAGGGGACTTTGTTATACTCGATGAGGGGTCTTTGTTATACTCGATGAGGGGGCTTTGTTATACTCTATCAGGGGACTTTGTTATACTCGTTCAGGGGAATTTGTTATCTTCGATCAGGGATCTTTGTTATACTCGTTCCGGGGGCTTTGTTATACTCGATCAGGGGACTTTGTTATACGCGATCAGGAGACTTTCTTATTCTCAATCAGAGGATTTTGTTATACTCGATCGGGGCCTTTGTTATACTCGATGAGGGAGCTTTGTTATACTCTATCAGGGGACTTTGTCATACTCGTTCAGGGGAATTTGTTATCTTCGATCAGGGATCTTTGTTATACTCGTTCCGGGGGCTTTGTTATACTCGATCAGGGGGCTTTGTTATACTCGATGAGGGACTTTAAAATACTCGATCAGGGGACATTGCTATACTCGATGAGGGGACTTTGTTATACTCGATCAGGGGAATTTGTTATACTCGATCATGGGCTTTTGTTTTACTCGATAAGGGGCCTTTGTTATACTCGATGAGGGGACTTTGTTATACACGATCAGGGGAATTTATTATACTCGATCAGGGGACTTTGTTATACACAATCAGGGGACTTTGTTATACTCGATCAGGGGCCTTTGTTATACTCGATGAGGGGACTTTGTTATACTCTATCAGGGGACTTTGTTATACTCGATAAGGGGACTTTAATATACTCGATCACGGGACTTTGTTATACTCGTTCAGGGGAATTTGTTATCTTCGATCAGGGATCTTTGTTATACTCGTTCCGGGGGCTTTGTTATACTCGATCAGGGGACTTTGTTATACGCGATCAGGAGACTTTCTTATTCTTAATCAGAGGACTTTGTTATACTCGATGAGTGGACTTTGTTATACTCGATCAGGGGAATTTGCTCTACCCGATCAGGGGACTTTGTTATACTCGATCAGCGGACTTTGTTATACTCTATCAGGGGACTTTGTTATACTCGATCAGGGATCATTGTTATACTCTTTCAGGGGGCTTTGTTATTCTCGATTAGGGGAATTTGTTATACTCGATCAGTGGACTTTGTTATACTCGATCATGGGACTTTGTTATACTCGATCAGGGGACTTTGTTATACTCGATCAGGGCCCTTTGTTATACTCGATCAGGGGGCTTTGTTACTACTCTATCAAGTTGCTTTGTTATACTTGATCAGGGGACGTTGTTATACTAGATTTGTGGACTTTGTTATACTCGATCAGGGGACTTTAATATACTCGATGAGGGGGTTTTGTTATACTCGATCATGGGAATTTGTTATACCCGATCAGGCGACTTTGTTATACTCGATCAGGGGACTTTGTTATACTCGATCAGGGATCTTTGTTCTACTCTATCAGGGGACTTTGTTATACTCGATCAGGGATCTTTGTTATACTCGTTCAAGGGGCTTTGTTATACTCGTTCAGGTGACTTTGTTATACTCGATCAGGGGACTTTGTTATACTCGATCCGGAGGCTTTGTTATACTCGATGAGAGGACTTTGTTATACTCGATGAGGGGACTTTAATATACTCGATGAGGGGGCTTTGTAATACTCGATGAGGGGACTTTGTTATACTCGATCAGGGGACTTTGTCTATACTCGATGAGGGGGCTTTGTTATACTCGATAAGGGGCCTTTGTTATACTCGATGAGGGGACTTTCTTATTCTCGATTCGGGGAATTTGTTATACTTGATTTGGGGACTTTGTTATACTCGATCAGGGGACTTTGCTATACTCGACGAGGGGGCTTTGTTATACTCGATAAGGGGCCTTTGTTATACTCGATGAGGGGACTTTGTTATACTCGATCAGGGGACTTTGCTATACTCGATGAGGGGACTTTGTTATACTCGATAAAGGGCCTTAGTTATACTCGATTAGGGGACTTTGTAATTCTCGATTAGGGGAATTTGTTATACTTGATCAGGGGAATTTGTTATACTCGATCAGGGGACTTTGCTATACTCGATCAGGGGGCTTTGTTATACTCGATAAGGGGCTTTTGTTATACTCGATGAGGTTACTTTGTTATTCTCGATTAGGGGAATTTGTTATACTTGATCAGGGGACTTTGTTATACTCGATCAGGGGACTTTGCTATACTCGATCAGGGGGCTTTGTTATACTCGATAAGGGGCCTTTGTTATACTCAATGAGGGGACTTTGTTATTCTCGATTAGGGGAATTTGTGATACTTGATGAGGGGACTTTGTTATACTCGATCACGGGACTTTGTTATACTCGATCAGGGGCCTTTGTTATACTCGTTCAGGGGGCTTTGTTATACGCGATCAGGGGACTTCCTTACACTTGATCAGGGAATTTGTTATTTTCGATCAAGGGGCTTTGTTATACTCGATTAGGGGACTTTGTTATACTCGATCAGGGGACTTTGTTATACCCGATCAGTGGACTTTGTTTTACTCGATCAAGGGGCTTTGTTATACTCGATTATGGGACTTTGTTATAGTTGATGAGGGCATATCAGTGGACTTTGTTATACTCGATCAGGGGACTTTAATATACTCGATCAGGGGACTTTGCTATACTCGATGAGGGGCCTATGTTATACTCGATCAGGGGACTTTGTTATACACAATCAGGGGACTTTGTTTTACTCGATCAGGGGACTTTGTTATACTCGATCAGGGGCCTTTGTTATACTCGATCGGAGGACTTTGTTATACTCAATCTGGGACTTTGTTAAACTCGATCAGGGGCCTTTGTTATATTCGATCTGGACTTTGATATACTCGATCAGGGGACTTTGTTATACTCGATCAGGGGCCTTTGTTATATTCGATGAGGAGCCTTTGTTATACTCGATCAGGCGACTTTGTTATACACGATCAGGGGTCATTGTTGTACTCGATTAGGGGGCTTTGTTTTACTCGATCAGGGGCCATTGTTATACTCGATAAGGGGCCATTGTTATTCTCGATCAGGGGGCTTTGTTATACTCGATAAGGGGCCTTTGTTATATTCGATTAGGGGACTTTGTTATTCTCGATTAGGGGAATTTGTTATACTTGATCAGGGGACTTTGTTATACTCGATCAAGGGACTTTGCTATACTCGATCAGGGCGCTTTGTTATACTCGATAAGGGGCTTTTGTTATACTCGATGAGGGAACTTTGTTATTCTCGATTAGGGGAATTTGTTATACTTGATCAGGGGACTTTGTTATACTCGATCAGGGGACTTTGCTATACTCGATCAGGGGGCTTTGTTATACTCGATAAGGGGCCTTTGTTATACTCGATGAGGGGACTTTGTTATTCTCGATCAGGAATTTGTTATACTGATCAGGAGCCTTTGTTATACTCGATAAGGGGCTTTTGTTATGCTCGATGAGGGGACTTTGTTATACATGATCAGGGGAATTTGTTATACTCGAGCAGGGGACTTTGTTATACACAATCAGGGGACTGTGTTATACTCGATCAGGGGCCTTTGTTATACTCGATGAGGGGGCTTTGTTATACTCTATCAGGGGACTTTGTTATACTCGTTCAGGGGAATTTGTTATCTTCGATCAGGGATCTTTGTTATACTCGTTCCGGGGGCTTTGTTATACTCTATCAGGGGACTTTGTTATACGCGATCAGGAGACTTTCTTATTCTCAATCAGAGGACTTTGTTATACTCGATGAGTGGACTTTGTTATACTCGATCAGTGAATTTAATATATTCGATCAGGGGAATTTGCTATACCCGATCAGGGGACTTTGTTATACTCGATCAGCGGACTTTGTTATACTCTATCAGGGGACTTTGTTATACTCGATCAGGGATCTTTGTTATACTCTTTCAGGGGGCTTTGTTATTCTCGATTAGGGGAATTTGTTATACTCGATGAGGGGACTTTGTTATACTCGATGAGGGGACTTTCTTATACTCGATCAGGGGACTTTGTTTTACTCGATCAGGGCCCTTTGTTAAACTCGATCAGGGGGCTTTGTTATACTCGATTAGGGGGCTTTGTCATACTTGATCAGGGGACTTTGTTATACTAGATTAGTGGACTTTGTTATACTCGATCAGGGGACTTTAATATACTCGATGAGGGGGTTTTGTTATACTCGATCAGGGGACTTTGTTATACCCGATCAGGCGACTTTGTTATACTCGATCAGGGGACTTTGTTATACTCGATCAGGGATCTTTGTTATACTCTATCAGGGGACTTTGTTATACTCGATCAGGGGTCTTTGTTATACTCGTTCAGGGGGCTTTGTTATACTCGTTCAGGTGACGTTGTTATACTCGATCAGGGGACTTTGTTATACTCGATCAGGGGGCTTTGTTATACTCGATGAGGGGACTTTGTTATACTCGTTCCGGGGGCTTTGTTATACTCGATCACGGGGACTTTGTTATACTCGATGAGGGGACTTTGTTATACTCGATGAGGGACTTTAAAATACTCGATCAGGGGACATTGCTAGACTCGATTAGGGGAATTTGTTATACTTGATCAGGGGACTTTCTTATACACAATCAGGGGACTTTGTTATACTCGATCAGGGGCCTTTGTTATACTCGATGATGGGGCTTTGTTATACTCTATCAGGGGACTTTGTTATACTCGTTCAGGGGAATTTGTTATCTTCGATTAGGGATCTTTGTTATACTCGTTCCGGGGGCTTTGTTATTTTCGATCAGGGGACTTTGTTATACGCGATCAGGAGACTTTCTTATTCTCAATCAGAGGACTTTGTTATACTCGATGAGTGGACTTTGTTATACTCGATCAGGGAATTTAATATATTCGATCAGGGGAATTTGCTATACCCGATCAGGGGACTTTGTTATACTCGATCAGGGATCTTTGTTATACTCTTTCAGGGGGCTTTGTTATTCTCGATTAGGGGAATTTGTTATACTCGATCAGGGGACTTTGTTATACTCGATGAGGGGACTTTGTTATACTCGATCAGGGGACTTTGTTTTACTCGATCTGGGCCCTTTGTTATACTCGATCAGGGGGCTTTGTTATACTCGATCAGGGGGCTTTGTCATACTTGATCAGGGGACTTTGTTATACTAGATTAGTGGACTTTGTTATAATTTCCGGATCGGGGACTTTAGTATACTCGATGAGGGGGCTTTGTTATAATTTTTCGATCAGGGTATTTGTTATACTCTGATCAGGGATCTTTTGTTATACTTATCAGGGGACTTTGCTTATACTCGATCAGGGATCTTTGCTATACTCCTTCGTTCAGGGCTTTGTTATACTCTGTTCAGGTGACTTGCTATACTCGATCAGGGACTTTGTTATACTCGATCAGGGGGCTTTATTATACTCGATGAGGGACTTTGTTATACCTGATGAGTGGGGATCTTAATATACCTGATGAGGGGCTTTGTTATACTGATCAGGGGACTTTGTTATACTCGATCAGGGGACTTTGTCTATACTCGATGATGGGGCTTTGTTATACTCGATAAGGGGCCTTTGTTATAGTCGATGAGGGGACTTTGTTATTCTCGATTAGGGGAATTTGTTATACTTGTTTAGGGGACTTTTTTATACTCGATCAGGGGACTTTGCTATACTCGACGAGGGGGCTTTGTTATACTCGATAAGGGGCCTTTGTTATACTCGATGAGGGGACTTTGTTATACTCGATCAGGGGACTTTGCTATACTCGATGAGGGGGCTTTGTTATACTCGATAAGGGGCCTTTGTTATACTCGATTAGGGGACTTTGTTATTCTCGATTAGGGGACTGTGCTATACGCGATCAGGTGGCTTTGTTATACTCGATAAGGGGCTTTTGTTATACTCGATGAGGGGACTTTGTTATTCTAGATTAGGGGAATTTGTTATACTTGATCAGGGGACTTTGTTATACTCGATCAGGGGACTTTGCTATACTCGATCAGGGGGCTTTGTTATACTCGATGAGGGGCCTTTGTTATACTCGATGAGGGGACTTTGTTATAATCGATTAGGGGAATTTGTTATACTTGATGAGGGGACTTTGTTATACTCGATCACGGGACTTTGTTATACTCGATCAGGGGCCTTTGTTATACTCGTTCAGGGGGCTTTGTTATACGCGATCAGGGGACTTCCTTACACTTGATCAGGGGAATTTGTTATTTTCGATCAAGGGGCTTTGTTATACTCGATTAGGGGACTTTGTTATACTCGATCAGGGGACTTTGTTATACCCGATCAGTGGACTTTGTTTTACTCGATCAAGGGGCTTTGTTATACTCGATTAGGGGACTTTGTTATAGTTGATGAGGGCAGATCAGTGGACTTTGTTATACTCGATCAGGGGACTTTAATATACTCGATCAGTGGACTTTGCTATACTCGATGAGGGGCCTATGTTATACTCGATCAGGGGACTTTGTTATACACAATCAGGGGACTTTGTTTTACTCGAGCAGGGGCCTTTGTTATACTCGATTAGGGGACGTTGTTATACACAAACAGGGGACTTTGTTATACTCGATCAGGGGCCTTTGTTATACTCGATCGAGGGACTTTGTTATACTCAATCTGGGGACTTTGTTATACTCGAACAGGGGCCTTTGTTATATTCGATCGGGACTTTGATATACTCGATCAGGGACTTTGTTATACTCGAATAGGGGCCTTTGTTATATTCGATGAGGAGCCTTTGTTATACTCGATTAGGCGACTTTGTTATACTCGATCAGGGGTCATTGTTGTACTCGATCAGAGGGCTTTGTTGTACTCGATCAGGGGCCATTGTTATACTCGATAAGGGGCCATTGTTATACTCGATCAGGGAACTTTGTTATACTCGATAAGGGGACTTTGTTATACTCGATGAGGGGCTTTGTTATACATGATCAGGGGACTTTGTTATACTCGATCAGGGGACTTTGTTATGCTCGATGAAGGGTCTTTGTTATACTGGATCAGTGGGCTTTGTTATACTCTATCAGGGGACTTTGTTATACTCGATGAGGGGCCTTTGTTTTACTCTATCAGAGGACTTTGTTATACTGGATCTGGGGACTTTGTTATACTCGATCAGTTTTCTTTGTTATTCTTGATGAGGGGACTTTGTTATACTCGACCAGGGCCCTTTGTTGTACTCGATCAGAGGCCTTTGTTATACTCGATAAGGGGCAGTTGTTATACTCGATTAGGGGACTTTGTTATACTCGATCAGGGGACTTTCTTATACCTGATCAGGGCTCTTTGTTATACTCGATGAGGGGACTTTGTTATACTCGATCAGGGAGCTTTGTTATACTTGATCAGGGGACTTTGTTATACTAGATGAGTGGACTTTGTTATACTCGATCAGGGGAATTTAATATACTCGATCAGGGGTCTTTGCCTTACTCGATCAGGTAACTTTGTTATCCTCTATCAGGGGGCTTTGTTATACTCGTTCAGGTGACTTTGTTATACTCGATAAGGGGACTTTGTTATACTCGATGAGGGGTCTTTTAATTTTCGATTAGGGGACTTTGCTATACTCGATCAGGGGAATTTGCTATACTCGATCAGGGGGCTTTGTTATACTCGATAAGGGGCCTTTGTTATACTCGATGAGGGGACTTTGTTATTCTCACTTAGGGGAATTTGTTATACTTGATCAGTGGACTGTTATACTCGATCAGGGGATTTTGTTATACTCGATGAGGGGCTTTGTTATTCTTGATGAGGGGACTTTGTTAAACTCGATCAGGGGCCTTTGTTGTACTCGATCACGAGACTTTGTTATACTCGATCAGGGGCCTTTATTACACTCGATCAGGAAACTTTGTTATACTCGATAAGGGGCATTTGTTATACTCGATCAGGGATCTTTGTTATACTCGTTCAGGGGGCTTTGTTATACTCGGTCATGTGACTTTGTTATACTCGATGAGGGGGCTGTGTTATACTCTATCAGAGGACTTTGCTATACTTGATCAGGGAAGTTTGTTATCCTCGATAAGGGGCCTTTGTTATACTCGATGAGGGGACTTTGTTATACTCGATGAGGGGAATTTGTTATACTCGATCAGGGGACTTTGTTTTACTCGATCATCGGACTTTGTTATACTCGATTAGGGGACTTTGTTATAGTTGATCAGGGCAGATCAGTGGACTTTGTTATACTCGATGAGGGACTTTAATATAATCGATCAGGGGACATTGCTATACCCGATGAGGGGACTTTGTATATACTCGATCAGGGGATTTTGTTATAATCGATCAGGGGCCTTTGTTATACTCGATCAGGGGACTTTGTTATACACAATCAGGGGACTTTGTTATACTCGATCAGGGGCCTTTGTTATACTCGATGAGGGGACTTTGTTATACTCTATCAGGGGACTTTGTTATACTCGATAAGGGGACTTTAATATACTCGATCACGGGACTTTGTTATACTCGTTCAGGGGAATTTGTTATCTTCGATCAGGGATGTTTGTTATACTCGTTCCGGGGGCTTTGTTATACTCGATCAGGGGACTTTGTTATACGCGATCAGGAGACTTTCTCATTCTCAATCAGAGGACTTTGTTATACTCGATGAGTGGACTTTGTTATACTCGATCAGGGAATTTAATATACTCGATCAGGGGTATTTGCTATACCCGATCAGGGGACTTTGTTATACTCGATCAGGGGACTTTGTTATACTTTATCAGCGGACTTTGTTATACTCGATCAGGGATCTTTGTTATACTCGTTCAGGGGGCTTTGTTATTCTCGATTAGGGGAATTTGGTATACTCGATGAGGGGACTTTGTTATACTCGATCAGGGGACTTTGTTATACTCGATCAGGGGACTTTGTTATACTTGATCAGGGCCCTTTGTTATACTCGATGAGGGGACTTTGTTATACTCGATCAGGGGGCTTTGTTATACTTGATCAGGGGACTTTGTTATACTAGATGAGTGGACTTTGTTATACTCGATCAGGGGACTTTAATATACTCGATCAGGGGACTTTGCCTTACTCGATCAGGGAACTTTGTTATCCTCTATCAGGGGACTTTGTTATACTCGATCAGGGGGCTTTGTTATACTTGATCAGGGGACTTTGTTATATTAGATGAGTGGACTTTGTTATACTCGATCAGGGGACTTTAATATACTCGATCAGGGGACTTTGCATAACTCGATCAGGGAACTTTGTTATCCTCTATCAGGGGACTTTGTCATACTCGATCAGGCATCTTTGTTATACTCGTTCAGGGGGCTTTGTTATACTCGTTCAGGTGACTTTGTTATACTCGATCAGGGACTTTGGTTATACTCGATCAGGGGGCTTTGTTATACTCGATGAGGGACTTTGTTATAACGATGAGGGACTTTAATATACTGATGAGGGGGCTTTGTTATACTCGATGAGGGGACTTTTGGTTATACTCGATCAGGGACTTTGTCTATACTGATGAGGGCTTTGTTATACCTCGATAAGGGGCCTTGTTATACCTGCTGATGAGGGGACTTGTTATACTGATCAGGGAATTTGTTATACTGATCAGGGACTTTGTTTACCTGATCAGGGACTTTGTTATACTCGATCAGGGGACTTGTTATAGTTGATCAGGGCAAATTAGTGGAGTTTGTTATACCTGATGAGGGACTTTGTTATACTCGATCAGGGGCCTTTGTTATATTCGATCTGGACTTTGATATACTCAATCAGGGGACTTTGTTATACTCGATGAGGGGCCTTTGTTATATTCGATGAGGAGCCTTTGTTATACTCGATCAGGCGACTTTGTTATACTCGATCAGGGGTCATTGTTTTACTCGATCAGGGTGCTTTGTTTTACTCGATCAGGGGCCATTGTAATACTCGATAAGGGGCCATTGTTATACTCGATCAGGGGGCTTTGTTATACTCGATAAGGGGCCTTTGTTATACTCGATTAGGGGACTTTGATATTCTCGATTAGGGGAATTTGTTATACTTGATCAGGGGACTTTGTTATACTCGATCAGGGGACTTTGCTATACTCGATCAGGGCGCTTTGTTATACTCGATAAGGGGCTTTTGTTATACTCGATGAGGGGACTTTGTTATTCTCGATTAGGGGAATTTGTTATACTTGATCAGGGGACTTTGTTATACTCGATCAGGGGCCTTTGCTATACTCGATCAGGGGGCTTTGTTATACTCGATAAGGGGCCTTTGTTATACTCGATGAGGGGACTTTGTTATTCTTGATTAGGGGAATTTGTTATACTTGATGAGGGGACTTTGTTATGCTCGATTAGGGGACTTTGTTATACTCGATCAGGGGGCTTTGTTATACTCGATGAGGGGACTTTGTTATACTCGATGAGGCGACTTTAATATACTCGATGAGGGGGCTTTGTTATACTCGATGAGGGGACTTTGTTATACTCGATCAGGGGAATTTGTTATACTCGATCAGGGGCCTTTGTTATACTCGATAAGGGGCTTTTGTTATACTCGATGAGGGGACTTTGTTATACACGATCAGGGGAATTTGTTATACTCGAGCAGGGGACTTTGTTATACACAATTAGGGGACTTTGTTGTACTCGATCAGGGGCCTTTGTTATACTCGATGAGGGGGCTTTGTTATACTCTATCAGAGGACTTTGTTATACTCGTTCAGGGGAATTTGTTATCTTCGATCAGGGATCTTTGTTATACTCGTTACGGGGGCTTTGTTATACTCGATCAGGGGACTTTGTTATACGCGATCAGGAGACTTTCTTATTCTCAATCAGAGGACTTTGTTATACTCGATCGGGGCCTTTGTTATACTCGATGAGGGGGCTTTGTTATACTCTATCAGGGGACTTTGTTATACTCGTTCAAGGAAATTTGTTATCTTCGATCAGGGATCTTTGTTATACTCGTTCCGGGGGCTTTGTTATACTCGATCAGGGGGCTTTGTTATACTCGATGAGGGGACTTTGTTATACTCGATGAGGGACTTTAAAATACTCGATCAGGGGACATTGCTATACTCGATGAGGGGACTTTGTTATACTCGATCAGGGGAATTTGTTATACTCGATCAGGGGCCTTTGTTATACTCGATAAGGGGCCTTTGTTATACTCGATGAGGGGACTTTGTTATACACGATCAGGGGAATTTATTATACTCGATCAGGGGACTTTGTTATACACAATCAGGGGACTTTGTTATACTCGATCAGGGGCCTTTGTTATACTCGATGAGGGGGCTTTGTTATACTCTATCAGAGGACTTTGTTATACTCGTTCAGGGGAATTTGTTATCTTCGATCAGGGATCTTTGTTATACTCGTTCCGGGGGCTTTGTTATTTTCGATCAGGGGACTTTGTTATACGCGATCAGGAGACTTTCTTATTCAAAATCAGAGGACTTTGTTATACTCGATGAGTGGACTTTGTTATACTCGATCAGGGAATTTAATATATTCGATCAGGGGAATTTGCTATACCCGATCAGGGGACTTTGTTATGCTCGATCAGCGGACTTTGTTATACTCTATCAGGGGACTTTGTTATACTGATCAGGATCTTTGTTATACTCTTCAGGGGGCTTTGTTATTCTCGATTAGGAATTTGTTATACTGATCAGGGACTTTGTTATACTCTCGATGAGGGGACTTGTTATACTCGATCAGGGACTCTGTTTACCTGACTGTGGGCCCTTTGTTATACTCTCGATTAAGGGCTGGTTATACTCACTGTGGGGCTTTGTCATACTTGATCAGGGACTTTGTTATACTAGATTAGTGACTTTGTTATACTCTCGATCAGGGACTTTAATATACTGATGAGGCTTTATACTCGATCAGGAGTTTGTTATACCCGATCAGTGACTTTGTTATACTGATCAGGGACTTTGTTATACTCGATCAGGGATCTTTGTTATACCTCTATCAGGGGACTTTGCTATACCTGATCAGGATCTTTATACTCTGTTCAGGGCTTTGTTATACTCGATAAGGGGCCTTTGTTATACTCGATGAGGGGACTTTGTTATTCTTGATTAGGGGAATTTGTTATACTTGATTAGGGGACTTTGTTATACTCGATCAGGGGACTTTTCTATACTCGACGAGGGGGCATTGTTATACTCGATAAGGGGCCTTTGTTATACTCGATGAGGGGACTTTGTTATACTCGATCAGGGGACTTTGCTATACTCGATGAGGGGGCTTTGTTATACTCGATAAAGGGCCTTTGTTATACTCGATTAGGGGACTTTGTAATTCTCAATTAGGGGAATTTGTTATACTTGATCAGGGGACTTTGTTATACTCGATCAGGGGACTTTGCTATACTCGATGAGGGGGCTTTTCTATACTCGATAAGGGGCTTTTGTTATACTCGATGAGGGGACTTTGTTATTCTCGATTAGGGGAATTTGTTATACTTGATCAGGGGACTTTGTTATACTCGATCAGGGGACTTTGCTATACTCGATCAGGGGGCTTTGTGATACTCGATAAGGGGCCTTTGTTATACTCGATGAGGGGACTTTGTTATTCTCGATTAGGGGAATTTGTGATACTTGATGAGGGGACTTTGTTATACTCGATCACGGGACTTTGTCATACTCGATCAGGGGCTTTTCTTATACTCGTTCAGGGGGCTTTGTTATACGCGATCAGGGGACTTCCTTACACTTGATCAGGGGAATTTGTTATTTTCGATCAAGGGGCTTTGTTATTTTCGATCAAGGGGCTTTGTTATACTCGAATAGGGGACTTTGTTATACGCGATCAGGGGACTTTGTTATACCCGATCAGTGGACTGTGTTTTACTCGATCAAGGGGCTTTGTTATACTCGATTAGGGGACTTTGTTATAGTTGATGAAGGCAGATCAGTGGACTTTGTTATACTCGATCAGGGGACTTTAATATACTCGATCAGGGGACTTTGTTATACTCGATGAGGGGCCTATGTTATACTCGATCAGGGGACTTTGTTATACACAATCAGGGGACTTTGTTTTACTCGATCAGGGGACTTTGTTATACTCGATCAGGGGACGTTGTTATACACAAACAGGGGACTTTGTTATACTCGATCAGGG